>NC_052066.1:40240564-40615564 GCF_015852505.1 Tachyglossus aculeatus | reverse complement strand
TTCTAAGCGCTGGAACGATGGCATTTGTTAATCAATCAATCGTATTTATTGAGCGCTTACTGTGTGCAGAGCACTGTGCTAAGCGCTTGGGAAGTACAAGCTGGAAGCGCTGCCTATGTGCGAAGCACTGTTCTAAGCGCTGGAACGATGGTATTTGTTAATCATCATCAATCGTATTTATTGAGCGCTTACTGTGTGCAGAGCACTGTACTAAGCGCTTGGGAAGTACAAGCTGGAAGCGTTTACTATGTGCGAAGCACTGTTCTAAGCGCTGGAATGATGGCATTTGTTAATCGATCAATCGTATTTATTGAGCGCTTACTGTGTGCAGAGCACTGTGCTAAGCGCTTGGGAAGTACGAGCTGGAAGCGCTTCCTATGTGCGAAAAGCTGTTCTAAGCGCTGGAATGGTGGCATTTGTTAATCAATCAATCGTATTTATTGAGCGCTTACTGTGTGCAGAGCACTGTGCTAAGCGCTTGGGAAGTACAAGCTGGAAGCGCTGCCTATGTGCGAAGCACTGTTCTAAGCGCTGGAATGATGGCATTTGTTAGTCAATCAATCGTATTTATTGAGCGCTTACTGTGTGCAGAGCACTGTACTAAGCGCTTGGGAAGTACAAGCTGGAAGCGCTGCCTATGTGCAAAGCACTGTTCTAAGCGCTGGAACGATGGCTTTTGTTAATCAATCAATCGTATTTATTGAGCGCTTACTGTGTGCAGAGCACTGTACTAAGCGCTTGGGAAGTAATTGCTGGAAGCGCTTACTATGTGCAGAGCACTGTACTAAGCGCTTGGGAAGTAAAAGCTGGAAGCGCTTACTATGTGCGAAGCACTGTTCTAAGCGCTGGAATGGTGGCATTTGTTAATCGATCAATCGTATTTATTGAGCGCTTACTGTGTGCAGAGCACTGTGCTAAGCGCTTGGGAAGTACGAGCTGGAAGCGCTTCCTATGTGCGAAAAGCTGTTCTAAGCGCTGGAATGGTGGCATTTGTTAATCAATCAATCGTATTTATTGAGCGCTTACTGTGTGCAGAGCACTGTGCTAAGCGCTTGGGAAGTAAAAGCTGGAAGCGCTTACTATGTGCGAAGCACTGTTCTAAGCGCTGGAATGGTGGCATTTGTTAATCGATCAATCGTATTTGTTGAGCGCTTACTGTGTGCAGAGCACTGTACTAAGCGCTTGGGAAGTACAAGCTGGGAGCTATTACTATGTGCGAAGCACTGTTCTAAGCGCTGGAATGATGGCATTTGTTAAGCGCTTACTATGTGCGAAGCACTGTTCTAAGCGCTGGAATGATGGCATCTTTTAGACTGTGAGCCCACTGTTGGGTAGGGACCGTCTGTATATGTTGCCAACTTGTACTTCCCAAGCGCTTAGTACAGTGCTCCGCACACAGTAAGCGCTCAATAAATACGATTGATTGATTTGTTAAGCGCTTACTATGCAAAGCACCGTTCTAAGCGCTGGAATGATGGCGTTTGTTAAGCGCTTACTATGTGCACTGTTCTCAGCGCTGGGGGGTACAAGGTGAACAGGTTGTCCCACGGGGGGGCTCACAGTCTTCATCCCCATTTTACAGATGAGGGAACTGAGGCCCAGAGAAGTGAAGTGACTTGCCCAAAGTCACACAGCTGACAGTTGGCGGAGCCGGGATTTGAACCCATGACTTCTGATTCCAAAGCCCGTTCTCTTTCCACTGAGCCACGCTGCTTCTCCTCTTTTGTACCAGGCCGCCAAACCGCGGGCCCCATACAAAAAGACCGGCGGGACGCTGGGCTTTCCAACGCGCCAGAAAGGTAATCATCAATCGTATTTATTGAGCGCTTACTATGCAAGTAATCGACATTCTTCGTCTCGTATTTTGGTACTCCCAGAGCTCATCCGATCGATAATAATCTTGCTCTTTGGGCATAGCTGCGCCGTGATTCCTCCTGCAAGCCATTAACTGTCCATAATAATAATAATGGAATTTATTAAGCACTTACTATGTGCAAAGCACTGTTCTAAGCGCTGGAAGGGGGTTCCAAGTTGATCAGGTTGTCCCACCGGGGGCTCACAGTCTTCATCCCCATTTTACAGATGAGGTAACTGAGGCCCAGAGAAGTGAAGTGACTTGCCCAAAGTCACACAGCTGACCATTGGCGGAGCGGGATTTGAACCCACGATCTCTGACTCCAAAGCCCGGGCTCTTTCCACTGAGCCCCGCTGCTTCTCCAGACTGGTCCCGGCTCATCAATAGGACGTCAAGAGGACACTGGGTCCCGGGTCATTAGAACACAGAAGTTCAGGGGACGATGCAGTGACTAGCGGAGGGAAAGCTCGTGAGAGAGGAAGTCTCTGTTTCCAAAATGGAGGGAAAAAAAGATTTTAGAACTGGAAAACAGATGACTGAGACCACTTTTATATGTTTATAAAACAAATAAATATAAAATATAAATATAAAATAAAATAAATAAATAAAATAAAATAAAACAAAAATAAATAAATAAATAAAATAAAATAAAATATAAAATATATGTTTATAAATGTTTATGTTCGCCTGTCCCGCCGTCGACCCACGTCATCCCCCGGGCCTGGAATGCCCTCCCTCTGCCCCTCCGCCAAGCTCGCTCTCTTCCTCCCTTCAAGGCCCTGCTGAGAGCTCACCTCCTCCAGGAGGCCTTCCCAGACTGAGCCCCTTCCTTCCTCTCCCCCTCGTCCCCCTCTCCATCCCCCCATCTTACCTCCTTCCCTTCCCCACAGCACCTGCATATATGTATATATGGTTGTACATATTTATTACTCTATTTATTTATCTTACTTGTACATTTCTATCCTATTTATTTTATTTTGTTGGTATGTTTGGTTCTGTTCTCTGTCTCCCCCTTTTAGACTGTGAGCCCACTGTTGGGTAGGGACTGTCTCTATGTGTTGCCAATTTGTACTTCCCAAGCGCTTAGTACAGTGCTCTGCACATAGTAAGCGCTCAATACATACGATTGATTGATTGATTGATTGGTTTAACACCCATCGGCTTAGCCCAGAGGCTTCAGAGTCTAAGAGGTGATGGTGTCAGCTGAGCCGTCTCTCGCTGGGCTTCCCTAGGCTGCAAGAACTCAGGAGGGCCCAGAAAGAAGCTGGCCAGCAACCGAAGCAAGTGAGGGGAGATTCTTTGCCCACTGTGGCCTTTGGCTATAGAACCAAGAGCCAAAGAGTAGTTTCTCCCCATTACCTCTTTTTTTGGGGGGTGGGGGTGGGGGTTGTCTGAGTATTTTTCCAGGTGAGGATGGGAATGAGGAGGAGGAGGGGAATGGGGGTGAGGAGGAGCTGAGCCTGAGGTGGGAATCGTCTTAAACTGGGGGTGTGGTGCTGAGGAAAGGCTGGGAGGGAGAAAGAATTGGGAGTGGGGAGAAGCAGTGTGGTCTGGTGGCAAGAGCATGGGCCCAGGAGTCAGAAAATCTGGGTTCTAATCCCGGCTGGGCCAACTTGCCCGCTTGTGACTTCGGGCAAGTCACTTATCTTCTTTGTGCCTCCGTTTCCTCATCCGAAAATTGGAGATTCCCTAACTGTTCTTCTTCCCACTTAGATTGGGAGTCCTATGTGGGACAGGGGCTGCGTCTGGCCTAATTATCTTGTATCTACCCAGCACTTAAAAATACAGTGCTTGGCACACATATTATGCCAGTGCTTGGCACATAGTATGTGTTTAACATATACAATGTTTTTTTGTTTAAGAAAATGGAGCTGGGATTGAAGAGGCGTTGGTCCTGAGGAAGGAAAGATGGGGCTGAGGAGAGGATGGGCCTGAGGAGGAGATGAAACCGAGGAGAAGATGGGGTGGAAGAGGAGAGGGGGTGTAGAGGGGATGGGGGTTGAGGAGGGGATGGGGTTGAGGAGAGACGAGTCAAGTGAAACCTAGAATCTACTGGGTACGGTTTCAACAAAAAAAAAAGGTTGAGAAGCTCTAATATCTCCCACGGTAAATGTAAATTACATTATTCCACAGAATTTATGTCAAAACGAGCTATTCTTATTTCGTGTAATGAAGCAATGATACATAGTCTTTCCATAGCATACATAATCTTCTGCTTTTTCTCTTTTGGAACTCATTCAATAAACGTGATGGAAATCACAGAACCACTTGAGGTGAAAGACAACCTTTCCTCAGACACTAATTGATGTGTGGTATAGCCCTAGTGAATGATGTAATCCACCTATATTATGAAAATAAAATATGTTTAACTATCCCACTTCATTAGTTATATTTTGTGGAATGTTTTGCAAATACTTGTTCTTCACTCAATCGTATTTATTGAGTGCTTACTTTGTGCAGAGCACTGTGCTAATCACTTGGAAAGGACAATTCAGCAATAGAGGCAATCCCTGACCACAACGGGTTTACCATCTAGAAGGGGGGAGATGGACATCAAAACAAACAGGCAAATAAATAACAAAGTAATAATAATAATAATAACAATGATGACGGTAATTGTTAAATGCTTACTATGTGTCAGTCACTGTACTAAGTGCTGGGGTGGATACAAACAAATCTAGTAGGACAGAGTTCTGTCCCATGTAGGGCTCACAGTCCTTAATCCCCCCCTTTTTTTTTTACAGATGAGGTAACTGCGGCCCAGAGAAGTGAAGTGACTTGACCAAGGTCACACAGCAGACAAGTGAAGGAGCCGGGATTAGAACCCATGACCTTCAGACTCCCAGGCCCGTACTCTATCCACTACACTATGCTGCTTCTTGATACAAAAGTGTGTAAACTGAATGCACACCAAATTCTGATTTTTATCCTTAGGAAGAGAAGGAAGGAGAAAGTAAGTGGCAGAAACAATGTTTATCAGGTGCTTATATTGGGCAGAGCACTGTGTTTAGCGCGGGGAGAGAATATGGAAGTGGAAATTAGTTACAGTCCCTGTCTCTCGGGGAGCTCACCATCTCAAAAATAAACTATCTCTTCCTTTCTCACCAAGGTAAAATATTAGGGAACAACTGGCTACTGGGTCACTGTCCTTTACGGCTGAAACTTGCCTGCCTGAGAATAGCGTCATGATTTAAGATATCTGAAATGCATTTGAAAAAAATCTTATGGCTTTTACATTTCTGAGCGCTTTTGAGCTTGTCATCCAAAACGTGTGAAGTGTGTGAAGCCTAGGAAACATGTTGAAAATTCTCCCGGCCCACAGACTGCTTCCAGGTGTGAATGTATTCAATAGCAGTATATTAACATCTGCCAATTTGTAAAGGAGCTATACACTGAAAACTTGTAAAAGAGCAAGAGTGAACTTCTTAGGTTGTACCTACACCTGAAAAAAGTGCAGAATTTGACAAATTTACACAGGATTGTAGTGAGATCCCTGCACTACCGTTGCTCGAACTCTGTGACTCTGTGCCTTCTTTGACCAGAGCCACCATTGACAAAACAAACTAGCAGTACACGCATTCATCAAATGGCTCCTTTTTTAGTGTAGACACAGCCTGATAAACTAGAGAGACAATATCTGTCGCATGCAGAGGGACATTAACAAAAAGAAGTACAAAAATACGGTACACAAAAGGACTGTGTGACTTCAGATTTCTAACTTTCTTTTCAGCATATATCATTTGTTTGGTGGGCTTTTCCCAATTTACTGAAAATAAGCAGCTTTATTTGGGTTCCAAATAGTTTTCATTTTGGGGGTTTCACTGGGTGACTAAAATAGTATTTTAGTTGCAGTACCATAAATCAGTCGATCGATTCATTCAGTCATATTTATTGAGCGCTTCCTATGCGCAGAGCACTGTACTGAGCACTTGGGAAGTACAAGTTGTAAAGTACAATTTGTACAAGTACCAGCGTGGAGAACAGAGCTTTGCACATAGTAAGCGCTTAATAAATGCCATCATTATTATTACAAGTTGGCAACATATGGAGACGGTCCCTATCATACTTATTGTGCATTTACTGTGTGCAAAGCACTGTACTAAGCACTTGGGAGAGTACGCTATAACAGTTTCACAGACTTATTCCCTGTCCACAGCAAGCTTACAACTGTAGAAGGGGAGGGAGACTTTCATGTAAAGCTGGTGGCGAGATAGAGGAGATTGAGGTATGCGAGAAGGTTAGCAATAGAGGAGCGAAGTGTGTGGGCTCGGTTGTAGGAGAATAGCGAGGCCAGATAGGAGGGGGCAAGGTGATTGAGTGCTGTTGGGTAGGGACTGTCTCTATATATTGCCAACTTGTACTTCCCAAGCGCTTAGTCCAGTGCTCTGCACACAGTAAGCGCTCAATAAATACGATTGATTGATTGATTGATTTAAATCCGATGGTAAGAAGTTTCTGTTTGATAGATGTGGTGGTGGATGGGCAACCACTGGAGGTTCTTGAGTGGGAAACCTGGCCTGACCGTTGTTGTAGAAAAATGATCCTGGAAGCAGAGTCAAGTAGGGACGAAGACAATCAACCAGTCGTACTTACTGATCACTTCCTGTGTGCAGAGCACAGTACTAAGCACTCAGGAGAGAACAATAGAACAACAGAACAGAGTTGGTTGACACATTCCCTACCCACAGTGCCCTTACAATCTAGAAGGGGAGACAGACTTTAATGTAAATAAACAAGTTGAGGAGAAAGAAAAATGGATGTTTTCTCATTAGAAGAAAAAGTGATGCATATGTTGCAGAATGTACTTTACGCACTTCTCTACATATCATCCCATAATTATGTATTGAGGTATTATAATTATATTTTTTCCTCAAACAATCACTCAGTGGGATTTATTGAGCTCTAACTTTCCTTTTGCCAAAGAGAATTCTCTCCATGGGCCATACTTTTTAATTCCAGATTTTATCGCTGTGTAAACACTTATCCCAGCCTCACAGGTAAATAAATAAAATTATCAGGCTGCCATCCTACCAGGAGTTACAAAGGCAGTAGTAGTAGTAGTAGTAGTAGTAGTAGTAGTAGTAGTAGTAGTAGTAGTAGTAGTTGTAACAACAGTATTTACTGAGTGCTCCTTAAGTACAATGCACTGCACTTAAATGCTTTGGAAGCACATGACTAGCATGTGTCATATTCCCTATCCACAGGACCATAATGGGGGAAGCAGACTTAAAAGAGAAACCAAAATAAATAATTGTATGTGCAGTAAAGAAAAACCCCAGCCCGGCATGAATGACAACTCATCTGAAATATATATATATCTACTATCTATATCCATTTTGTTCTCTGCCTCCCCCTTTTAGACTGTGAGCCCACTGTTGGGTAGGGACTGTCTCTATATGTTGCCAACTTGTACTTCCCAAGCACTTAGTACAGTGCTCTGCACACAGTAAGCGCTCAATAAATACAATTGATGATGATGATAGATAATAGACCGACTCATGCAGAGGCGTTCAGCACTCAATCAATCAATTGTATTTATTGAGCACTTACTGTGTGCAGAGCACTGTACTAAGCACTTGGGAAGTACAAGTTGGCAACATATAGAGACAGTCCCTACCCAACAGTGGGTTCACTGTCTAAAAGGGGGAGACAGAGAACAAAACCAAACATACTAACCAAATAACATAAATAGATTAGATATGTACAAGTGAAATAAATAAATAAATAAATAAATAAATAAATAAATAAATAAATAGAGTAATAAATATGTACAAACATATATACATATATACAGGTGCTGTGGGGAAGGGAAGGAGGTAAGATGGGGGGGATGGAGGGGGACGAGAGGGAGATGTCTGGCAAAGATCCACTCACTTATTTTCCCAGGAAGGATTTGCCAGGTGAATAGAAAAAGGTGATCATTTTTCTTATTTTACTCCCTATGTAGAAAAACAATCTGATAATTTTTTGGTACTAGCTAGCACGGTTGAGATAAATATAGGCCTAGAAAGATGGAACCCAATTATTACATAGGTGGCCTCTGAGAGGAATTTCAGTATAAGAAGAAGAAACAAAGACACTGTTCTTATACAGAGACACAGGGTTGCCCTGAGTAGCATCACTCATTTTAAAAGGGATCTGGAATTTTATAAACTTTCTATTTTGAGTTTTCATTTGTGTATGTGGAAGTTTCATGTTTCACTTGTGCAAGTCTCATGTTTTTGGTAGGTGCCGCATGGGTTTTTTTTCTGGTATTTGTTAAGCGTGTACTACGTGTTAGGCACTGTACTAAACGCTGGAGTAGGTACCAGCTAATCAGATTGGACACAGTCCATGCGATTAAACAGTCTTAATCTCCTTATTACAGATGAGGCAACTGAGGCACCGAGAAGTTGCTTCTTGTTAGACTGTTTGGTCCAAGTTTGATCCAGTTTTCACAGGTCATCATTTCATTCAACGAGATGCCCTCTGTTCCATTCTCTCTTTGTACCAGGGCCATTCTCAAGTTGCCCAATAAAAATCTATGGACACAACTACCAAACTTAAAACCGGAATCAGGACATCTCAACAAAGTTCAGTCTATGTACATCACACCTCCAGAATGAAAGCTTGCACATCCACGGGGACACTCTCTCTCTCTCTCTCTCTCTCTCTCTCTCTCTCTCTCTCTCTCTCTCTCTCCCTCTTTCTCTTTTTTACAGGTTTGGGCTGAAAGTAGAGGTAGTAGCATCATAGCTGTGGAGACCCTTCTCCGTGTTGAATTAGTGTGGTCCATTTTCGGTCACCTTTTAAGTCAGGTTTCAATGTCCAAAATCTGGAGGCTTTCTAGGGCACTGGAATGTCCTAGAAAATGCTCAACAGGTCCTTAGAGACCATTCACTTGAGGCACATTTCCAAAATATGGAGCTTCCACACATCATGCATAATCTCAACCAAAATATCCCTTGGAGCTTGAATTCTCAGTAAAATTAAAACATTTCAAGTGGGCTTCACAGGCCTATCCCAAGCAAGAGAGAGCGGTTTCCAGTCGGAATCTGTAGGAAAGACTTGAGCGAGCCATATTGATTTTTCAAATATGTAGTAAAGAAACATGATTAGTCGCTTAAAAGCATTTGGCTGACACTGTTCAAAACCAAAAGGAGCTGTCTTTCGAAGGAAGATCAGAAAATGTTAGCCTGTATTAACCAGGAACTTGCAATTATGATGCAGAAATTTGCTATGCTACATAAGGAAGGAAATATTGTAAATCATATATAAAATACAAAAGAGATGTGGAATATTTTTAAGTGTGAATACATGTTATTGCTTTTCTGTAACTCCTCTATGATGGTTCTCAACCAAGGAAGAGCACTGGTGGATAGAGCACGGGCTTGGGAGTGAGAGGTCGTGGGTTCAAATCACCGCTCCGCCACTTGTCAGCTTTGTGACTTTGGGCAAGTCACTTAACTTCTCTGTGCCTCAGGTACCTCATCTGTAAAATGGGGATTAAGACTGGGAGCCCCTTGTAGAACAACCTGATAAACCTTGTATCTACTCCAGCGCTTAGAACAGTGCTTGACACACAGTAAGCGCTTAAACAAATACCATCATCATCAAAATGGGTGCTTAATTATTCATTCATTCATTCACTCAATCGTATTTATTGAGCGCTTACTGTGTACAGAGCACTGTACTAAGCGCTTAGATCCATTAGCATTAGCACAAAACCCTACAATTATTTAAAAAAGCCCTAAATCCTGATTAATTAAATTTGCTTTTCCCAATTAAAAGAAACCGTGGTTTAAAGAAGAAGCCATGGTGTAGTGGATAGAGCACAGGCCTGGGAGCCAGAAGGACCTGGGTTCCAATCCCAGCTCTGCCACTTGTCTGCTTGGGCAGGTCACTTCTCTTCTCTGTGCCTCAGTTACCTCACCTGTAAAAATGAGGATTGAGACTGTGAGCCCCACATGGGATGGGGACCGTGACCAACTCTATTAGTTTATTCACTCATTCATTCAATCGTATTTATTGAGTGCTTACTGTTCGCAGAGCACTGTACTAAGCGCTTGGGAAGTCCAAGTTGGCAACATAGAGAGACGGTCCCTACCCAACAGCGGGCTCGCAGTCTAGAAGGGGGAGAAATGGACTGAAGGGGTATTATTCATTCATTCGTTCATTCATTCAATCGTATTTATTGAGTGCTTACTGTGTGCAGAGCACTGGACTAAGCGCTTGGGAAGTACAAGTTGGCAACATTCATTCATTCATTCATTCGTATTCATTCTTTCATTCAATCATATTTATTGAGCGCACGCTTAGTACAGTTCCTGGCACAGGGTAGGTGCTTAACAAATATCATCATTATGTGTGAGATTCAACCGATAATCTAAATTAGACAATTTCAGAGAAATCAATCCATAGATTTTATTATAGATTGAATGCTTACTGTGTGCAGAGCACTGTTCTTAACACCCGGGAGAGTACAAGACAATAGAGTTGGTAGACACACTCTCTGCCCACAAAGACCTTACACTCTAGAGGGGAACACAGACATTAAAATGAATTACAGATAGGGGAAATTGCAGGGTATAAGAATATATATTTAAGTGCTGGGTCTGGGAGAGAGATGAGTAGCAAAATGTGGCTTAGTGGAAAGAGCCAGGGTTTGGGAGTCAGAGGGCATGGATTCTAATCCCGGCTCTGCCACTTGTCTAGTGGGTGGCCTTGGGCAAGTCGCTTAACTTCTCTGGGCCTCAGTTACCTCATCTGTAAAATGGGGATTTAAACTGTGAGACCCACGTGGGACAACCTGAATACCTATCTACCTCAGTGGTTAGAACAGTGCTTGGCACATAGTAAGCGCTTAACAAATACCATAATAATAATAATAATAATAATAATAATAAGTGCATAGATGAAAAGGGGATGAGTCGGATGAAGAAATGAGGGCTTAGCCTCTTGAACGAGATGTGATTTTAGGAGGGTTTTCAAGGTGAAGAAGGGGGAACCAGCATGGCCCAGCGGAAAGAGCACAGACTGGAAGTCAGAGGACCTGGGTTTTAATCCCAGTTCCACCACTTGTCTTCTGTGTCTTCTCCTCTTGACCTTGGGCAAGTCTGTTACCTTCTCTGTGCCTCAGTGAACTTATCTGTAAGATGGGGATTAAATCCTCCTCCTTCTGATTTAGACTGTGACCCCCATGTGGGACCGGGACTGTGACCAACCTGATTGCCTCGTATCTACCCCTGTGCTTAGTACAGTGCCTGGCACATAGTAAACCCTTAACAAGTTCCATTTTTTCTTAAAAAAAGGTGGAGAGAGTGGTGGGTGGTCTGTTGAATATAGAGGGGGAGGGAATCCTAGGCCAGAGGAGGACATGTGCAAGGGGTCGGGTTGAAAACAGACAAGACTGAGGTAGAGTGAGTAGGTTGGGGTTAGAGAAGTGAAGTGTGCAGGTTGGGCTGTAATAATAATAATAATGATGGCATTTATTAAGCACTTACTATGTGCAAAGCACTGTTCTAAGCGCTGGGGAGGTTACAAGGTGATCAGGTTGTCCCGCGGCGGGCTCACAGTCTTCATCCCCATTTTACAGATGAGGTAACTGAGGCCCAGAGAAGTTAAGTGACTTGCCCAAAGTCACACAGCTGACAAGTGGCAGAGCCGGGATTTGAACCCATGACCTCTGACTCCAAAGCCCGGGCTCTTTCCACTGAGCCACACTGCTTCTCTAGTAGTAGTAGTAATTCAGCCAGGTAAGGTTAAGAGGGGGGGTGTTGGTTGAGAGACATGTCCAGTTCTAGAGTAACTAACAAATCAGAAATAAAAACCTTAACTCCCTCTGATTTTCACCTCCTGTCCTGTCCCTTCCCCATCTTTCAGTAAAAATGTCCAAAAGAATTAAAGAAAAAGAAAAGGGCAGGCAGTAGAAGAGAGTCAGAAAAGGAGGTGGGGGGGAGGGCCAATTTGACAACTGGCCTCTACAAATCAAGATTTGACTTTGCAGACTTTCCTGGATGTGGATAATAACAGAGAATAATCATGTTTTGTTTGAAGTATTATTTCTACTCAGGGGTCAACCCTGATTTTAAACTGCAATCAGAGTGAAATTAGCATGTATGAACTGTTTTTAGGGATTGATTTTGCAGTGTGGCCTAGTGGAAAAAGTACGGGTGTGGTAGTCCGAGGACCTGGGTTCTGCACACAGTAAGCGCTCAATAAACACAGTTGAATGAATGAATAATCCTTGCTTCGTCACTTACAAGCTGTGTGACCTCAGGCAAGTCACTTAACTTTTCTGTGCTTCAGTCCTCTCATTTGCTACATGGAGATTCAATAGCTCTTCTCCTTCCTAGAGTGTGAAACCCATGTGGAACTTATCTTGTATCTACCCCAGCACTTAGTTCACTGCTCGACACATAGTAAATGCTTAATGAATACCAGTAGTCATTATACCAATAATACCAGTATTATTATTTCATTTGAAACCTGCATGATTTGTAAATATTCACAACACACCAACTACTCAATTTAAGAGCAATTAATAATCAGCATTCAAGTCCTAGCAATTTACATTGATATGTGAACTTTTGTCTGTTTATTTCAAACGTGTTCATCTAGAAAGTTAATTATGTAATGAGGGAAATGTAGACTTTTAATGACAATAATAATGATAATAATAATAATGATATTCGTTAAGTGCTTACTATGTGCCAAAGCACTTTTCTGAGCACTGGGGTAGATACAAGGTCATCAGGCTGTCCCACATGGGGTTCGCAGTCTTAATCCCCATTTTTTACAGATGAAGTAACTGAGTCACAGAGAAGTTAAGTTACTTGCCCAAAGTCACATAGCTGACAAGTGGCGAAGCCGGAATTTGAACCCATGACCTCTGACTCCCAAGCCCGTGCTCACTCCCCTAAGCAATGCTGCTTCTCAATAGAAGAAGCAGCATACACTCAATACTTCTCAATACTCCATCCTAATCCTCCTTGACTTCTCAGCTGCCTTCGACACTGTGGACCACCCCCTTCTCCTCAAAACGCTATCCAACCTTGGCTTCACAGACTCTATCCTCTCCTGGTTCTCCTCTTCTCTCTCCGGCCGTTCATTCTCAGTCTCTTTTGCGGGCTCCTCCTCCCCCGCCCATCCCCTTACTGTAGGGGTTCCTCAAGGGTCAGTTCTTGGTCCCCTTCCGTTCTCTATCTACACTCACTCCCTTGGTGAACTCATTCACTCCCACGGCTTCAACTATCATCTACGCTGATGACACCCAAATCTACATCTCTGCCCCTGCTCTCTCTCCCTCCCTTCAGGCTCGTGTCTCCTCCTGCCTTCAAGACATCTCCATCTGGATGTCTGCCCGCCAACTAAAACTCAATATGTCCAAGACTGAACTCCTTATCTTCTCTCCCAAACCCTGCTCTCTCCCTGACTTTCCCATCACTGTTGACGGCACTACCATCCTTCCCAGCTCACAAGCCCACAAACTTGGTGTCATCCTCGACTCTGCTCTCTCGTTCACCCCTCACATCCAATCCGTGACCAAAACTTGCTGGTCTCACCTCCACAACATCGCCAAGATCTGCTCTTTCCTCTCCATCCAAACTGCTACCCTGCTGGTTCAATCTCTCATCCTATCCTGACTGGATTACTGCATCAGCCTCCTCTCTGATCTCCCATCCTCCTGTCTCTCCCCACTTCAATCTATAATTCACGCTGCTGCCCGGATCATCTTTGTGCAGAAACACTCTGGCCATGTTACTCCCCTCCTCAAAAATCTCCAGTGGCTACCAGTCAACCTACACATCAGGAAAAAACTCCTCACTCTCGGCTTCAAGGCTTTCCATCATCTCGCCCCCTCCTACCTCACCTCCTTTCTTTCCTTCTACAGCCCAGCCTTCACCCTCCGCTCCTCTACCGCTAACCCCCTCACTGTGCCTCGTTCTTGCCTGTCCCATCGTCGACCACTGGCCCACGTCCTCCCCCTGGCCTGGAATGCCCTCCCTCCGTACATCCGCCAAGCTAGCTCTCTTCCTCCCTTCAAAGCCCTACTGAGACCTCACCTCCTCCAGGAGGCCTTCCCAGACTGAGCCCCCTGCTTCCTCTCCCCCCCATCTCCCCTGCCTTACCTCCTTCCCCTCCCCACAGCACCTATATATATGTTTGTACATATTTATTACTCTATTTTACTTGTACATATTTACTATTCTATTTATTTTATTTTGTTAATATGTTTTGTTTTGTTCTCTGTCTCCCCCTTCTAGACTGTGAGCCCGCTGTTGGGTAGGGACCGTCTCTATATGTTGCCAACTTGTACTTCCCAAGCGCTTAGTACAGTGTTCTGCACACAGTAAGCACTCAATAAATATGATTGAATGAATGAATGAATGAATAGAAGAGCAGGCCATTTTACAGATGAGGAAACTGGGGCCAGAGAGGTTAAGTGGCTTGCTCAAGAACCAACAGGCCAATGGCAACACTGAAAATAAAACCCAGGTCTCCTGACTCCCAATCTCAGCTCTCTCCATTAGGCAATGCACACTGATTTCTACTCAATATCCTTTATAGAAAGAAATGCAATCAACTGTGGGAGATCGCTAGATAAAATAAACCCAGCAATTGCTTTTTGACATTGTTATTACTTGGTAGTATGGCTAATTTAACCTTTCATAAGATCTTATTTTTTTATGGTTTGTGGTTAGCAGCTGTGTTGCACTACATCAACATTAATCTTTGTATTCTACATTCTAAATAAGGTAACTATTAGTTGTGAATATTTGCTTTTTAGAGGAAGTGCTATCAATAATACTGCAGACCCTCGGTTAGAAAGCTGGAGTTTCCAACAGGGTTTATGTTTCCAGAAAAAGAAATGCTTCACAGATAAAATCTGAAATGGTCTCCATAATTGTCTCAGAAATCAGTTTCCTGCCATTACATCAGCTAACTACTTTAGCAGCACAAATGCCTCCTTCCTGATTTGACTTTATTACCTTTGAACTAGACCAAAAGTAAAAAGGACACATTTGGGTGCATTTACCCTTGGTCTTCTGGACATACAAATGAGATCTGATACTGAATTGGATTTCAGCTCAGACTTTTGCTTATGTGCATTTAAAAAAAATGTCCAGCTTGTCTCTTGTAATTTCCCCAGATAACTTGAGGAGAGCCTGACATAGTTCAGCAGTTTTAATATAAGTCCTGGCAAGATGCAAAACGCTCTCAGTAACAATAATACTGGATTGACAATTTCCTTTGGCATGTACCTTCATGAACATAGTAAGAGTTTGGTGACCACATGTCCCCATTTAGGCTGGAAAGTCCGGAAATTTGGGGGTTTTCTCTCTCCACCTCTGTTTTAGATTTTTAAAGGGAAGGAAAGATGTGTATTCAGCTTAACCGATGGGAGGGCTCATCAAGGAAAGGAGATTGAAAGGTATTTGTGTGTCTTCAGTCAGTTATTATTGACTATTATTATTGGTATTTATTGATAGGTTCCTGTGTGCTGGGGCATTGTACTGAGCACTTGGAAGCACAGGATGGCAATTAGACAAGCTCTCTGTTCCCGAGGAGATTACCGTCTAGGCCGGTGGAGAAAGACAGTAAAAAATAACAGCTAGGGGAAGTGACAGTGTAAGGATATGTAACCTAAGTGTTGTGGGGTCTTGAGTTCAGATAATCAGAAACCTGGTCACCTTAGATGGGGGTGTGGGGCACAATGAGAGAGCGAGGGAGAGAGGAGAAAATATTTTTTCCCAGTGCTTAGTTTTCAGAGTGATAATAATAATTATGGTATTTGTTAAGCACGTACCATGTGCCAAGCACTGTTCGAAGCACTGGGATAGATACAAGTTAGTCAGTCAGGTTGGACACAGTCTCTGTTCCACATAGGTCTCACAGTCTTGATCCCCATTTTAGAGATGAGGGACTGAGGCCCAGAGAAGTGAAGTGACTTGCTCAAGGTCACACAGCATATGTGGCGGAGACGGGATTGAACGAATGAATGAATGAAGAGGAGGAAGAGAGACGGGTTGAAGGAGTTGATGTGAGTTAGAGTAGAGAAAGGAGAGGAGGCTAGGGGAGAAGCAGTGGAAGGGCAACTCTCCCCCGTTTCCTCTGTCACTCTCTTCTTTGCCACTTCCACTTGGGGGCCAAGGCCAGGAGAATCCTCTGGGGCCGGGGGCCAGCATCACCATTTCTGCCCAGGTTGTGGCCCCAAGGTGAACAGGCCCATCCTGGCTCCTGTTTTTGCTGGAACCTCTGGGCATGTAGCTCTGAGACTCAATCAATCAATCAATCAATCAATCAATGGTATTTATTGAGCGCTTACTGTGTGCAGAGCACTGTACTAAGCGCTTGGGAAGTACAAGTTGGCAACATATAGAGACGATCCCTACCCAACAGTGGGCTCACAGTCTAGAAGGGGGAGACAGAGAACAAAACAAAACATATTAACAAAATAAAATAAATAGAATAGATATGTACAAGTAGAATAAATAAATAGAGTAATAAATACGAACAAACATATATACATATATACAGGTGCTGTGGGGAAGGTAAGGAGGTAAGGCAGAGGGGGAGGAGGGGGAGAGGAAGGAGGGAGCTCAGTCTGGGAAGGCCTCCTGGAGGAGGTGAGCTCTCAGTAGGGCCTTGAAGGGGGGAAGAGAGCTAGCTTGGCGGATGTGCGGAGGGAGGGCATTCCAGGCCAGGGGGATGACACGAGCTGGGGTTCAACGGCGGGACAGGAAAGAATGAGGCAAGGTGAGGAGATTAGCGGCAGAGGAGCGGAGGGTGCGGGCTGGGCTGGAGAAGGAGAGAAGGGAGGTGAGGTAGGAGGGGGCGAGGTGATGGAGAGCCTTGACGCCGAAGGTGAGGAGTTTCTGCCTGATGCATAGGTTGATTGGTAGCCACTGGAGACTTTTGAGGAGGGGAGTAACATGCCCAGAGCGTTTCTGGACAATCTGGGCAGTGGCGTGAAGTATGGATTGAAGTTGGGAGAGACAAGAGGATGGGAGCTCGGAGAGGAGGCTGATACAGTAGTCCAGACGGGTTAGGATGAGAGCTTGAACAAGCAGGGTGACGGTTTGGATGGAGAGGAAAGGGCAGATCTTGGCAATGTTGCAGAGCTGAGACCAGCAGGTTTTGGTGATGGCTTGGATGTGAGGGGTGAACGAGAGAGCAGAGTCGAGAATGACACCAAGGTTGCGGGCTTGTGAGAAAGGAAGGATGGTAGTGCCATCAACAGTGATGGGAAGGTCAGGGAGAGGGCAGGGTTTGGGAGGGAAGACAAGGAGTTCAGTCTTCGATATGTTGAGTTTTAGGTGGCGGGCATACATCTGGATGGAGATGTCCTGAAGGCAGGAGGAGATGCGAGCCTGGAGGGAGGAGGAGAGAGCAGGGGCAGAGATGTAGATTTGGGTGTCATCAGCGTAGAGATGATAGTTGAAGCCGTGGGAGTGAATGAGGTCATCAAGGGAGTGAGTGTAGATCGAGAACAGAAGGGGACCAAGAACTGAACCTTGAGGAACCCCCACAGTAAGGGGATGAGAGGCGGAGGAGAAGCCTGCAAAAGAGACTGAGAATGAACGACCGGAGAGATAAGAGGAGAACCAGGAGAGGACGGAGCCTGTGAAGCCAAGGTCGGATAGCGTGTTGAGGAGAAGGGGGTGGTCCACAGTGTCGAAGGCAGCTGAGACGTCGAGGAGGATTAGGATGGAGTATGAGCCGTTGGATTTGGCAAGCAGGAGGTCATTGGTGACCTTTGAGAGGGCAGTTTCCGTGGAATGTAGGGGACGGAAGCCAGACTGGAGGGGGTCGAGGAGAGAGTTGGTGTTGAGGAATTTGAGGCAGCGCGTGTAGACGACTCGTTCAAGGAGTCTGGAAAGGAATGGTAGGAGGGAGATGGGGCGATAACTAGAAGTGGAGGTGGGGTCAAGAGAGGGTTTTTTTAGGATGGGAGAGACATAGGCATGTTTGAAGGCAGAGGGGAAGGAACCAGTGGAAAGTGAGCAGTTGAAGATGGAAGTTGAGGGGAGAAGGGATGGAGAGAAAGATTTCATGAGATGAGAGGGAATGGGGTCAGAAGCACAGGTGGCCTGAGTAGCACTTGAGAGGATGGAGGAGAGCTCCTCTGAGGATACTGCTGGGAAGGATGGGAGAGTAGTGGAGAGTGTTAAGAACCGGGGGGTTGGAGAAGTGGGGGGAGTGACTTCGGGGAGGTCAGACCTGATGGATTTAATTTTAATTTAATGAGACTCCTCTACATCCCAGTAAACTCTGGGGCCTGCAGGGTGTGTATGTGGGGGTCCCCAACCACTGGACTCCTGGACCCCTGGACCTGAACCTAGTAGACCTAGACCTGTGAATCCAGGGATTGAAGGGTGGCAGTGGTCCCCTTCCCTTCCTTGCCCACCAGCATTCTGGAGGGGCCATTTGAACCATTGTTTCAGAAGGTTTCCTCAGGCCCAGGAAGAGAGTTGTCTAAACATTCTCACCTCCTCCTCTTCCTCATTCTTCTTCCCCCGCCTCCTAAGTGGTGGTGCTGGCTGCTACTGCTGCCTTAAAAGACTCAACGGTTTTTGGCAGGGGTGGAAGCATACTCACACTTTAAACAGGATATGAAAAGCACCTGGGCCCATTCTCCCCAGGATACCACAGTCTCCATCTAGCCAGTATACATATATCTTGTTCTCTCATATACACGCAGCTGTATACACTCACAACTATTTATATATTAGAATGTGTATTGACATAGATTTACATGTAGCATAACCTTGTATCAATCGTATTTATTGAGCACTTACTGCATGCAAAGCATTGTACTAACAACTTGAGCAATGCAACCGAGTTGGTAGACTTGTCTGCTGCCCATAATGAGTGTAAAGTCTTGTGGGGGAGACACACAATATAAGTAATTTAGAGATATGTACATAAGTGCCGTGGGACTTTGAGTTGGCGGGGGGGGGGGGGGGGGGGCGGTGAATACTGAACGCCCAAAGTGTACATAAAATGCAGAAGGGAGAGAGAGCTAGGGAAAAGAGGGATTAATCGGAAAAGGCATCTTGGAGGTGTGACCTCAGTAAGGCTTTGAAGGTGGAGGAGTTTATGTTTGATATGGAGGTGAACTTATATAAACCCATAAGCATGAGTTAAAAACATGCAAGCAGACAATATAGGATGAGCTGAGTGGACAATATGAGAAGATAATATGGAAATATGGATAAAGGGTAGAAGAGATGAAGAATTTGGGGGCTTAGACACTTTAGCACTTGGTGTTACTGAGGTAATTGTAAACACACTCCCCAATTGGACCATTTTCCTGTTGGCTTGAAGAGGAAAACAGATGCATTTGTGTTAACAACAATAAAAAAAAAAAGATTAGGAGGGTGGTGGGGAGAGTGGCGAATTTATGGGGAGGATGGTTGAAACCAAAATACTGATAATTAATATTAAATTGACCTAACACAAAATCTATTTGATCCAGCTCCCTCAGAATTCTTGTTGGCGAGGGATCTCGAGGGGACTCCAGAACCAACCAACCAGGGAACGTCTGGACTTTCAGGACTGGTCTGGGCTTAGAATGGAGCTATTCCCTCGACTTACCTTCTACCCTCCCCTTGGCAGTCTTGGACTAGAACTATCTGGTGCTGACTTACATTACTGGGCATCCTGGTCTTGATCTGCTCTCCTGGGATGCCCTGGAAATTAGTAGGATTTTGGACGACAAAGGGCTAGAGATGTTCCTCAACCTAGCAGTGCTGATGGGCAAGAGCATCCTGTCTCACTCCACCTGGACTACTGATTTCCTGGAATTCACTATGTAAAACACATGGAAGTCTGTCCTGGAAGAAGTCGGGTGGAGCACTGGGGTGGGAAGAAAAGACATTCTTTAAGATACTTTTCTTTTCACAAGAGAATTAATCTGCCCCAGAACCTGGAAAATATATAGCTTCTAATGGCTTGGCAATCAGGCAAGCTTCTTTGTGGGCAAGGTTCATGTCTACCTACTCTATTATATTGTACTCTCCAAACCACAAAGTACAGTGCTCTGTACACAGTAAGTGCTCAATAAATACCACTGATTCTTCGATTGACTACTCAGATCTTCTGTAAACTGGAAGTTGTATTGTGTTCATGCTTGGCCCAAGTGTACGTGCACAACGATTTCTTCTGATGCCACAAGTATGTTCTATCCAGAGGAATGGGTGGTGTTGGGAGAATTTGGAAATTTGTTCCCTAGATCCTTCAAATGCAATCTATCCTAAACACATAGTGAAGATCAAAACTTCTTCGTTTCCTGGCTTTGCTCCCACAAAATAATCCTGCCCACAATTTCAGATTTTCATTTTTAATCTCTATTGCAACAAATTTCCCATGTGGAATGTTTTTAAATGATCTCAGACTACCTATCCGTTGAAAAATATTGTACTTCAACATGTTAAAGTATTGCATTTAAAATTATATTTTAAGGGCTATTTTCAAATGTCAATAAAGATTCTCAATGATATGTTTTCCAGTTCTTTTATTCCTGAATTACGCTGCTGCTGAATTTATTTCTTCAAGTATCTCAAGGTATGTCTTTTATGTGTAGTGAAAGATAAATACCACATTCCTGAACTCCACAATTTAGATTTTCTTTTAAAATACAGACTTCTAACTGCTGGTTACAGTTTGAAGTTGAAAGAAATGTTCCTCATTACTTTTAAGTTCTCAAAATAAAGAACAAAGAATATAATTATTGGTGGGGGGAGGGTGTCTATATTAAAATGCTGGTAGTTACACAGAAAACAAAAAACAAAAAATGTTCACAGATGTTTTTCTCAACATTTGGCCAAAAAATGGTAACCAAGTGCATTTACTTAGATAAACAAAGCAAGTTTAAGATCAAAGATAAAAAATTAAGCACAGGAAATGGTATATAAAAATACAAGGATTTCCCCCCGCCCTCAAGCTTTTTCAGAGGAAGATGATTAGATCTGAAGCGAGGGCTATAGGGATCAAATGATGTATTCATAAACTTTTGCTAAAGCTACTTTACTTTGTGGAAAAGTCTTGCTCCAAGTCCTGGATGAATGACTTTGGATGAAAGGGAAATTGCAAACTTCTTCCAGAAAAACCTTGTAATGTTCTCCATCCTTATTGACTCCCATACCAGCTGCTTCAAACTGTTAACCACCTCCTCAAATTTCTTGTCCCCTAACCTCCCCCTTATCCCAATGGCCTTGCCACCCATTTCATCTAAACAAAATAAAATTGAACTGTCAGGTGTGACCTCTCTAGTATCTTCCCTGAACCCCTCCAATCTCACCATCATCTTGCCTCTCTTCAATGCTCTCCTTCCCAACGGCATCTCAAGAGATCTCCCACTTTCTCATAAAGCCTACACCCTCCATCTGTGCCTCTGACCCCATCCCTTCGCAGTGTATTAAAACCCTCAATGCCCCCAATTCCTCCTTCACTGACTGCCATGTCAAAGATTTACTTTCCAATCTCTCAAACACATCCATGAATCCCATATCTTAGAAGAACCCTCCCCTGGAACCCACAAGCCCCTCCAGTTATCGCCTCAACTCCCACCTACCTGTATGCAGATGATTCCCAATTCTCTCTCTCCATCCCCAACCTCTCTCCTTTTCTCCTGTCTCACATTTCCTCCTGCCTTGAAGGTTTCTCTACTCAGATGTCCTACTGACTTGGTACAGTGTTTTGCACACAAAAAGTACTCTCTCCTGCAAAGTGCTAGCAATACCAAATTTATCTGTATGTATTTATTATCAGAGAAGCATTCAGGAAAGAAAGATGTTAGCCTCCTGATTTATATTGCTTATCCCAGCTCTCTGTGATGACTTTAACTAGATTTCAGAGGACCACAATTTTAATAATTATAATAATGTTGGTATTTGTTAAGTGCTTATTATGTGCCAAGCACTGTTCTAAGTGCTGGCAGGGTAATCAGGTTGTCCCACATGGGGCTCACAGTCTTCATCCCCATTTTACAGATGAGGTAACCGAGGCCCAGAGAAGTTAAGTGACTTGCCCAAGGTCACACAGCTAAGTGGCAGAGGCAGGATTAGAACCCATGACCTCTGACTCCCAAGCCCGTGCTCTTTCCACTAAGTCACGTTGCTTCTTTTTAACCAACCACAGGGTACCTCTACCATTTCCCAACAGGTACAATCAATCAATCAATCATATTTATTGAGCACCTGTTGTACTAAGAACTTGGGAAAGTACAATCAATGGTATTTATTCAGCACTTACTTTGTGCAGAGTGCTGTAGTGAGTGCTCAGAGGAGTAAAATACAAGAGTATTGTGGCTGGAAGAAGCGTGATCTGGTGAATAAAGCATAGGTCTGGGAGCCAGAAGGGCCCGAGTTCTAATCCTGCCTCTGCTACTTATCTGCTGTGTGATCTTGAGCGAGTCACTTACATTCTCTGTGCCTCAGTTACCTCATTGGCAAAATGGGGAGTAAGACTGGTGAGCCCCATGTGGCACACAGACTGTGTTGAACCTGATTCGCCTGCATCTACCCCAGCACTTAGTATAGTGCCTGGCACAAGCAAACGCTTAACAAATACGGTTAAAAAACCAAAAACAACAGATTAGAAGACACGTTCCTTGACCGTAACAAACTTAGTCTAGAGACGAGTTTACAGTCTAAGAGCACAATGATTAGAAACACAGCCCCCGCCCTCAAGGAGTTTACAATCTAATACTCTTCATTATTAAAATTCAGCAAGATATTTAATATGAAATTTGATTGTGATATTTTGAGAATTACTAAAGTAAGCAGAACAGTACAGATTTATTACTCTACTTGTACACATTTACTTTTCTATTTATTTTGTTAATGATGTGCATTTAGCTTTAATTCTATTTGTTCTGATGACTTGACACCTGTCCACATGTTTTGTTTTGTTGTCTGTCTCCCCCTTCTAGACTGTGAGCCCATTGTTGGGTAGGGACTATCTCTATATGTTGCCAACTTGTACTTCCCAAGTGCTTAGTACAGTGCTCTGCACACAGTAAGCGCTCAGTAAATACGATTGAATGAATGAATGAATGATTCTTATCTATCTGGATTTGCAAGAAATCCTGGCTGCCTTTTAAGTGCAATAAGAGTCAAGATAGCAGTAGGCTTTGAGCACCACTTAGTTTAAAAGGGTTAAAATCAAAGCAGGAAGGTCTCCCACCCGCTAAAGGCTTGCATTCCAACACAGACCATGTCCACATAGATCTATAAAGGCACAGAGAAATACAAAGGTGGACACACATCAGAGTAACACTGAATAGCAATGGCTTCAATTTAGCATTATAGCCTTACTGATAATGTGGGTAATCCAAATGTGTCTGGAAAATATTTTTATTGTGTCTCTATCAAGTTTATTCATTCATTCATTCATTCAATCGTATTTATTGAGTGCTTACTGTGTGCAGAGCACTATACTAAGCGCTTGGGAAGTACAAGTCGGAAACATATAGAGACGGTCCCTACCCAACAACGGGCTCACAATCTAGAAGGGGGAGACAGACAACAAAACAAAACGTGCAGACAGGGGTCAAAATCGTCAGAACAAATAGAATTATAGCTATATACACATCATTAACAAAAAAAATAGAATAGTAAATATGTACAAGTAAAATAGAGTAATAAATCTGTACAAATATATACAAGTGCTGTGGGGAGGGGAAGGAGGTAGGGCCGGGGGGATGGGGAGGAGGGGAGGAAAAAGGGGGCTCAATCTGGGAAGGCCTCCTGGAGGAGGTGAGCTCTCAGTAGGGCTTTGAAGGGAGAAAGAGAGCTAGCTTGGCAGATGTGTGGAGGGAGGGCATTCCGGGGTGGGGGGGGAGGACGTGGGCCGGGGGTCGATGGCGGGACAGGCAAGAACGAGGCACAGTGAGGGGGTTAGCAGCAGAGGAGCGGAGGGTGCAGGCTGGGCTGTAGAAGGAAAGAAGGGAGGTGAGGTAGGAGGGGGCGAGGTGATGGAAAGCCTTGAAGCCGAGAGTGAGGAGTTTTTGCCTGATGCGTAGGTTGACTGGTAGCCACTGGAGATTTTTGAGGAGGGGAGTAACATGGCCAGAGCGTTTCTGCACAAAGATGATCCGGGCAGCAGCGTGCAGTATAGATTGAAGTGGGGAGAGACAGGAGGATGGGAGATCAGAGAGGAGGCTGATGCAGTAATTCAGTCAGGATAAGATGAGAGATTGAACCAGCACGGTAGCAGTTTGGATGGAGAGGAAAGGGCGGATCTTGGTGATGTTGTGGAGGTGAGACCAGCAGGTTTTGGTGACGGATTGGATGTGAGGGGTGAACGAGAGAGTAGAGTCGAGGATGACACTAAGTTTGTGGGCTTGTGAGATGGGAAGGATGGTAGTGCCGTCAACAGTGATGGGAAAGTCAGGGAGAGGGCAGGGTTTGGGAGGGAAGATAAGGAGTTCAGTCTTGGACATATTGAGTTTTAGATGGCGAGCAGACATCCAGATGGAGATGTCTTGAAGGCAGGAGGAGACACGAGCCTGAAGGGAGGGAGAGAGAGCAGGGGCAGAGATGTAGATTTGGGTGTCATCAGTGTAGAGGTGATAGTTGAAGCCGTGGGGGCGAATGAGTTCACCAAGGGAGTGAGTGTAGATAGAGAACGGAAGGGGACCAAGAACTGACCCTTGAGGAACCCCTACAGTAAGGGGATGGGCGGGGGAGGAGTAGCCCGCAAAAGAGACTGAGAATGAATGGCCGGAGAGATGAGAGAACCAAGATATAAC
Source organism: Tachyglossus aculeatus (assembly GCF_015852505.1). NCBI lineage: Eukaryota > Metazoa > Chordata > Mammalia > Monotremata > Tachyglossidae > Tachyglossus > Tachyglossus aculeatus. The sequence continues at coordinate 40,590,971 of NC_052066.1, read as the reverse complement.
TTTGAAGTTATGTTTCTGTTTCTGTTGCCAACTTGTACTTCCCAAGTGCTTAGTACAGTGCTCTGCACACAGTAAGCGCTCAATAATACGATTGATTGATTGATTGATTGAAGGGTCTATAAAAGATTTACAAGGAAAAGATATATTCCAGACCTTTAGGAGTACTATCTTGAGGAATTTTCCTTCACAGTATTTTTTTCCTAATTAAAATCTCTATTAATATATGATGCATTCTATTTAGTAAAACTATGAAAGAACCACAAAATATACATTCAACAATATTTATAATATTTTTAATAACACAAACAGAGTATAAACTTAGTGTTATCTAGGGAATATAAATATACAGTTTTTTTGATATTCTTTAGCCCTCCAAAAAACAACAATGCCCATCTGGGAAGAAATTAAAATATTTCTTGATCTTAACAGCAATTAACTGCAAAAACCAAAGCAAAACATTATTAATGAAATGGCGCATTTAAATGTTACTAAATAATAAAATGTTTATTCTAAGAAGTATTCCACTATCTTAACCATTAAGTCAGAGGGGAACAGGGTTCAAGATTGAAAGGAGGGCAACTGAAATGTTGCCCCAGTGCTATGCAAAATTTGGAAACATGAAGATATTTTTATTTAATCAAGACACAGACATAGAAGCAGACACATGTCTGGGTACTGACTTTAGTAAAAATTTTCTGTGGTTAGGCGAGCATGAGACCAACAGAGGTTATCTTTGCTTTACAAGATCTCTTTAGCCATTTTCACAATACCCATCTCCTGCTAATTTCTAAGCTAGAATTTGGACAATCCCTATGCGAGGAATGACTGTGAACGCACGTCGAATTGAAAAAGGTAAAAGAGTTTGCTCATCAATGGGCTACAAAAGCCTGAAGATGAAACTACATCTACATCCACTTGGCTTTGCCGCTTCTGAGTACCGTCGAGGGATTAAATATCTAGTGAGAGCTTCTAATCAATTCTGTGCTCCGACCTTTCTTCAGAAGACGAAATATGTCCATACTGTCTTTGGCTCATCAGTACGTGTTTTATTCCTTAATATGATCAGCACCACATTTAACGCTGGAAAGTTAGAGTGCTCTTACTGGATGGAGCTGATGGGTTGGTAGATGACCGCTCTCGTTCTTTAGTAATTTCCATCTCTATTTTGGCCTTGATTTTATCCCAATCCACTTCCAGCTGCAACATTTGAAAATCGGAACATGTTACTAAGAAACAAATCTGCTTAAATAACAAAATTCAACAAAACAAATGAGAAACATGAAAATTCTTCAGGGAAGCTTCTTTAACTCTTCAGTATGAGCCAGCACCTACACGTTGTGGGCAAGTCAGCCACTGAACAGAGTTAAGGTTGTTCTATTCATTGGAGTACAGTGCTCTGCACACAGTAAGCGCTCAATAAATATGATTGAATGAATTCAGTACTTTTCACATACATTTTCATTGCTTAACAATGGTTGGTTTTTTTTTTTTTAGTAATCTGAAAGGATTTAGGTGAAGCTTGCAAGATAGGTGGTATATTTCATAATTTACCAGGTTTCTCCATTCCTGTGTCTTCATGATCTTGTTGAGCATTTATTTTTTAACTGTCCTTTAATTCTACAAGTAGACATTACCTTACACTGAGCTATGGTGAGTAAATATCCTTTGGGAAATGTGTTTACTTATGGATATGAGGTAAGTGACCCCTTTAAGGAAACCCCTTATTATAAGTATCCCTCAGGAAACGTGTTTATTCACTAATATAAGTGACCCCTTTAAGGAAACCCCTTATTATTTAAGATATTAAATAATACATTGTAGCGCCTATTTTACGCTTACGAATATGTCATTTTACTCAGAATATTGCCACCAAAGTGCCTCGCTAATTCATCACCATTATCATCATCAATCGTATTTATTGAGCGCTTACTATGTGCAGAGCACTGTACTAAGCGCTTGGGAAATACAAATTGGCAACACATAGAGACAGTCCCTACCCAACAGTGGGCTCACAGTCTAAAAGGGGGAGACAGAGAACAAAACCAAACATACCAACAAAACAAAATAAATAGAATAGATATGTACAAGTAAAATAAATAATAATTCGCTAATCACAATGAAGATAATAATGATAATGATGACGATGATGAGCTGGAGCACTTACTATGTACCAGGTACTGTTCTAAGCACTGGGGTAAATACAAGCTAATCAGGTTGGACACAGTCCATGTTCCACATGGGGCTCACAGTCTTAATCCCCACTTTACAGATGAGGTAACTGAAGTATAGAGAAGTGAAGTGATTTGCCCAAGGTCACACAGTAGACAAGTCACAGAGCTGGGATTAGAACTCAGGTCTTTCTAACTCTCAGGTCCATGCTCTATCCACTAGAACATGCTGCTTCTCTGTGTGCAGAATGCTGTACTAAGTGCTTGGGAAAAGACAACATAGAGTTGGTACACATGTTCCCTGTTTAGAACAGTGCCTGGTAATAAAAATAATAATAATAATGGCATTTATTAAGTGCTTACTATGTGCAAAGCACTGTTCTAGTGCTTTGGTACATAGTAAGTGCTTAACAAACGTCATATTTTTTTAAAAAGCGCTGAATAAATCTGATTGGTTCATTCAGTTGAACTTGTTGAGCACTTACTGTGTGCAAATCACTTCACTAAGCACTTGGGAGAGTACACTATAACAATAGACACATTCCCTGCCCAAAATGAGCTTACAGTCTAAAGGGGAAGTAGATGGAACTCGATTTCTGAACTAGCTTTGTGCTTTGTAACACTTATCCAACAGCACATTCATGGTGTGAAGCTATTTCATGCACCAAAATAGTCCTACCCATAGCTATCGATAATCCAACTTGTACTGCTTAAATTTAACTATCTGACTGTGGTATATCTGGGCTGCAGAATACTCATACCCTTTTCATCATCATCATCATCATCAATCGTATTTATTGAGCGCTATGTGCAGAGCACTGTACTAAGCGCTTGGGAAGTACAAATTGGCAACATATAGAGACAGTCCCTACCCACCAGTGGGCTCACAGTCTAAAAGGGGGAGACAGAGAACAAAACCAAACATACTAACAAAATAAAATAAATAGAATAGATATGTACAAGTAAAATAAATAAATAAATGAATAAATAGAGTAATAAATATGTACAAACATATATACATATACACAGGTGCTGTGGGGAAGGGAAGGAGGTAAGATGGGGGGGATGGAGATGATCACTACTGGATGATGGTGAATATTTTTCTAGCTTTAGAGTTGAGAGAAATGGATGCCCCAGAAAACCAGGATTGCCTGGAGAGAACTACTGCTGAGGAGCAGCGTGGTCTAGTGGATAAAGCATGGCCTGGGAATCAGAAGGACCTGGGTTCTAATCCCAGCTCTGCCACTTGTCTGCTTTGTGACCTTGGGCAAGTCACTTAACTTCTCTGTGCCTCAGTTATCTCATCTGTAAAATGGGGACTAAGACTGTGAGCCCTATGTTGGTCAGGGACTATATCCAACCTGATTACCTTGTACATATCTCAGCACCTAGGTGCCTACCACATAGTAAGAGCTTATCGAATACCACAATTATTATTATTACTGAACCCCATGCTGGAATGAAGTGCAGGGGATCTGCATGATGTTTTTCAAAGCAGCTCTCAGAGTGATTTTCCATGGCCAGTGAACAAGGTGGGTTGGGACAAAGTAAATGAAAGAGGTGGCCGGAATCTATTATTATTTCTATTATTCATGCAGGTATCACTGCAATATTCTATTCATCCATATATAGAGATTAAAAATATCCTCCAATTGCCAAAGATGGAGTAGTCGATAGGAAAGTTTTCTGGTAATTGGGTAAATGCCAAAATGAAGAACACTTCTCCCCACGCAGAAGGCTATCAAATGACAATAGGTGTATTTGCATTCCAGGATGGTGCTTTCTATGTTTTGTAGACTGTAAACTCTTTGTGGACAAGGAATAGGCCTACCAACTCTGTTGTACTGTATTCTCCCAAGCGTTCAGTATAGTGCTCTGCACACAGAAAGCGCTCAATAAATATCACTGATTGGTTACTTGATAAATATCATTAATGCTTGATCAACTGACACTTAGGGCCTCTTTTTCAACAGTGGAAGGTGTGTTAAGAGAATACTGAACAGTTGATCTTAACTCCTTAGGATTCCATCTCTTCCGAGAATACTACTATTTGATATGGCTACGGTCTTTTTTTCAGCAGTGCTAGCCTGCATGAGGCCATCAAACTTCGCTAGTGGTATATTAAATTCCTTGGCTTGGTTCCAGTCTGCATAAACAGAAGCCTCTTCAGCTTTCACACCATAAAATCATTCTTGCATGTCACTTAACTTGCATTGCGTGCCATACCTCTTTTCTTAGGATCATGAAGTGCTGGAGGGGTTTTTGACTACTGCTGCAAGTGGTCTTTTTAATCAATCGATCAATGGTATTTATTGAGCGCTTACTATGTGTACAGTACTGTGCTAAGTGCTTGGGAAAGTACAACACAACAGAGTTGGGAGACACATTCCCTGCAGGTAAGGAGCTTACAATTTATAGGAGGAAACAGACGTTAATATAAATAAATTACGGATGTGTACATAAGTGTTTTGGGGAGAATAGCAGGTACTGAAAGGGTAACGATCCGAGTGCAAATCACCAAAGCATTTTCTCTAGACTGTAAGCTCCTCCTCTAAACTGAAAGCTCTTTGTGGGCAGGGGATGGGTCTACCAACTCTGACGATTAGAACTACCCTAAGCCCATAGTAAAATGCTCTGCATACAGTAAGTGCTCAATCAATGCTATTTACTGAGCGCTTACTGTGTGCAGAGCATTATACCAGGTGCTTGGGAGAGTACAATGTTAACAGAATTGGCAGACAGTTTCCCTGAGCACAAAGAATCAATAAATAGCACTTATTGACTGATTTCATCAAGCCAGTGCAACTTGAGCCATGATCAATGTCTTAATGGGTCCCTGATAGTATTGTGGAAAAATGCCCATTTCTTGTTTGCTTTTGAGGTTGTAGTTGTGGTTCCTTAAGATAAAAGGGCTGTGATAATGCTGCTGCAGAGCTCCTTGCAGGGATTTATGATCCAGAAGACATTCGGATGGCTTGGAAGATATCACATTTTGATGCACTTTTCAGCCTAACTGCCCAGCTGACCAGATGCTCGTCAGTCCATCATTCAGTTCTAGGCACGGTTGATGCTATATGTAAATTCTTGGTTTTAATTGTAGAAGTATCCAGGATAGTTTTTCTTAGGAAAACACAAAATCATGTTGATGGCGTGATGGATGGTTGGCATATCCACTAAGCTAAAGTAGACCATTTCTGATCTGTTAGCCAATCACATGAGATCTGACTTTTTTTTTTTTGATGTTTGGACATCAATTACATAACATGGATTTGTCCTTGAGACGTTGTCCTCTCCTGGTTCTCCCATCTCTCTGGCTGCTTGTTCTCACTTTCTTTTACAGGCTCCTCCTTTGCCAGCACCCAGGCTTAGCTTTGAGTTCCCTCCTATTCTCCCTCAGATAATCTGAAGGTGTGATTTGTGACATGAAACAGAATGCCTCTGGGCACCCTCTTCATCAACAGACACTGCTATGTCCTCATCTGGTTTACACACCCTGAGTGAGTGAGTCATTTCCTTCCACTGAAACTTGCAATGGACAGTGCGGACAAGGATGAAAAAGAGAGAAATGCCAGGGTAATGAATACAGTTCTGTCTGCCATGACTGATTCAGACTTTTAAAGTACTATCTGGCTCTACACTGTTTTAGTCTCCTCTTATGACCATGCTGTGAAAGGCTCTCGAAAGGACAAAATCCTATAATCACAATAAAATTATAGTTGCGGTATTTGTTAAGGACTTACTATGCGCAAAGCACTGTATTATGTGCAGGGTACATACTAGATAATCAAGCTGGCAATATTCCCATCCCACATAGGGCTCACAAATCCAGGGGGAAGGAGAACACGCGTCTTATCCCCACTTTCACAGATATGAAAACTGAAAAATTTATTGACTTGTCCAAGGTCACAAGTCGCAAGTGGTAGAGCCAGGATTAGAACCCAAGTCCCCTAACTCTCAGGCCCATGCTCTTTCCACTAGAGCACCTTGCTTCCGTGCTTTTGGGAAGAGACCCTGGGGAAGTCACTGAACTACCCTGGACCTTATTTTTCTTACCTGAAAAATGGGGAGTTGATACCTGTTCTTCCTCCTTCTTAGATAGTGAGCTCCATGTGGGATAGGGACTGTGTCCAAGCTGATTATCTACTATCTACCTCTGCATTTAGTAGAGTGCTTGGCACATAGTAAGCACTTTACAAATACCACAATTATTATTACACTGTGGTCTTCATTCCAATTCAGGATAACTGGATTTTACCTATCAAATATGTAATTCAGAAACTACCTAATCTCCCACATAACTACTTAATTTTAAATCAATCAATCAATCAATCAATCGTATTTATTGAGCGCTTACCATGTGCAGAGCACTGTACTAAGTGCTTGGGAAGTACAAATTGGCAACACATAGAGACAGTCCCTACCCAACGGTGGGCTCACAGTCTAAAAGGGGGAGACAGAGAACAGAACCAAACATACCAACAAAATAAAATAAATAGGATAGAAATGTAATTCTATTTTATTAATTTTAAATCTACTTAACACAGGTGTTTTAGGCTCAATAAACAATTCTTCCACTATTATATCCTGATAGCTTTTAGGGGTAAGAGCAAAATGCTCCTCACTGATCGTCAGTATCCTCCATTTAGCTCAGTTCATTCATAATTCATCGTCAAGACTCATCTGTCATTGCCAATTGTGTGCTCATGCAAATCTTTTATTTTAGAACAAATAAGTTGCTCAGAAAAGAAAGGATGACTCTCAAACTCTGGTCCCCAGACTACTGCTGTGTGACCTCGGCAAGTCACTTAACTTCTCTGTGCCTCAGTTTCACCATCTGTAAAATGGGGATTCAGTGGAAGATGGGAGAAGGGAGAAGAATTATGGTATTTGTTAAGCACTTACTATGTTCTAAGCACTTGGGTAGATACTAGTCTCTGTCTCACATGGGATCACAGTTTTAATCCCCATTTTACAGATGAAGGGACGGAGGTTCAGAGAAGTGAAGTGACTTGCCCAAGCTCATACAGCAGATGAGTGATGGGGCCAGGTTTAGCACCCAGATCCTCTGATTCCTAGGCCAGTGTTCTATCCACTAAGCCACGATGCTTACTTAGACTGTAAGGCCCACATGAGATAGCACCTGTATCCAGCCTGAGTATCTTGTACTTACCCTAGTGCTTAGCACATAGTAAGTGCTTAAAACATACTATTATTATTAGTGTGACACCATCTGGGGTTGATGCTTCTTCTGCTTTGGGGGCTCCAGGGCCCAAAATAGCAATAATAATAATGATGGTATTCGTTAAGCACTTACTATGTGCCTCGCACTGTACCAAGCACTGGGGTGGATACAAATTGGATTGGGTTGGACACAGTCCCTGTCCCGTATGGGGCTCACAGTCTCAATCCCCATTTTACAGATAATGGAGGCCCAGAGAAGTGAAGTGACTTTCCCAGGGCCACACAGCAGACAGGTGGCAGAGCAGGGATTAGAATAATAATAATAATGATGGCATTTGTTAAGCGCTTACTATTTGAAAGGCTCTGCTCTAAGCGCCAGGGAGGATACAACTGATCAGATTGTCCCACATGGGGCTCACAGTCTTCATCCCCATTTTACAGATGATGGAACTGAGGCACAGAGAAGTTAAGTGACTTGCCCAAAGTCATACAGTTGACAATTGGCGGAGCTGGGATTTGAACCGATGACCTCTGACTCCCAAGCCCGTGCTCTTTCCATTGAGACAAGCTGCTTCTCACAACTTGGAACCCATGACCTTCTGATTCCCAGGCCCGTGCTCTATCCACTCGGCCATGCTGCGTCTCATGAGACCAGGGGCTTTTCTCCCTTCACCTCCACCAAAGCCAGAGAGTAGGTTTGTCCTGATGCCGTGACGCTGGCAGGGTCCCTGTTCCCACCGTGGGAGGGTTGTGATAGTTTGGAACTAAAGGGGCCCTGCCAGTGGCTGTGGGGGCCTGGGACGCTTCCCTCCCAGCACTGCTCTTCCTGCTGCTGCTGTGAACAACTGTTTCTTTTACTGAGTTTGCCTGGGTTCTTTCTTTCTCAGGGTGTCCACTGTCCCTTGCAGCCTTTTAGATTGGAGGCCCTGAGTGGACTTGGTCTCGTGTTTCATTCAACATCAATATCTTTTTTTTTCTAAATGGTATTTGTTAAGCATGTACTATGTTCCAGGCACTGATCTAAGTGCTGGGGTAGATACAAGCTAATCAGCCCAGGTCCCACATGGGGCTCAGTCTTAATTCCCAGTTTCCAGATGACGTAACTGAGGCACAGAGAAGTGAACTGATTCTCTCAAGGTCACTCACCAGAGTGGCACAGCTGGGGTGAGAACCCAGGTCCTTCTGAATCCCAGGCCCATGCTCTATCCACTAGGCCATGCTGCTTCTCAGCCTCAGCTGTACTTTGTACCTTTCCCCTTAGAAAGGGCTTAGCAAATTGTCAGAACCCAACCCAATTCTTTTCTGGGCCACAAGCCATGGTGGAAGAGAGGTCTGGAGGTCCTGGCGAGGGCAGGCATAGAACTAAGGAGGCGGGCACTCCACAGAAGGCAAATGTGGGATCGGGGCCTCCCTAGTTTCCGCTGCCCATAGTTCTCCCAGGCCTTTAAGTGGCCCAGCTCTCAAGGCCCGGACCCCTCTCCCTGCCCTCCTGGAGGTGGGCACGCTCTGCGGGGAAGACGGAGGGGCTGAGCTTCCTTGAGAAATGCTGATTCTACTTCAGGACAACTGGGCACTCTCCAATCCTCCTGTCATCTCCCAACCTGGTTGTTCCAGTGCTTCTCGTTCTTACTGACACATGGGTGGCTTCGGCCAGAGCCAAACCACACTCAGAGCGATGAGGCAGGGGGAGCTGGCTGGTTTAGAACTCCTGTCAGGCATTTGCTAACTGGATTTCACAGTGACATCAGCCCCATTTTACAGCTGAACAGACGGAGGGTCAAAGAAGGGACCCGAGCTGCCTATAAGGGGGACGAGAAAAACCAGCGAATGGGAAGTTGATGATCCAGGAGATATCTGACACTTGTTGAGTGCCATGAGGCTTCTCCTTCCTTTAAAGAACAAGGAATTTGGTTCAGGCAGGGCAGGGGTCCAAAAGTTCCATGATGCCGGAGGAGGACGGGAGGTGAGAAGCAGCACGGCCTAGTGGAAAGAGCTCGGCCCTGGGTTCCAATCCCAGCTCTGCCCCTTACCTTCTGGGTGACCTTGGGCAAGTCACTTAACTTATTTGAGCCTCAGTTCCCTCATGTGTAAAATGATGATAATGATGATGGTATTTGTTAAGCACTTACTATGTGTCAGGCACTGGATTCGATACCTGTTTCCTCTCTTCCCTTCAGAGTGAGAGCACCATCTGAGACCTGATTATCTTGTATCTATCCCATCTCCTCATACATACTTAAATGCTATTATTATCATTATTATTATTAATAAGAACAATGCAAAGGATAAAGTCAGAGCTGGCTAAGGATCAAAAAATTTAAAATTACATCTCCTCCAAGAGGCCTTCCCTGACAAAACTCTCATTTCCTCTTCATTCATTCATTCAATTGCATTTATTGAGTGGTTACTGTGTGCAGAGCACTGTAATAAGTGTTTGGGAGAGTACAATACAACAATAAACAGGCAAATTCCCTGCCCACAATGAGCTTAAAGTCTACAGTCTTCTCCCTCTCCCGTCTACATCACCCTTGCCCTTGGATTTGCCCCCTTTATTCACCCTGCCCTCAGCCATAGTTTATCCTTTCCTGCCTTAACTCAGCCCTCTCTTCTGCCAGCCATAAGGCACTTATGTCCATATCCATAATTTATGCATTTATATTAATAGCCATCTCTCCTTCTAGACCGTAAGATCCTTGTAGGCAGGGAACATGTCTATCAACTGAAGCAGCGTGGCTCAGTGGAAAAAGCACGGGCTTTGGAGTCAGTGGTCATGGGTTCCAATCCCGGCTCCAATTGTCAGCTGTGTGACTTTGGGCAAGTCACTTAACTTCTCTGCGCCTCAGTTACCTCATCTGTAAAATGGGGATTGACTGTGAGCCCCCTATGGGACAACCTGATCACCTTGTAACCTCCCCAGCACTTAGAACAGTGCTTTGCACATAGTAAGCACTTAATAAATGCCATCATTATTATTACTATTAACTGTGTTATACTGTACTTTCCCAAGAGCTCAGTACAAAGCTCTGCACACAGTAAGCACTTAATAAATATGGCTGATTGCTTAGTTAGAGAGCTCCACTTGGGATAAACAGCATTGTTCCACTCCTTCACTCTCAGCTTTTTCCTACATTGCCACCCTGGAACCTAGTGACTTTCAACAATGGGGCTAGCAGCCTCCAGAAGAGATGGAAAGCACACCAGCTTCGGGGTGCTTTTTTAAAATCCTCTAGAAGCTGGACCAGAGCAGTAGGGAAAATAAAAAGGTCTGGGAGGGAATGTGCTTGGTAGGCAGATCTGGGACCAGCATGGTGCGGAAGATCTGGGGTAAGGTGTGACCCAGGTGAACAAAAGAATGGTTAATTTAGAAATGTGGAGAAGAGAGGCGGCTAGATAAGTTGAGCTAAGTCTGCATAAAACAATACGATGGTTCGTGGCCTAGTGGAAAGAGCACAGGCCTGGGAATCAGAGGACCTGGGTCCTAATCCTGGTCTGCCATCTACCTGCTTTGTGAAAACAGGCAAGTCACTTACCCTCTCTGTGCCTCAGTTTCCTTACCTAGAAAATGGGGATTCAATATCTGTCCTCCCTCCCACTTACTGTGAGCTTCGGAGGAACTGTTCTCACCTGATTACCTTGTATCTACCCCAGTGTTTAGTACAGTGCGTGGCACTTGGTAAGTGCATCACAAATACCACAAGTATTATAATGAAGAGAAACAGTAGCTGGTGAGGTTAGAAAAAAAGAACAGGAAGGGGGGATAAGAAATGAAGAAATTAAATAAGTTGTTTCAGATGGCTGAAATAGCTGGAAAAACACTGCAATGAGTTACAAGAAAGATAAGGGAGAGCGCAGAGTGTTTTCACATTGAAAACACCAGTGGAAACTTGAGAAAATTAAGGAACTGAGAAAAAAGTCCAAGAGGCACCAGAGCAGGACAGCTGGGGGATCTGTACAGAATACATAGTAGTGTACTGAAGCATATGCAACTTGTATCAATCAATTGTATTTATTGAGCGCTTACTATGTGCAGAGCACTGTACTAAGCGCTTGGGAAGTACAAATTGGCAACACATAGAGACAGTCCCTACCCAACAGTGGGCTCACAGTCTAAAAGGGGGAGACAGAGAACAGAACCAAACATACCAACAAAATAAAATAAATAGGATAGAAATGTACAAGTAAAATAAATAAATAAATAAATAAATAGAGTAATAAATATGTACAACCATATATACATATATACAGGTGCTGTGGGGAAGGGAAGGAGGTAAGATGGGGGGATGGAGAGGGGGACGAGGGGGAGAGGAGGGAAGGGGCTCAGTCTGGGAAGGCCTCCTGGAGGAGGTGAGCTCTCAGCAGGGCCTTGAAGGGAGGAAGAGAGCTAGCTTGGCGGATGGGCAGAGGGAGGGCATTCCAGGCCCGGGGGATGACGTGGGCCGGGGGTCGATGGCGGGACAGGCGAGAACGAGGTATGGTGAGGGGATTAGCGGTGGAGGAGCAGAGGTTGCGGGCTGGGCAGTAGAAGGAGAGAAGGGAGGTGAGGTAGGAGGGGGCGAGGTGATGGAGAGCCCAAGTTCGCTGGTACTGATTTAATAGCCATCTTCACCCTGAATATTATAATTAAGGGCCACATCAGACTGTACGTAAGCTGGTTCTTATAAAACAATAACAGAACTGATACGCACTTAGAGTTTTCTCTTCTGGTAGCTTTAAATGCTTTATCTACACTTGCAAATTCCAACATCATACTTCTATGGTGGAGCTGGCAGCCAGAATGACTACTCTTCTCTTTCACACATTCCAACCCTAACTTGAGACTCAACGGTGATTCATTCATTCATTCAATCGAATTTATTGAGCGCTCACTGTGTGCAGAGCACTGTACTAAGCGCTTGGGAAGAACAAGTTGGCAACATATAGAGACGGTCCCTGTCCAACAATGGGCTCACAGTCTAGAAGGGGGAGACAGACAACACAACAAAACATGGAGACAGGTGTCAAAACCATCAGAATAAATAGAATTATAGCTATATGCACATCATTAATAAAATAGAGTAGCAAATACTGGAGATGGATGTAAGGGGGTGGCAACCATTATCATCATTATGAAGAAAAGCAGTGTGGCTCAGTGGAAAGAGCACGGGCTTGGGAGCCAGAGGTCATGAGTTCTAATCCCGGCTCCGCCACTTGTCAGCTGTGTGACTTCGGGCAAGTCACTTCACTTCTGTGGGCCTCAGTTACCTCACTTGTAAAATGGGGATTAAGACTGTGAGCCCTACGTGGGAAAACCTGATCACCTCGTATCCCCCCCAGCGCTTAGAACAGTGCGTCGCACATAGTAAGTGCTTAACAAATGCCATCATCATTATCATTATCATCATTATCAAAATTCATAATAAAAATCCATCATAATGCTCCCTCTTCCAAGGAGTCCGATGTCAGAGCCAGAGGCTGAATGCCAGACCAATCTGACCCTATAGTAGCATTTTTAAAAATACTTGCATATTCTTAACCTGATCAATCAATTAATCAATGGTATTTACTGAGCACTTATTATGTGCAGAGCACTCTACTAAGCTCTTGGGAGAGTACAATACAAAAAAGTTGGTGGACACATTCCCTGCCCATAAAGTGTGACTTCTCCAGCTTTGGCTGAAAATTCTCATTATCTCTGGGATCGATGAACTACACAGTCATATGTAGGACATTCAATTTGGGGTAATTTCTCTTTAGACCTCATCTTATTCTCAACAGTGTATTTTTTCCCAGGGCTTAGAACAGTGCTCTACACACAGAAAGCACTTAATAAATACTAAGGCCTCTCAGAGTAAGCGCTTAATACTACTTCTTCTACTGCTCTTTGTCTCGCTGTTCACATTTCTGATGGAGAAACAGTATCTTGAGTGTAAGTGTCACTGAGTGAGAATCTCTTCCATGCTTGCACACTTCCCATGACGATATAAGAATTCACTTAGGTTGGTCCTTTGACATTTAAGATAGATGAGCTCAGATACCAATAGTTAAGAGGGGAGGGGTATATGACATCGCCAGCAGGACATGTGCTTGAGTTGCTTTTGCAGTAATGGTGGTTTTTTAAGGTATTTGTTATAAGTGCTTATTATGTGCCAAGCACTGTATTAAGCGCTAGGGTAGATACATGCTGATCAGGTTGGACAGAGTCTATGTCCCACATGGGGCTTCACAGTCTGAATCCCCATTTTACAGAGGAGGTAACTGAGACGGAGAAGTTAAGTGACTTGTCCAAGGTCATACAGCAGACAAGTAGCGGAGCTGGGATTGGAACTCAGGTCCTTCTGAGCCATCCATGCATCCTTACTCTGTCTCTCTTTATGCTCTGCACAGTAACTGGCAAGGATAACAGGTTCAGACTGGGGTCAGAGAGCACAATAGCTCTACGAAAGCTATTACAAGGTAACCTCCAACTAGAATGTAGACTACTCGAGGATTTTGTCTATAGTCTGTGAAGTGTCTATACTTAAAAGGCTCAAGGTTTGAGGATGGAATATTATTTCATGACAAAAATTAGCATTACTCTATTTAAGGATTCGTACCCATTGGTCTAAGTGCAAATCTTTTTTATAAATATTTTACATTTTTACAGAATACTTACACCTTCTGCGTACTGCAAATATCGTTTGTTAGTTTCTTTTTTACCAAAGGCCTCCAGAAACTTTTGACGGTACGCCAGAACTGTATCAACATGGGTTTTGTGTTTCACAGCCAAATCAAGTGCCCTACAACAAGAAATAAAGAGGGTTAATAGAATTATACTCACAATAATGATAACAATAATAATAATGGTATTTGCTAAGCGCTTACTATGTGCCAAGCACTTTCAAGTGCTGGGGTAGATACAAGGTAATCAGGTTGTTCCACATGGGGCTCACAGTCTTAATCCCCATTTAGAGATGTGGTAACTGAGGCACAGAGAAGTTAAGTGGCTTGCCCAAGGTCAAATAGCAGATAAGTGGCGGAGCCAGGATTAGAACCCAAGTCCTCTGACTCCCAAGCCTGTGCTCTTGCCACTAAACCAAGCCGCTTTCTAACAACTGCTGTTCTCACTTGGTTAATCCAGAAAGAAGCATCAAGGCCTTTATCGCTTGGGTTCTTCCTATACATTTTTTTCAACCAGAAATTCATTAATTCATTCAACAGTATTTATTGAGAGCTTAATGATTCACATTGTTGTAGATATTTGGGAGAATGAAATAAAAGCAAAAAAGACATGGTCCTTGATGTCAAGGAGTTTTGGAGTTTGATGGGGGGGAAGTCAAACTTAAATTCTACAGCATGCAATAGAAGCAGAAGGAAAAGTACAGATACTACATATAGAAATACATGGAATGCATAAAGCTGAGAAGCAGCATGGCCTAAGTGGAAAGAGAGGCCTGGGAGTCGGAGGATCTGGGTTCTAATCCTGCCACAGAAGGTATGACCTTAGGCAAGTCACTTAACTTCCCTGTGCCTCCATTCCGTCATCTGCAGTAAGTGGTCAATAAATACCACTGACTGATTGATTGATTGACTGATTATATGTCTGCTAACTAAAGCTCCGACAACTTTAAAAGTATTTCTCAAAAACAAAGAACCACATTATGTTTTGGTAACTTCCTCCACGAAAGTATGGCAAAGAAAAAAGTAGGCAACGCAAAGAGAGAAGAGTGGAAAGGGGTAATATAAATTTCCAAAATTTAACCAATCATATTTATTGAGCACTTAGTGTGTGCAAAGCACTATACTATACTTCCCCTCTTCTAAACTGTGAGTCCGGTGTGGGCAGGAACTGTCTCTCTTAAATGCTGAACTGTACATTCCAAGCGCTTAGTACACAGTAAGCGCTCAATAAATATGATTGAATGAATGAATACTCTTTGCAGAGTGCAATATAACAGAGTTGGTAGACGTGTTCCCTGCCCACAAGGAGCATACAGTCTAGAAGGGAAGATAGACAATATAAGTAAAAAATTATGGTTATGTACGTGTGTTGTGTAGCGTGGCTCAGTGGAAAAGAGTCTGGGCTTTGGAGTCAGAGGTCATGGGTTTAAATCCCAGCTCTGCCAATTGTCAGCTGTGTGACTTTGGGCAAGTCACTTAACTTCTCTGTGCCTCAGTTACCTCATCTGTAAAATGGGGATGAAGACTGTGAGCCCCCCGTGGGACAACCTGATCACCTTGTATCCTCCCCAGTGCTTAGAACAGTGCTTTGCACATAGTAAGCACTTAATAAATGCCATTATTATTATTACTATTATTATTGTGGGGCTGAGGGTGGGGTGAATAAAGAGTCTAAATCCAAGTACAAGGGTGACACAGAAGGGAGTTGGAGAAGAGGAAATGAGGACTTGGGGAAGGCCTATTGGTGGAGAAGCAGCGTGGCTCTATGGAAAGAGCACAGGCTTTGGAGTCAGAGGTCGTGGGTTTGAATTCCGACTCCACCACATGTCTGCTGTGTGACCTTGGGCAAGTCACTTAACTTTTCTGAGCCTCAGTTAGCTCATCTGTAAAATGGGGATTAGGACTGTGAGCCCCACGTGGGACAACTTAATCACCTTGTATCCTCCCCCCCAGTGCTTAGAACAGTGCTCTGCACATAGTAAGCGCTAAGCAAATGCCATCATCATTATTATTATTATTTAATAAGGTTTTAGAATTGGGAGAGTGATAGTCCATCGGATAAGAAGCGTGAGGGAGTTCCAGGCCAGAGGGAAGAGGCAAGACAAAAACTCCTCAACATTGGCTTTAAAGCACCTAATCACCTCCCCCCCCCACCCCACCCCGCCACCTCACCTCCCTCCTCTCCTACTACAACCCAGCCCGCACACTTTGTTCCTCTAATGCTAACCTTCTCATTGTTCCTCGATCTCATCTAACTCATCACCTACCCCATGTCCTGCCTCTGGCCTGGAAAGGCCTCCCTCCTCATATCAGACAGGTAATTGCTCTCCCTCACTTCAAAGCCTTGCTGAAGGCACATCTACTTCCTCTCCTTTTCTCCCACTCCCTTCTGCACCGCTCTTACTTGCTCCCTTCATTCATCCTCCCTCCCATCCCCATAGCATACATGTATATATATAATTGTAATTTATTTACTTATATTAATGTCTGTCTCCCCCTCTAAACTGTGAGCTCATTGTGGGCAGGAATGATTCAGTTTGTTGTTATATTGTACAAGTCCCAAGTGCTTACTTAAGTGCTTTGCACACAGCAAGCGCTCAATAAATACGCTTGAATGGATGAATGAATGAATGTGGGCGAGGGGTCGGAGACAAAATAGATGAGATGAGGTATGGTGAGCAGGTTGGCATTTGAGGAGTGAAGTGTGTGAGCTGGGTTGTAGAAGGAAATCACAGACATAAGATTAGAAGAGGCAAGGTGATTGAATGCTTTAATGTTGAAGGTAAGGAGTTTCTGTTTCTGTGGATGAGCAACCACTGGAGGTTCTTGAGGATTGAGGAGACATGGACTGAAGGTTTTTGTAGAAAAATGATCCGGGCAGCAGAGTGAAGTACGGACTGGAGTGGGGAGAGATAGGAGCCAGGGAGGTAAGCGAGGAGGCTGATGCAGTAACCGAGGAGGCATACGATTAGTTGCTTTGATTAATGTGAACGAAGTTTGGATGGAGAGAAAAGGGCAGATTTTTGTGTTGTTCTGAAACTTGAACTGACAGGATTTGGTGACAGATTGAACATGTGGTTTAATTTAATTTAATTGCTGTTTTTGACATAAGGCAAAGTCATATTCATGAGTCTTATACTATCAATCAATCAATCGTATTTATTGAGCGCTTACTGTGTGCAGAGCACTGTACTAAGCGCTTGGGAAGTACAAGCAACATGTAGAGACAGTCCCTACCCAACAGTGGGCTCACAGTCTAAAAGGGGGAGACAGAGAACAAAACCAAACATACTAACA
Organism: Tachyglossus aculeatus; assembly: GCF_015852505.1. Lineage (NCBI taxonomy): Eukaryota > Metazoa > Chordata > Mammalia > Monotremata > Tachyglossidae > Tachyglossus > Tachyglossus aculeatus. The sequence goes on along the minus strand of NC_052066.1, from coordinate 40,573,689 downwards.
AAATAAAATAAATAGAATAGATATGTACAAGTAAAATGAATAAATAAATAAATAGAGTAATAAATATGTACAAACATATATACATATATACAGGTGCTGTGGGGAAGAGAAGGAGGTAAGATGGGGGGATGGAGGGGGGACGAGGGGGAAAGGAAGGAAGGGGCTCAGTCTGGGAAGGCCTCCTGGAGGAGGTGAGCTCTCAGTAGGGCCTTGAAGGGAGGAAGAGAGCTAGCTTGGTGGATTGGCAGAGGGAGGGCATTCCAGGCCAGGGGGATGATGTGGGCTGGGGGTCGATGGCGGGACAGGCGAGAATGAGGTACGGTGAGGAGATTAGCGGCAGAGGAGCGGAGGGTGCGAGCTGGGCTGGAGAAGGAGAGAAGGGAGGTGAGGTAGGAGGGGGCAAGGTGATGGACAGCCTTGAAGCCCAGGGTGAGGAGTTTCTGCCTGATGCACAGATTGATTGGTAGCCTGCAAGGAGCTATAGATCTTTACAATAGCAAGCATTTTGTGGTCTTATTTATGAGCGTAGCAGTCTCAGAAATTTATGCTTTCTAACTCCAAAGAGCCACTCTATTGCAGGCTTATTGCAGATACTACAATAACTTCATGACAGCATCTTAAATTAGGTAACTAATGATAAATGGTTTTATACTTAAGACTGTGAGCCCCAGGTGGAACAGGGATTATGCCCAACCTATTTAACGTGTACTTACCCCAGCCCTTAGAACAGTGTTTGACACATATTAAGCATTTAAAAATGATAAAGTTTTAAAATTTCATGGAAACTAAAATTTTCTTTAAGAGTATTACTTTGACCACTGGGACAGATGGATGTCCTGAAGAAAAATTAAGATATAGTTTCTAGTCAATTATCTGACACTGAGTAGTGGCAGCCAAGGACTCATTCATTCATTCAAGCGTATTTATTGAGTGCTTACTGTGTGCAGAGCACTGTACTAAGCGCTTGGGAAGTACAAGTTGGCAACATATAGAGACGGTCCCTACCCAACAGCGGGCTCACAGTCTAGAAGGGGGAGACAGACAACAAAACAAAACATATTAACAAAATAAAATAGAATAGTAAATATGTACAAGTAAAATAAATAGAGTAATAAATATGTACAAACATATATACAGGTGCTGTGGGGAGGGGAAGGAGGTAGGGTGGGGGGGGATGGGGAGGAGGAGAGGAAAAAGGGAGCTCAGTCTGGGAAGGCCTCCTGGAGGAAGTGAACTCTCAGTAGGGCTTTGAAGGGAGGAAGGAGCTAGCTTGGCAGATGTGCGGAAGGAGAGCATTCCAGGCCAGGGAGAGGACATGGGCTGGGGGTCGAAAGCGGAACACGGGAGAACGAGGCATGGTGAGGAGGTTAGTGGCAGAGGAGCGGAGGGTGCGGGCTGGGCTGTAGAAGGAAAGAAGGGAGTTGAGGTAGGAGGGGGTGAGGTGATGGAGAATGATGAATGATTAAGGATGAATACTGCAGATATTCATTCATTCAATTGTATTTATTGAGCGCTTACTGGGTGCAGAGCACTGTACTAAGGGCTTGGAGAGTATAATTCAACAATAGAGACAGTCCCTGCCCACAACGGGCTTACAGTCTAGAAGTAGGGAGACAGACATCAAAACAAGTAAACAGGCATCAATATAAACAGAATTATAGATATATACACATCCAAACAGACATTAATATAAATAAAAAGAATTATAGATATGTACATATATACACGAGTGCTGTGGGGCAGGGAGGGGGTAGAGCAAAGAGGGCGAGTCGGGGTGATGGAGGTGAGGGGGAGCTGAGAAAAGGGGGGCTTAGTCTGGGAAGGCCTCTTGGAGGAGGTGAGCCTTCAGTAGGGCTTGGGGGCGGGGGGGGGGAGTGGATTTGAGGAGGGAGGACATTCCAGGCCAGAAGTAGGACGTGGGCCAGGGGTAGACGGCGGGCCAGGCGAGAACGAGGCAGAGTGAGAAGGTTAGCACCAGAGGAGTGGAGTGTATGGGCTGGGATGTAAAAGGAGAGAAGGGAGGTGAGGTAAGAGGGGGCGAGGTGATGGGGAGTTTTTGCTTGATATGGAGGTTGACAGGCAATGATAATAATAATGACGGCATTTGTTAAGCTCCTCCTATGTGCCAAGCACTGTTCTAAGCGCTAGTGGGGGATACAGTATAATCAGGTTGTCCCACACGGAGATTTCTGAGGAGGGGGTGACATGCCCAGAGCATTTCTGTAGAAAGATAATCCGGGCAGAAGAGTGAGGTATAGACTGAAGCAGAGAGAGACAGGAGGTTGGGAGGTCAGAAAGGATACTGAAGCAGTAATCCAGTCGGGATAGGATAAGTGATTGTACTAATGTGGTAGCGGTTTGGATGGAGAGGAAAGGGCGGCTCTTGGTGATTGTGAAGGTGAGACCGGCAGGTTTTGGTGACAGATTGGATATGTGGGGTGAATGAGAGAGCGGAGTCAAGGACGACACCAAGGTGGCGGGCTTGTGAGATGGGAAGGATGGTAATGCCGTCCACAGTGATGGGCAAGTCAGCGACAGGACAGGGATAAGACTGACATTTAAAATACTTCTTCAAAGCCTAGGCTGGGGAGACAATGCTTTCTTACTTCACTTAGAAGACGCTCATTCAAAATTAGATAAAGGTTGCAGAAATAGTACAAATGAATATTTGGCATCTGAACAAGTATGACAGTAGATTCTGAATCTGGAATCTATCCAGGAAATTTTTCTGACTACATTTTAATAGAAGGATATATGTCAGATGCATATATATATACACACATATATGATGTAATTTCAACATGACATTTTCAACACCTTGATCAAAACAAATGTACTTTAACTTTAAAAGGGATTGAATAGCTATATAGCCGAAAGGTTGATGATGTTTGATGGTACATTTAGAATCACGAGAATAGATATCAAGGAGGACAACCCTATAAATTATTCAACCATATCACTACTCTTCCAAAAACCATTTGTTGTCATAGTCAGACATAGATTATTTGGTTGGATGGATCACTGGTCTGATTTAGAGAAGCAGCGTGGCCTAGTGGAAAGATCTTGGGCTGGGGAGTCAGAGGTCGTGGGTTCTAATCCCAGCTCTGCCACTTGTCGGCTGTGGGACTTTGGGCAAGTCACTTCACTTCTCAGTGCCTCAGTTACCTCATCTGTACAATGGGGATGAAGACTGTGAGCCCCATGAAGGACAACCTGATTACCTTGTGTCTACCCTAGCGCTTAGAACAGTGCTTGGAATATAGTAAGCGCTTAATATATATATATATCTGCATATATGTTTGTACATATTTATTACTCTATTTATTTATTTATTTTACTTGTACATATCTATTCTATTTATTTTATTTTGTTAGTATGTTTGGTTTTGTTCTCTGTCTCCCCCTTTTAGACTGTGAGCCCACTGTTGGGTACGGACTGTCTCTATATGTTGCCAACTTGTACTTCCCAAGCACTTAGTACAGTGCTCTGCACACAGTAAGGGCTCAATAAATACGATTGATTGATTAATAAATATCATAATTATTATTATTTAGTATGGCATTTCCTATCTGCTCATATTAATCACAAAAATGTTCAACTTTCCCTCATTAGGAAATATCTAAGAATCACTACTCAAACAAATGAATCAATACACTCAGTGAAGCTCAGTGATTCTACGATCTCAGACATAGTGAGCAGTACAGGTACCACTCAGGGAAAGACCATTCTCCAACAAGGAATCCTCAAAATTCTTCTACCTTCCAAAGTGATGCAGGTTGAATATCCCCCCATTCCTTTAATGAAACATTCCCAACCTTCAGAGAACTGATTGGTTTTCCAGCAGCTTTGTTTACGGCTTTCTTCGACAAAGATGCTTCTTCTGGGGAGGTAGGGAGAAGGGGACTATTTCTCTATGAGAAACAGCATACTCGAGTGGAAACAATATGAGCCAGGGAGTTAGGGGATCTGGGTTCTAATGCCAGCTCTGCATTTGCCTGCTGTGTGACCTTGGGCAAATCACTTAAATTTTCTGGGCCTTAGTTTCCTCATCTGTAAAATGGGGATTACCTGTTTTCCTTCCCACGTAGACTGTGAGCCCCCGTGTAGGACTGGGACAAATACCATTATCATTGTATTTACATCACATATAACGTCCCAACAGTTGGAACTGTATCTAGTTCAAATCGTCTCTGCCCTATTAAATATCATAACAGTCACCAGCAGTTACATTAAGTAGAAAATATAGCAGGGGGATCTAAAATAAATGCTAATAAAGCCTTGTCTCTCTTACCTTTTCACTGAACATCTAAATATATATCCTCTGCCACTTTATTCTCTTAGAATAGATGATCAAAACCGGGGGAGGATCTATATAAGCGGTCCTATATTTTATAAAACACACACATCTATATGTGTGTATAGACTGTAAGCCCCCTCCCTAGACTGTACGCTTCTCGTGGGCAGAGAGTGCATCTACCAATTCTTTTGTACTGTACTCTCCCAGGTGCTTAGCAAAATGAGCTGCACAAAGTAAGTGCTCCATAATTACCACTTATATTATTTATATATATATATATATATAATATATATTATTGATTTATGTAGTGTATGGCATAGTGGCTAGAGCACAGGCCTCAAAGTCAAAAGGTCACGGGTTCTAATCCCAGCTCCGCCACTCATCTGCTGTGTGACCCTGGGCAAGTCACTTCACTTCCTCTATGTCTCAGTTACCTCATCTGTAAAATGGGGGTTGAGACTATGAGCCCCATGTGGGACAGGAACTGTGTCCAACCCAATGCACTTGTATACACCCCAGCACTTAGAAAAGTGCCTGGCACACAGTAAGCACTTAACAAATATGATAATAATTATTGTTATTATAGTGACTTGACTTATACAGACATTTGATAGTCTCCCCACCTCAACCCTACAGCACTTATGAACATATCTTTAACTTATGTATTATAAATTACTTGTTTATTCATATTAATGTCTGCCTCCCCCTCTAGACTATAAATTCTTTATGGGCAGAAAACGTGTCTACTAATTCTGTTGCATTGCAGTCTCCCAAGCATTCAGTAGAGTGCTCTGCACATAGTAAGTGCTCAATAATTACCATTGATTGGTTAGTTGATTGATATACTAGATGCTTTAATAGATAAAGTGGAAATTATTTCCATCTGGGCCCCAGCCAAGTGCTTCAACCAGTAAATTAAATGCTGATTACCGGTGAGGCCTGGGCCAGAATGGGGGAAAAGCGACAGTCAGACCCGGACCAAGGCAAGAGGCGGATGGGAGGGATGTAGGGGAGCACTTAGTACAGTGCTCTGCACACAGTAAGTGCTCAGTAATTACCACTGGTTGAGGAGCAGCAGAAAAGAGCAGGTGGAAGTTGGAGGGGGAGGAGTCCGAGGGTCTGAGCCATCTGGCGAAGGAATTGGTGTCAGAACAGGGAGAGAACACTTCCGTGAGGAGAGCAGGGCCTGAGGCGAGAACAGGAGCTGTGGCAGGGACAAAGAGGGACGGGTACATTCTCTACTATTGATTCTTTCACTTGTATTTATCATTTGACTCTTCTATTTTGCTATTTTAACATTTTTGTGTTTTTTATTATACTTTTATTATATTTTCATATCACCATCATTGGTATGACCTCCTTAAAGGGGGCAAATCACACCTTTTCCCCCTTTTATATTTCCCAAATGCTTACTACACTGTCTGCTAGGTGATAAATGAGAAGCAGCAGCAACAATGCGAAACACAGTAGTGTGGCCTAGTGGGAGGAGCACGGGAATGGGAGTCAGAGGACTTGGGTATTGTGAGACCTTGGGCAAATCATTTCACTCCTCTTGTGCCTCAGTTTCCTCATCTGTAAATGGGGATGAAGACTGTGAGCCCTATGTGGGACAGGGACTGTTTCCAGCCCGATTATCTCATATCTGCCTGAATGCTCAGTAGACATAGTACTGGGCACTTGGTAACACTTAATAAATACAATTAAAAACCCCCCACCACCACTACCACCATAAATAAACAAATACAGTTGATGATGCTGCTGATGATGATCATCACCAATCATATTTATTGAGCGCTTACTGTGTGCAGAGCACTGTACTAAGCGCTTGGGAAGTACAAGTTAGCAACATATAGAGACAGTCCGATCGTGATAATGATAGGTGGGGCAAGAGAAAGGGCAAGGACACCTGGGTGAAGAGCATCTATTTAAGGTACGCGTATATCTACCAAAATATTTTCATTAAAAGTATTTTTTTGCAAAACCAAATTTCTCTTTGGGATATGGGTGACTTCCAACAAAACCCACTTGGAAGATGTCTGGGAAAATGGGCTCTCTCCATTCCAACACTAGCCCTGTTTTCGCTTCATTTGTTGGTTTTGTTTGTTTTTTAAATGAAAGAACAAAAATAGGAGCATTGCTTAAGGAGTCACTCCTGGACCTAAAACAGTTCTAGAAGAATAAAACAACACCTTTAAAATTTAAAGAGCCATTATACCTAGATAATCCAATAGTGCTTACCTAGCAACTCAAACTTCTTTCATTTTTTTCCAATACCCCCAATTTAGTCCATTTTAAAAAGAACCAAATGAATTTTTAAAATATGGCTTTACACTTCAGAAAATAATTATAGGAATATTTGGTTTTTGTAGGTGGAAATCAGTGGGCTTTTCAATTACAACAGTACAGGCACAAATAAAAATATATACTTGATAAAGAAAAAAAGACTTTTGAGTTGAAATCACTGTTTAATTATTTGTGCATTGAAAGACATATATTTCGAGACTAATTCTGTTAATTTGGACTTCTGTGACTAAGAGATGTCCCATTTTGGGCTTTTCTAACAAACCAAATGATAAACCACATGATCACAGCCTCCTCTCTGATCTCCCATCCTCCTGTCTCTCCCCACTTCAGTCTATGCTCACTCTGCTGCCCGGATTATCTTTGTACAGAAACGCTCTGGGCATGTCACTCCCCTCCTCAAAAATCTCCAGTGGCTGCCTGTCAACCTATGAATCAAGCAAAAACCCTTCACTCTCGGCTTCAAGGCTCTACATCACCTCGCCCTCTCCTATCTCACCTCCTTTCTCTCCTTCTACAGCGCAGCATTCACCCTCCGGTCCTCTGTCACTAACCGCATCACTGTGCCTCGTTCATTCATTCATTCAATTGTATTTATTGAGCGCTTACTGTGTGCAGAGCACTGTACTAAGCACTTGAGAAGCAGCGTGGCTCAGTGGAAAGGGCACGGGCTTTGGAGTCAGAGGTCATGGGTTCGAACCCCGGCTCCACCATGTGTCTGCTGTGTGACCTTGGGCAAGTCACTTAACTTCTTGGAACCTCAGTTACCTCATCTGTAAAATGGGGATGAAGCCTGTGAGCCCCATGCGGGACAACCTGATCACCTTGTATCCCCCCCAGCGCTTAGAACAGTACTTTGCACATAGTAAGCGCTTAACAAATGCCATCATCATCATCATCATCATCATCACTTGGGAAGCACAAGTTGGCAACATATAGAGACGGTTCCTACCCAACAGTAGGTTCACAGTCTAGAAGGGGGAGACAGAGAACAAAACAAAACATATTAACAAAATAAAATAAATAGAATAAATATGCACAAATAAGATAAATAGAGTAATAAATACGTACAAACTTATATACATATATACAGGTGCTGTGGGGAGGGGAAGAAGGTAAGGGGGGGATGGGGAGGGGGAGGAGGAGGAGAGGAAGGAGGGGGCTCAGTCTGGGAAGGCCTCCTGGAGGAGGTGAGCTCTCAGTGGGGATTTGAAGGGAGGAAGAGAGCTAGCTAGGCGGATGGGCAGAGGGAGGGCATTCCAGGCCAGGGGGATGACGTGGGCCGGGGGTCGACAGTGGGACAGGTGAGAGCGAGGTACAGTGAGGAGATTAGCAGCAGAGGAGCAGAGTTTGCGGGCTGGGCTGGGCTCGTTCTCACCTGTCCCACCATTGACCCTTGGCCCACGTCCTTCCCCTGGCCTGGAATGCCCTCTCTCACACATCCGCCAAACTAGCTCTCTTCCTCCCTTCAAAGCCCTACTGAGAGCTCACCTCCTCCAGGAGGCCTTCCCATACTGAGCCCCCTTTTTCCTCTCCTCCTCCCCAGCACCCCCCCAGCCCTACCTCCTTCCCCTCCCCACAGCACTTGTATGTATTTGTACATATTTATTACTCTATTTATTTTACTTGTACATATTTACTACTCTATTAATTTTATTAATGATGTGCATATAGCTATAATTCTATTTATTCTGACAGTTTTGCCACCTGTCTACATGCTTTGTTGTCTGTCTCCCCCTTCTATTCATTTATTCATTCAATCATATTTATTGAGCACTTACTGTGTGCAGAGCACTGTACTAAGTGCTTGGGAAGTACAAGTTGGCAACATATAGAGACGGTCCCTACCCAACAGTGGGCTCACAGTCTAGAAGGGGGAGACAGACAACAAAACAAAACATATTAACAAAATAAAATAAATAGAATAAATATGCACAAATAAAATAAATAGAGTAATAAATATGTACAAACATATATACATATATACAGGTGCTCTGGGGAAGGGAAGGAGGTAAGGCGGGGGGATACAGAGGGGGAGGAGGGGGAGAGGAAGGAGGGGGCTCAGTCTGGGAAGGCCTCCTGGAGGAGGTGGGCTCTCAGTAGGGCCTTGAAGGGAGGAAGAGAGCTAGCTTGGCGGATGGGCAGAGGGAGGGCATTCCAGGCCAGGGGGATGACGTGGGCCGGGGGTCGATGGCGGGACAGGCGAGAACAAGGCACCGTGAGGAGATTAGCGGCAGAGGAGCGGAGGGTGCGGGGTGGGCTGGAGAAGGAGAGAAGGGAGGTGAGGTAGGAGGGGGCGAGGGGATGGACAGCCTTGAAGCCCAGGGTGAGGAGTTTCTGCCTGATGCGCAGATTGATTGGTAGCCACTGGAGATTTTTGAGGAGGGGAGTAACATGCCCAGAGCGTTTCTGGACAAAGACAATCCGGGCAGCAGCATGAAGTATGGATTGAAGTGGGGAGAGACACGAGGATGGGAGATCAGAGAGAAGGCTGATGCAGTAGTCCAGACAGGCATCCTCGACTCCGCTCTCTCGTTCACCCCTCACATCCAAGCCATCACCAAAACCTGCCGGTCTCACCTCCGCAACATCGCCAAGATCAGCCCTTTCCTCTCCATCCAAATTGCTACCCTCCTCGTTCAGTCTCTCATCCTATCCCAACTGGATTACTGCATCAGCCTCCTCTCTGATCTCCCATCCTCGTGTCTCTCCCCACTTCAATCTATACTTCATGCTGCTGCCCGGATCGTCTTTGTCCAGAAACGCTCTGGGCATGTTACTCCCCTCCTCAAAAATCTCCAGTGGCTACCAATCAACCTACGCATCAGGCAAAAACTCCTCACCCTGGGCTTCAAGGCTCTCCTCAACTCGCCCCCGCCTACCTCACCTCCCTTCTCTCCTTCTCCAGCCCAGCCCGCACCCTCTGCTCCTCTATCGCTAATGTCCTCACCGTGCCTCGTTCTCGCCTGTCCCGCCGTCGACCCCCGGCCCACGTCATCCCCCTGGCCTGGAATGCCCTCCCTCCCCACATCCACCAAGCTAGCTCTCTTCCTCCCTTCAAAGCCCTACTGAGAGCTCACCTCCTCCAGGAGGCCTTCCCAGACTGAGCCATCTCCTTCCTCTCCCCCTCCTGCCCTTCCCCATCCCCCTGCCTTACCTCCTTCCCCTCCCCACAGCACCTGTTTATATGTATATGTTTGTACATATTTATTACTCCATTTATTTATTTTACTTGTACATATTTATTCTATTTTATTTTGTTAATATGTTTTGTTTTGTTCTCTGTCTCCCCCTTCTAGACTGTAAGCCCGCTGTTGGGTAGGGACCGTCTCTATATGTTGCCAACTTGTACTTCCCAAGCGCTTAGTACAGTGCTCTGCACACAGTAAGCACTCAATAAATACGATTGAATGAATTAATGAATTAATGTCCAACCTGATGAACCTGTATTTACTCCAGCACTTAGAACAGTGCCTGGCACATAGCAAGCACTTAAATATCATCATCATCATCAATCGTATTTATTGAGCGCTTACTATGTGCAGAGCACTGTACTAAGCGCTTGGGAAGTACAAATTGGCAACATATAGAGACAGTCCCTACCCAACAGTGGGCTCACAGTCTAAAAGGGGGAGACAGAGAACAAAACCAAACATACTGGTGAATCACAGGGAAACAAGAATGCTGGGGTGGGAGTCTGTTTAAATGGGAAGGTGTTTATCTGGACTGGAGGGCAAACTGGGGAGAATGGATCTAAGAAGAACACCAGGTGAGGGAAAGATCAAAGTGATATGAAGTTCTGCTAGGATTAAATGATTCAAAGATGAGCTAGAGAGGGGAGTCCAGCTAGAAGCAAAGAGATGAGAGGCAGGAAAAGGAGATGGGGCAGAAAGGGTTCAGTATGTAAAACCTAGTTTGGGATGGAAATGTGGTGCCCAGCTTAGCTGGGTATCTGCCTCTGTCTGAAGCAACCTGGACAGGCTGGGACTAGCTGAAGTTTGGTACAGCGGGGTTCTACCCAACCAAAAAATAATACTCTAGGTCCCATTCATTTTGGGAGTGAACTTTGGTAACTTTGAGGGTCAAGGAATGGTAATTTACCAAATAGCACCTTCATGGTTTGTTAGAGGTAATTATCCATTGTCCCGAAAAAATCTAAAACCTCTTAAGAGTTTGCAATGAATTCTATCATTCTTTATGGTACTTGTTCTGTGCTTGCTATGTGCCAAGGGTTGTATTATGCACTAGGGTAGTTACAAGATAATCAAGTTGGATATTCCCAACACAGGGCTCACAATCTTAATCTCCATTTTAAAGATGAAGTAACTGAAGCCCAGGGAAGTTAAAGTGATGTCCCCAAGGTCACACAACAGACAAGTGGAAGATACAGGACTAGAACCCAGGTCTTCTGACTCCAAGGCCCTTTCTATTTGAAAAGTTCAATAACATCAATTTAAAAAGAGGGATTTAGTAAACTGTTTATTAAAGCACTTAGTACAGTGCTCTGCACACAGTAAGCGCTCAATAAATACGACAGTTAATGAATATGGTAAATAGAATTATCTAAAGGTATCGAGGCATTCTGCATTCCAAAAAAGGCAGTATTCCAAATGTTATGTATCCTGCAGTTTGTGAAGAGTTTATTCAGGCATATGGCATTAGTACCTACTGGTTAAACACTATATTACCTGTCCCAGTTGTAAAGATTAATGTTAATCTGGATGGCTTGATAAATGAGGCCGGACTGCAGAAGGACTGTTTCGGCTTCTTGTATATTGCCACTAAACATCAGTATGTGGGCCATTTTCGACTCTTTGGAAGGAAGGTCTTTTATAGAATTGATGTACTGAACCTTATCAATCTACGAAAGAGGAATAAATGGTTGAAGAAGAAAATGAGACCAACAGCATTTCAAACCAGAGTAAGGCATCCAGGAAGATATCATTTACTTACTTCACCAATTGATGCATAAGCAATTTCTGCTGTAGTCATGTCCTTGTGAGCAACTGCCATAGCAGCCAGGCAAGCCCATAGTGTTTGCTCCTGTAAGAGAGATACATTTACTGTCCATAACCTCTTGCTTTGAAATACGCAGTGTGGCCTAGTGGAAAGAGCGTGAGCCCGGGAGTCAGAGGACTTGGGTTCAAAATCTTCAAAATCCCAGCTCCACCACTTACAACATGTGTGAGAGCTTAGGCAATTCACTTAACTTTTCCGGGCCTCAGTTCCCTCATCTGCAAAATGGCGATTAAATACCTGTTCTCCCTCCTAACGTGAGCCCCATGTGGGACCTGATTATCTGTATATACTCCAGCGCTTAGTACAGTACTTAGCGCATAGTAAGGGCTTAACAAGTACCATGACAAGTATTATTATTATTATATATAGGAAGAACATGATATTGTTTAATACCAAGTAATCATTGCAAAACTGTCTTTCTGATGATTTTGCCCTTGAAAACCTTCTTTTCGTCACCCAAAACTGAACATCAACCAATCGATCAATGGTATCTGTTGAATGCTTACTTTGTGCAGAGCGCTGTACTAAGTGCTTGGGAAAACACAAGACAACGGAGTTAGTAGGCATGTTCCCAGTCCCGACCTAGCAAAAAGGATTTGCACAAAAACATTTTAGATAAAAGGATTAATGAAAAGGATAGAAAATTGGAGAGAAAAAGACAAAGAAGTGCAATAAAGGTTAGTCAGCCAAGTCACGGTCAGTTTTGGGATAAGAGTGGTGCACTTTCAAATACTGCACAGGTCAGATTGAAAGCTGGCAAGGGAACTGCAAGGAAGGAAAGGAAAGGAAAAGAAAAACTACTTGTCCCCAGAAGCAAAAGGTCTTATTGCTTACATTTCCTAAAGATCATTGGGGCTTCTCAAGGGTGCATGTGCCTTCACCTCTGGGGTGGAGTTACACCTTATTTACAAATGTTATGATCAACCAATCAATAGTATTCATTGAGCGCTTACTATGCGTAGAGCACTAATGTACTAAGTGCCTGGGAGAGTACAACAGAATTAGCAGGCACATTCCCTGCCCAAAATGAGCTCACATTCTGGGGTGGGGGAGGCAGACATTAGTACGAATAAGTAATTTATAATATCTGATTTACAGATATGTACATAAATCCTGCGGGGTTAGGGGTGGGGAGATGACCAAGTGTCTAAAGGTGCATAGATGACGCGGAAGGGAAAGCGAGCCAGGAAAACGAGGGCTTAATCAGGGAAGGCCTCTTGGAGGAGACGTGACCTTAACAATACTTTAAAGGTGCAGAGAGTGGTGGTCTGATGTAGCAGCATGGGGTAGTGGATAGAGCATGGGCCTGGGAATCACAAGGTCATGGGTTCTAATCCCGGCTCCACCACTTGTCGGCTTGGGCAAGTCAATTCACTTGTCTGGTCCTCAGTTACCTCATCTGTAAAATGGGGATTGAGACTGTGAGCCCCACATGGGACAGGGACTGTGTCCAACCCGATTTCCTTGTATCCACCCCAGCACTTAGCACAGTGCCTGGCACATAGGAAGCGCTTAACAAATACCATCATCATCATATGAAGGGGAAGGGAGTTCCAGCCTAGGGGGATGATGGAGCTTTGAAGGTGGAAAATGATTTGAAGGAGGAGAATGAATTACATGACTTCAAGATTTCATTATACTGCATGCTTATGTTTCACCGTCACTGTCCTCTCCCATGCACTCAGTACGGTGTTCTGCACGCATAATCAATAAATAATATTGATGGATTTACTACTTGACAGAGCAATAAACTGCTATGGACTGGCAATGTGAAGAAGGCTGGGGTTAGCAATCAACTTGCACTTGCGATACCTTCCGGGCAAACGGGGCTCTAAGAAGCAGCAGGGCCCAGTGGATAGTCAGAAGGACCTGAGTTTTAATTCCAGCTCCGTTACTTGTCTGCTGCGTAACTTTGGGCAAGTTACTTAACTTCTCTGAGCCTCAGTTACCTCATTTGTAAAATGGGGATGAAGACTGTGAGCCCTACACAGGACAATCTGATTACCTTGTATCTACCCCAGCGCTTAGAACAATGCTTGGTACATAGTAGGCGCTTAACAAATACCAACATTATTATTATTACTACTACTTAACCTCTCTGTGCCTCAGTTACCTCATCTGTAAAATGGGGAATGTCCTCTCAGGGTGCACCTGAAGAGTTTATAGTACTCTACCAGTTTCGACTACAGGAGGGAGAGTCAAGCAGAGGCCTACCCATTCCATTCCTAGCTTGGGCAGTGGCTAGCAAGTGGAGGGCAATCTGCTACAAGTCAAAACTCACCTGTGCTGGGCAGAAGCAGCATGGGAGAGAGTCGAGGGCGGAGACTCAAGCTTACTGCACTGAAGGAGGCAAATGGTAAACCACTTCTGTATTTTTAGCAAGAAAACTATATGGATATACTACCAGAATGACTGCAGATGGAGATGGGACATTCCGGGAGAGAGGTGTCCATAGCATCACTATAGGTCGGATACGACCCGACAGCATTAGACGAGACAAAAAGGGGGAATAAGATTGTGAGCCCCATGTGGGACAGAGACTGTGTCCAACCTGATAAGCTTGTATCTAACCCAGCACTTAGTACAGTGCCTGGCACTCAGTAAGCACTTATTAAATACCAAAAAAAAAGAATGTTGTCACTGAACAAATCTGCTGAATAGTATATTGCCCAAGGATGCCAGGCTATAAAAAGGGTTAGAAAAAAAACAAGGGAAGGTGATGTGTTCTTTACGAGGGTCAAACACAGAGTCTGGTACCAAGACATTATTACAGGACGTAAAGATTCAGAACAAACTGAAGGCAAGTAGGACCACGTAGCATCCAATCCTCCTTATGGCCGAGGGAACCTTACATACTGCAGACATCACATTCAACTTCTACAGCAGTTCTTTCACCTGTGCATACTACTTAACACCAAGTGACGAAACAGGAACATAAACAAAAATGAGCTCCTAAATGCAGTCAGGCCACCAGCATCAAAGAAGTAATGCTTATTCTCTCAGTCACATTAGATGGAACAGGTTTTCCAAACCCTGACTCTATGATGAGCTAAAAAAAAAAAAAAGGGCAACGGTAGAAACGGTGGATAGAAGACACACTGAAGCAAAACCATCCCGACTGGATTACTGCATCAGCCTCCTCTCTGATCTCCCATCTGTCTCTCCCTACTTCAGTCTATACTTCACGCTGCTGCCCGGATCATCTTTGTGCAGAAACGCTCTGGGCATGTTACTCCCCTCCTCAAAAATCTCCAGTGGCTGACTGTCAACCTATGCACCACACAAAAACTCCTCACCCTCGGCTTCAAGGCTGTCCATCACCTCAACCCCTCCTACCTCACCTCCCTTCTCTCCTTCTACAGCCCAGCCCGCACCCTCCGCTCCTCTGTCGCTAACCTCCTCACTGTACCTTGTTCTCACCTGTCCCGCTGTTGAACCCTGGCCCACGTCCTCCCCCTGGCCTGGAACACCCTCTCTCCACACATCCGCCAAGCTAGCTCTCTTCCTCCCTTCAAAGCCCTACTGAGAGCTCACCTCCTCCACGAGGCCTTCCCAGACTGAGCCCCCTTTTTCCTCTCCTCCTCCCCACCCCCCCGCCCTACCTCCTTCTCCTCCCCACAGCACTTGTATATATTTGTACAGATTTATTACTCTATTTATTTTACTTGTACATATTTACTACTGTATTTATTTTGTTAATGATGTGCATACAGCTGTAATTCTATTTATTCTGATGGTTTTGACACCTGTCTACATGTTTTCTTTTGTTGTCTGTCTCCCCCTTCAAGACTGTGAGCCCATTGTTGGGTAGGGACCATCTCCAATTGTTGCCGACTTGTACCTCCCAAGCGCTTAGTCCAGTACTCCGCACACAATAAGTGCTCAATCAATACGACTGACTGACTGAATAACCTGGCAAACTTGTATGACCCCAACACTTAGAACAGTGCTTGAGGCATAGTAAATGCTTCACAAATACCATAAAAAAACACATCATAAGAGTGGATGTTATTTAATTCCAGTATGTTGTTTTATTTCCTTTTAAGCAGCCTGGTGCCACCTCCGTAAAACCTCAGGAAGGCTGTGGTGGCTGCAGTTGTGACCATGGACTCTGAACCGTGAGGGGCCTGAAATTCTGCTCCTCACACCACAGTACCCTCTTAATCCTTGTTTTTGTCTCTGATATAGTGTTTTGTTTCTTCTCTCCTTATTTGTCTGTGGTCAACACTCTCTCCTCATTTTTTATTTTTAGATTATGGGTCCCCTAAGGGCCAGGGCCCATGTCTAATTCTCAAGTGTGTACTCTTTCCCAGACCACAGAAGCACTTAATATATATTATTTCTACGATGACCGCTATGGTTATAACCTTGTTTTCCTTTCTGCTTCCATGATTCATCAGTAGTTTTTGTTTCCCCCATTAGACTGTATGCTCCTTGAGGCCACAGAATGTTTGTGTTGTATCTCTTGCACTCTTCAAAGCAGTTAGTACAGTGCTTAGCACTCTGGAGGTGCTCGATAAAAATACTACTCATGGAGTGCCAGTTGGAAGACAGCTGAAAAGCCTGGTCATCCTGGCATATTATTGGAAATCATAATAAAAATAACTGTGGTATTTGTTAAGCCCTTACTAGGTGCCAAGAACTGGGCTAAGCGCTGGGGTAGATAAAATTCAGTTACGGTTCCATTGGACCAGAGCTTTTGGTAGGATAGTTATACCAAAAAGAAGAAACAAAAACAATTTCCAGCACTGTGGGTAACAAATGGAACAATGAAGGAACACGCAATCTTTACAACTACTAGTAATAATAATGGCATTTATTAAGCGCTTACTATGTGCCACACACTGTACTAGGTGCAAGGGTGGATACAAGCAAATTGGGTTGGACACAGTCCCACGTGGGGCTCAGAGTCTCAATCCGTATTTTACAGATGAGGGAACTGAGGTAACAGACACAAGACACACATTCTGTGGCTTCACGGAGCTTACTGTCCGATGGGGGAAACACAAACTATTGATGAATCATGGAAGCATGAGGCAGAGAAGTGAAGTGATTTGACTAAGGTCACAAAGCAGACAAGTTTTACATACGCACAATACAGAAGGGACTGCCAGTCAATGAGTAGCCTCGTCAGCCACGTCCAAACAAATTTATAAAATCACCCTGTCAACAGTGATATATACATCCCTAAACCTTGGGATGAGCACCCAGAAAATCAACCACAGTATGAGACGGGGAAAACCTGAAAATCACAGGTGTCAGCTAGCTTAGAAGCAGTTTGATGAAGATTTTTAAAGATAATGCAGCTTAACAAAGCAACACAGTCTCAGAGCACCTTCACAGGTCTCGGCTAGTTCAGATGTAGTTTGATGAAGACTTTTTAAAGATAATTTACCTTAACAAAGCGGCACAGTCTCACAGCATCTTCCCACTTGGAACCGCTGACGTATTCGTGAAGAATTGCTGGATACGGTGATACGCTGATATGAATGAGTGAGCCATCAGCTCGTCTTATAGTTACTTGATTGCCAACAAAACACACAATATGGGGATTCCTACTGAAATCACTGTTCCAAAAAAAATTTAAACAAAATGAATTGGTGAGTTGTTTTAAACTGAAAATGCACAATGAAATTTAAAAAGAATCTGGTCCCAGCTCCAACTCTGTCCTAAGGCTACAAGTGAAGCTGTCTTCCAGGTTGACTTGAGGCCTTTATTGCCACTACATGTTCTCCCACTGCACATAGTACGGCCTGCAAAATGGACAAATTAATAATAATAATAATAATTATGGTATTTGTAAAGTGCTTACTATGTGCCAAACATTGTTCTAAGTGCTGGGGTAGATACAACATTATCAGGTTGGACACAGTCCTTGTCCCATATAGGGCTCACAGTCTTAATCCCCATTTTACAGACGAGGTAACTGAGGCCCAGAGAAGTTAACGGACTTGCCCAAGGTCAACAGCAGACCTTGAAGCTGGGTGAAGCTGGGATTAGAGCCCAGAACAATCTAGCCTCCTCTCTCAAGTGAAAAAAATTATGAAGAATAAATCTGACTGACTAAAACGTTCAGGGATTTGGATTTAAAACATCCCTCTCCCTTCTCCATCACCTATACATTTGGATCGGTCTCCTTTAGGCATTTGATATTTACCCCACTCTCAGCCCCACTGCACTTGTGTAGACATCCATACTTTATTTATGTAAATGTCTATCTCCCCCTCCAGACTGTCTTGTCTTATGCTGTCGAGTCACCTCCAACCCATAGCGACACCGTAATAATAATAATAAATAATAATAATAATAATAATAATGATGAGTTAAGCGCTTACTATGTGCAAAGCACTGTTCTAAGTGCCGGGGAGGTTACAAGGTGATCAGGTTGTCCCACGGGGGGTTCACAGTTTTAATCCCCAGACTGAGCCCCCTTTTTCCCAGACTGAGCCCCCTCTTTCCTCTCCTCCTCCCCATCCCCCAGCCCTACCTCCTTCCCCTCCCCGCAGCACCTGTATATATGTTTGTCCAGATTTATTACTCTATTTATTTTACCTGTACATATTTACTACTCTATTAATTTTGCTAATGATGTGCATTTAGCTTCAATTCTATTTGTTCTGACGACTTGACACCTGTCCACATGTTTTGTTTTGTTGTCTGTCTCCCCCTTCCAGACCGTGAGCCCGTTGTTGGGTAGGGACCGTCTCTATATGTTGCCGATCTGGACTTCCTAAGCGCTCAGCACAGTGCTCTGTGCACAGTAAGCGCTCAATAAATACGACTGAATGAATGAATAAAAGGTGATCAGGTTGTCCCACGTGGGGCTCACAGTCTTCACCCCCATTTTACAGATGAGGTAACCGAGGCACAGAGAAGTGAAGTGACTTGCCCAAAGTCACACGGCTGACAAGGATTAGAACGTATGACCTCTGACTCCCAAGCCCGGGCTTTTTCCACTGAGCCACGCTGCTTCCCTGGACACATCTCTCCCAGAACAGCCCGCTCTCCATCTGCAATAGTTCTGGTAGCGTTTCCATAGAGTTTGCTTGGTCAAAATGCGGAAGTGGTTTACCATTAGCTCCTTCTGTGCAGTAAATTTGAGTTTCTGCCCTCAATTCTCTCCCAAACAGCTGCTGCCCAACATAGGGAAGTTTTGACTTGTAGCAGATGGCCTTCCACTCACTCTGGCCAAGCTAGGAATGGAATGGGTAAGGCCTCTGCTTGACTCTCCTTCCCGTACTCGAGACTGGTAAAGTACTGGAAACTCTGCATGTGTGACCCTGAAAGGTGCCGGACTGTCTACCAACTCTATATTGCTTTGTACTCTCTCAGGAGCTTAATACAGCAGTGCTCTCTCTGCACACAGGAAGCACTCAATAAATACGACTCACTGACAGAACTACAAGTCAGTAGTTGAAAATTGATTTATTCCGAGAAACAAAAAAATTGCATGGAGCTGAGAGGTTTTGCTTCTTAATAGAATCATTGTACTTTACTAAGTAAAACCTCAATTTTTTGGTGTGTGAATGTAAACCGTTCAAGTGTAGAATTGGTGAAAAGCTAGTTTTTGTGAAGGACAGATATATTTATTGGAAATGTATAGGCTGTCATCAAAAATACTGATAGTCACTTGATATTAACACAATCTTCAGCCCCACAGTACTTATATACATACACATCATCATCATCAATCGTATTTATTGAGTGCTATGTGCAGAGCACTGTACTAAGCGCTTGGGAAGTACAAATTGGCAACATATAGAGACAGTCCCTACCCAACAGTGGGCTCACAGTCTACACATGATTTATTTATATTAATGTCTGTTTCCCTCTCTGGACTATGAATTCATTGTGGACAGGGAACACGCCTACCAACTTGTACTTTCCCAAGCTCTTAGTACAGTGCACTGCGTGTAGTAAATGCTCAATAAATACGATTGATATGCTAAACAAAGAGATATTACCTTGCATCTCTTTCATACAGCGTTTTGGGCAGAATATCTCTGTCCACATAAACTGTATTAGGATAGTACCAAACCGTAAAGCGGGTGTCTTGAAGACCACAAAGGATGTTGCACGTATCACTCCAGGCCAAAGTATGCACCATTGTACCTTCGATTAAAAAGATAATAATAAAGTTAATACTTCAAAAAAATGACTACTTGGTAATATTGTGCACTAATATATCAATTGAAATAAATTGCCCAATTCTTTCCTAAGGCTTTGGTGTTAGTTTCTTCATTTATCCTACTGGGCAATGAAGGCCAGATGTTGTTCTCCTCCCCCATTTCATCTGTTGCCCTGACCTTCACTTCCACAGTGCCTCTAATCCCCGGGCTAATCCCGAGCCTCGCTCATGGACTCTCTAAGAGTCCAGGCTGCCAATGGATCCTATCCCCGCTTCCCTCTCTCCTCCATCTGACTTGGCCCTACCTTTCTTCAGAGAAGCAGCATGGCTCAGTGGAAAGACCACGGGCTTTGGAATCAGAGGTCATGGGTTCAAATCCCAGCTCTGCCACTTAGCCATGTGACTTCGGGCAAGTCACTTAACTTCTCTGAGCCTCAGTTCCCTCATCTGTAAAATGGGGATGAAAACTGTGAGCCCCCCCATTGGACAACCTGATCACCTTGTAACCTCCCCAGTGCTTAGAACGTGCTTTGCACATAGTAAGCGTTAAAAAATGCCATCATTATTATTACTATTATTCAGTCCCTTCCAAATCGGCTGTCATTGGACCCATCCCCACTTCTCTCCACCCCACCTAGCTGTGATTTAATCTCTTTCCAGCCCACCCTTACCTCATTCAACTCTCTCTTGGCAAATTTATGAGCTCACAACAATGATCCCAGCAATAAACTGAACTATGAGCTTGAGTTAGTAAAGACAGGAGGCAGGAAGGTCAGCAAGAAGGCTGATGAAATCTCATTTTGGGCAGGGATCACGTCTACCAATTCTGTTGAATTGTTCTCTCCCAAATGCTGTGTACAGTACTCAGTAAGTACTCAATCAACACGATTGATTGATTCAATCTAGCCCTCCCCTCTCTCTGTTGGTGGTCACTATAGCCACAGTAGCCATGGCTAGCAATACTGCTAAAGCTACTTGATTTATAACTCCTCCTGGAAACATGGTCCCCACTCAGGAGGCTAGCCTCCTCCCTGCTGGCAACACACTTCATGTTGACCTCCCCAATACTTGCCCGAAGAATAAACAATAATTCCATTATTCAAACCCAAAAGGCCATTGGAAATACCTGATTCTATATGCATTCAGACTCTCAAACATTAAGCCAATTCTTAAAGACATGCAGGTTCACCTACATATTTACAAATGTGTGTGTGTGTGTGTGTGTTTATATATAATATGAATGAATACATATATTCATTCATTCAACTGTATTTATTGAGTGCATACTGTGTGCAGAGCACTGTACTAAATGCTTGGGAAGTACAAGTCAGTAACATATAGAGACGGTTCCTACCACACATCAATAATTTTTAAAAATGGCATTTGTTACGTCCTTCAAAGCACTGTACTATGTGCTGGGGTAGATACTAACTAATCAGGTTGGATGCAGTGCCTGTCCCTTATAGGGCTCATGGTCTTAATCCCCATTATACAGATAATGGAGGTAACTGAGGCCCAGAAAAGTTAAGTTAGTTGAAAGTTAGAGAAGCAGTGTGGCTCAGTGGAAAGAGCCCGGGCTTTGGAGTCAGAGGTTGCGGGTTCAAATTCCGGCTCCACCAACTGTCAGCTGTGTGACTTTGGGCAAGTCACTTCACTTCTCTGGGCCTCAGTTCCCTCATCTGTAAAATGGGGATGAAGACTGTGAGCCCCCCGTGGGACAACCTGATCACCTTGTAACCCCCCAGCGCTTAGAACAGTGCTTTGCATATAGTAAGCGCTTAATAAATGCTATCATTATTATTATTATTATTATTAAGTGATTTGCCCAAGGTCACACAGCAGACAGGTAGTGGAGATGGAATTAGAACCCAAGTCTTCTAATAATAATGGTATTTACTAAGTGCTTACTATGTGCCAAGCACTGTTCAAGTGCTGGGGTGTATACAAGCTAATCGAGTTGGACACAGTCCCTGTCCCACATGGGGCTCACAATCTCAATCCTCATTTTACAGATGACGTAACTGAGGCACAGAGAAGTGAAGTGACTTGCCCAAGGTCACACAGTGGACAAGTGGTGGAGTCGGGATTAGAACCCATGACCTTCTGACTGCTAGGCCTACGCTCTTTCCACTATGCTCCTCTTGTAAAAATCTACATGTACATATAATCATGGATTTGATCCTAAAATGAATGGAAAATAGAAGAAAATGATGAAGCAAAACTGAGAAGTAATTAGAGAGAATAGAGCAAGTAAAATGAGAGAGAAGAAAAAAAGAATGAGAGTTCATAGGTTGGTGAATGAGATGGTGTGTGTAAGATTAAATATGTATACGAGATCGGGCGAAAATGGAATCGGTCAGATAAAGAATGGGAAGGCTAGGTAGGTGTCTAAGTATTTAGGGCTCATTATGGGTGGTCTGAGTTATGACCAAAAGGCTGGCATAATGGGAAGAGCCCAGGACTGTGGGTCAGGAGACCTGGCTTCTGTCAGCTCTGCCACTTGCCAGCTGTGTGACCTTTGTTAAGCCACATAACTTCTCTGTGCCAATGTTTCCTCATCTATAAAATGGACAGAACCTCATTCATTCCTTTGACTGTATTTATTGAGCACTCAATGTATGCAGAGCACTGTACTAAGCACTTGGAAAGTACAAATACAGCAATAAAGAGAGACAATCCCTGCCCATAACAGGATCACAGTCTAGAGGTGGGGAGACATCAAAACAAGTAAACAGGCATCAATATAAACAAGCAGAATTATAGATATATACATATATACATAAGTGCTGTGGGGTGGCGGGGGGGGGGGGAGAGGAGAAGAGAGCAAGTCGAGGTGACGCAGAAGGGAGTGGGAACTGAGGAAAAGGGGGTTTAGTTTGGGAAGGCCTCTTGGGGGAGGTGAGCCTTCAGTAGGGCTTTGAAGGGGGGAAAAGTGATTGGGGGATTTAACTGTGAGCTCTGGATGATGCGGGGACTTTCTCCCATTTGATAATCTCAAGCGTTTGGCACACAGAAAGAGCTTTATACTACTACTACTATTATTATTATTAAGTTGTTGAAAATTATTGTATGTTTTCTAACAATTCTGCCTTTGAAAAGACTCATCAAAGTGTGAAACAATTTTTTCTAACAGGGAAAAGTCAGTTTCTCTCAGCTTCCTTTTCTAAAGGAAGTGAAGCCCCAAAGAACGTGATCTCATCATCTAGTTGCCAGTTAAAGAAACAATGGTTGCAGGAGTTTTTTATCCCAAAAGAGTCGGAAAAGACAGTCAGAGAAAGTACGACTGCAATCAGCATCCATAAGTGAAATGAAATGTGTAGGCCTTTGGCACATCACCCAAATCAACAGGGCAAGTCCAATACGCCTAAAGCTGATCCTGAGAATTCAGTCATGTCAGAAGCAGAAGAGGTAATATACGGAAATGCTCTCCATTGCCATTATACTATATGTTAAGATATTATTACTCTATTTAATATGTATTATTACCAAGTTTTATAATTTTTTCTTCCTTGCCAAATCGCTTAACTGAAGTAATATATAGATCTCTGTTTTTATCAATAAAAGCAATTTTTCTCTCACTGGTAAGTCCTCTTTGGTCCAGGGCAATCTCCATAATTTCATTCTACAATATAAAAGAAAAATACTGACGTGACAATTAACATTTATTTTTCCACACAAAAATGCAAATCTCTCCATAACATTGCTTCCTATAAACACAATTTCCTCTTCTCTATAGTCCTTTTAGTGTCTGTCTTTCTCACTACACTGAAAGTTCCTTGAAGGCAGGGATCATGTCTACTAACTCCATTTTTCTTTCCCAGATGCAGGATAAAATGTTCTTTACCCTCAATGGCCTTTACTCCATTCTACTCCTCCTTGACTGAATTTCAGCTACCTTGAACACTGCGGACTACTTCCATTCCTCTGGAAACATTTAACTTTGGCTTCACTGAGGCTGTCCTCTCCTAGTTCTCCTCCTATCACTCGGGTCACCATTAGCCTCTGTCACAGGCTCCTTCTCCTCTACCTCCCACTTCTTACTGTGGGGGTACCCCAAGGCTCAGTATGGGTCACCTTTAATTCTCTATCTACACCACTCTCAGAGAACTCATCTGCTCCCATGGCTACTACCACTACTACTACTACCTCTAAGCAGATGATTCCCAAATCTCTCTCTTCAGCCCTGACCTCCTTGCTTCTCCTTGGTCCCATATTCCCTCCTGCCTTCAGAACATCTCTAGTTAGACGTCCTGCTGACACCTCAAACTTTAGATATCCAAAACAGAACATCTCATTTCCCACCCAGACCCTGTCGTCCTCCTGTCTTTCCCATCACTCAGCATTGGTAGGCTACAATATTGTAGATGAATGGCTGATCAAAATGTCATATTCTGCTAATGAATATATTTTCCAGATAAAAAATGTACCTGATGACTAAACGTTCCACACGGTATAGTGCATACCCTTTTGAGAGACAAAATATGATCAGGGCAGCTTCGATTTCTAAATTAAAAATGAGATATAATTTGGATTTCTTTAATTTCCTCCTAAGCACCCAAAGCACTTTCCCATTTCTTATATCTTTTTATCTTTACAATATAACTTGTGATACACAAATATTATTATGACTCTCATTTTATATATGAACAATTCTAGTATACACAGAATGTCACCAGTTCAATTTAGTAGCAGAACTGAGCCAAAAACCTGGATTTCCTGGCTCTTAAACTGTTTTTTTCTCTCCATGACTTCCTGATACTATGCTCCTAATTACTGGATAATATCTACTATTTAAATGCTTAAGACCCAATAAGAAAACAGAAAGGTTACTGAATTCATTACCTTATGTGAAATAAGCTTTCCGTCACCTAATGGCTTCCCAGTCAAGGTCTCAAATAAGAAGATGACTTTAAAAAGAAAGATGAAAGGTATTGTCAATTATTTTACTTCCTTGGCTTAAAAATGTCAGGGGATTTGACTGTCACTCTTTGGGTCAAAATTTATTGGGTAAGATCTTTCTGAATAAGATACTCATGGCATAAGTAAAGAATGTGGTGCGACACTACCTCTTTTTCAGTCACTCTCATCATCATCATCATCATGACCAATGGTATTTACTGAGCGCTTACTATGTGCAGAGGTCTGTACTAAATGCTGAAGAGAGTACATTACAACAGAGTTGGCAGATGCATTCCCTGCCCACAACATTGTTTGTCAGATATGAGATAATAAATGAGATAATAATAAATAAATAAATAAATGATAAATAAATGAGATAATAATGAGATAATAAATCTCATTATTATTATATGAGGAGGGAGGGTGGTCCAGGCCAGAGGTGGGACGTGGGTGAGAGGTCAGCAGCGAGAGAGAAAGAGATTGAGGTGCAGTGAGAAGGTTAGCATTACAGGAACAAAGTGTGCGGGCTGGATTGTAGTCAGAGAGTAGCGAGGTAAGGTAGGAGGGGGCAAAGTGATTGAGTACTTCCAAATCAATGGTGAGGAGTTTCTGTTTGATGCAGAGGAGGATGGGAAACCATTGGAGTTTCTTGAGGAGTGGTAGAAAAATGATCCAGGCAGCAGAGTGAAGTATGGACTGGAGTGGGGAGAGACAGGAGGCAGAGAGGTCGGCCAGTAGACTGACTCAGTAATCAAGATGGGCTAGAATAAGTGGATTAATGTGGTGGCAGTTTGGATGGAGAGGAAAGGGCAGATTTTAGTGATGGTATAACAGACAGGATTTAGTGATGGACTGAATACGTGGGTTGAATGAGAGAGAGAATGTGTCTCACGTTAATACAGTTACTTAGCCTCGATTACTACACCAGCCTCCTTGCTGACCTCCCAGCCTCCTGTCTCTCCCTACTCCAGTCCATACGTCACGCTTGCTGCCCAGACCATATTTCTACAGAAACATTCAGGACATGTTTCTCCATTCCTCAAGAAACTCCAGTGGTTGCCCATCCTCCTCCTCTTCTCCCATTCCCTTCTGCAACACCCAGGCTTGCTCCCTTTGTTCTTCCCCCATCCCAACCCCACAGAACTTATGTACATATCTGTAATTTGTTTATTTGTATTGATATCTGTCCCCCCCCCACCCCCTTTAGATCCTGAGCTTGTCGTGGGCAGGGAATGCATCTATTTATTGTCGTATTGTACTCTCCCAAGCACTTAGGACAGTGCTCTGCACAAGGTAAGGGCTCAATAAATACGACTGAATGAATGAATGAATGAATGAATGAATTTCACTTTTCTGGGCCTCAGTTACCTCATCTGAAAAATGGAGATTGAGACTATCCCTATGTGGGATAGGGACTGTGTCCAACCCAATTTCCTTGTATCCACCCCACGGCTTAGTATAGTGCCTGTCACACAGTAAGCACTTAACAAATGCCATTATTACTATTATGCCCTTATAAACTCACCTCAGCCCCACAGCACTTATGCACAGGTCCTTATAATGTACAATTTCCCCTAGCTATAATTCATTTTAATGTCTTCCCTGCTGCCACTGTAGACTGTAAGCTCCTTGTGGGCAAGGACTGCAACTACCAATGCTATTCTACTACACTTTCCAAGCACTTAGCACAGTACTCTGCATACAGTAAGTAATCAATAAATACCACTGACAGTTCTATGTTTGTGAAGGGTGGCTTTCCACCTCAGATTTTAGAGCTCTGACTCTGTTGGATGCTGTTGAAACCATCTGCTCTCCGATTAGAAGCGCAACTGCTGCAGCCCCAGGTATCGTTCAGTGCTCAGAACAGTGCCAGAGCTTAGAACAGTGCTTTGCACATAGTAAGCACTTAACAAACACCATCATTATTATTATTATTGCTGCTTTACGGGCCACTTCAACCAGATGCTGCCAACGCAGACTGCCAGGGCTGTTACCTGCCCTTAAGCCTCCAAAAATGACTTGCGGGATTGGTTCCAAATCCATATCAGGTCTAAAGAACCCTCACGGAGGGAGTTTAGTCCTTTGGGCTTCTTTTGGGGTTCCAATTAGAGTCCCTGGAGACTTTCCAATTACTTTACCCTTTTTGTGGGGGGCCACACACCTTTGAGACTGAGCAGCGGAGGCTGAGAAATCCCATCGTTGTGGTTGTGGAATGCCCCTCCAGGCTACATTTTCTCTTGGGGTAAGCCAACTGAGGCTACACCAAGGTACTTCCATCTCCTCTTGGGTTATGTTGAATCTACCCCAGTGTGCAGTAAAGTGCTTGGCATACAATAAGTGTTTAACAAATAACCACTTTGAAGGGACCACTCCTGCAGTTGCAACTACAAAATGTTTGCTGAAGCGACAATTACCTCACACTTCATAATTAATCAATCAGCGGTTTTTATTGAGCGTTTACTGGGTGAAGAGCACTGTAGCCAGCACTTAGGAGGATACAATGTAACACAGTTGGTAGACATGCTTTCTCCCCACAAGGAGCTTATAGTCTATAGTCTACAGACAAGACATTGATAAATACAACTACAGATGTGTACATAAAGGCTGAGAGTGGGGTAAATAAAGAGTAAAAATCAGAGTGCAAGGGTGATGCAGAAAGGAGAGGGAGTAAGGAAAATAAGGGCTTAGTCAGGGAAGGCCTCTTGGAGGAGATGGGATTTTTAATAAGCCTTTGA
Source organism: Tachyglossus aculeatus (assembly GCF_015852505.1). Lineage (NCBI taxonomy): Eukaryota > Metazoa > Chordata > Mammalia > Monotremata > Tachyglossidae > Tachyglossus > Tachyglossus aculeatus. The sequence goes on along the minus strand of NC_052066.1, from coordinate 40,546,310 downwards.
AGGTGGAGACAGTGATCTTCTGTTGGACTTTAGACTGTGAGCCCACTGTTGGGTAGGGACTGTCTCTATATGTTGCCAACTTGTACTTCCCTAGCGCTTAGTACAGTGCTCTGCACACAGTAAGCGCTCAATAAATACGATTGATGATGATATGATGGGGGAGAGTCAGGTCAGAGGCCGGATGTTGGCAAGGGCTCAGTGGTGAGATAGATGAGGTTGAGATACAGTGAGGAGAGTATCAGAGGAGCAAAGTGAGCATGCTGGGTTGTAGTAGTAAACGATGATGATGATGATGGTATTTGTTAAGTGCTTACTATGTGCCAAGCACTGTTCTAAGCACTAGGGTAGATACAAGAAATCAGGTTGCCCCACATGGGGCTCACAGTCTTCATCCCCATTTTACAGATGAGGGAACTGAGGCACAGAGAAGTTAAGTGACTTGCCCAAGGTCACACAGAAGGCAAGTGGCCGAGCCAGGATTAGAACCCATGACCTCTGGCTCCCAAGCCCTTGCTCTCTCCACTAAGCCACACTGCTTCTCAATAGGAAATCAATAAGCTAGAAATCAATAGGATAGTAGGAAATCAACAAGGTAAGATAGGAAGGGGCAAGGTGACTGAGTACTTAACAACTTACAATTTACAACAAGTGTTAAACTTCCAAGTGAATCTTTGCAGAAATTAAGGCTTTTTAATGGCAATATTAAATGGCAATTTTTTGAAAACTTATTAGCCACGAGAAAATCACAAAAAATACATACTTTTTTCATCAGCTTTGTCTTTTATGGCTATTGTATCATTACTCAGAGACACAGTTTGGGCATTCAGGATATCTGTTCTCATTCCTGGAAATTTTGGAGAAGAAATCAACCGCCCTTCATAAGAATATAAATGAATGCCTCCAGCATCTACCAGAAGAAAATGCCTACCAAATAAAAATGAACAATCAATATTAAAACTAAACACACCAATACAATGCATTTTCAGTGACCTCCAGGATCAAAAATGATCATGTAATGATCCCCTACTTCCTCTTGCAATCAATCAATCAATCAATCGTATTTATTGAGCGCTTACTATGTGCAGAGCACTGTACTAAGCGCTTGCACCATATAAGTACTATCTGTGGGTCTTTGGTGGGGTGGGGCAGTCAGTTCCATATGAAACCCAGGTTATAGTGAAAGTGTACTGCGCTGCTAATAGATTGGTCTTCTGCACTGTATATCAGTATCTTCCAGTGACAGAAAATCAGAAAATGCTGAGCTTTTGCAATCGATTCAGGAAAGGACAGATACTATTTCTATGTTACCAAGCATATTTAATGATCCCATGTGCAATTATTAGAGCTGGAGGGCACCGAATGAGTTTCAGCAAGCTGTTGATGGTCACACTTGTAAAACAACATATCGATAAAATTGTTAGAACATTTATTGTACAATGGACTCTTGTCACTTCCACACTAATGAAAAACTCATAAACATGGTAATAATTCTGCTGTTTATCCCAAAGTTACTTTAGCTATTAAGATCATTATGCCACACTTAGAATTGTAGTAAAATTGAGTGAATGATAAAACTAAACAAGGATGTGAGTATTTTTACATGGTTGGACACAGAGGAACCAAATGGACAGTTGGACGTAACCCCGACACCAAGTTTCGCCTGCATCAGCTATACAAGGACATAGTTTTTGTTTGTTTTTTTGGTTCGTTTTTTTTATGGCATTTGTTAGGCACTGACTATATAGCAGGCACTATATACAGTAGTGTTCTTACTTCCTCTTTCATATTTTCAATTCTTCTCTAGAGTGTCTAGTTCTCAGAGCAACTTCACTTCTGTAAACAATCTAATCAAGATGGACACCGTCTATGTCCCACATGGGGCTCACAGACTTAATCCCCATTTTGCAGATGAGGTATCAAAGGCGCAAAGAAGTGAAAAGACTTGCCCAAGGTCACACAGCAGACAAGTGGTGGAGCTAGGATTAGAATCCACGTCTTTCTGGATTGGCAGCTATTTCAAAGAATAATAACAATTGTGATACTTGTTAAGTACTTACTATGTGCCAGGCATTGTGAGTTGGGTGAATAATGAGAATTGTAGAATTTGTTATACTGTACTCTCTCAAGTGCTTAATACAGTGCTCTGCACACAGTAAGCGCTCAATAAATATGATTGAATGAATGATACTATGCTCTGGGGTGGATACAAGCAAATCGGGTAGGACACAGTCTCTGTTCCTCGTGGTGCTCAGTCTCAATCCCCATTTGACAGATGAGGTAACTGAGGCACAGACAAGTGAAGTGACTTGCCCAAGGCCACACAGCAGACAAGTGGCACAGGCAGGATCAGAACCCATGACCTTCTGACTCCCAAGTCCGTGCTCTAGCCACTATACAATGCTGCTTCACCCTGTAACCATTTTCCATTTCTTCTACCAATATTCATGAATAGGAATACCTTTGGATGAAAGACAACAATAATAACATTTATATGTATTTACCATGTGCGCTGTACCATATTGAGTGCTGGGGAGAACACATGGACTTTTATCAGATTGGGTCCCTGGCTTATAAGGGGTTCACAATCTAAAGAGGGTTGGGTGAGGAGGACAGTTACACAGAGAGGGACAGGGAGAAGGAGAGAGGGAGAGAGACAGGCTGAGCAACAGTCAAACCTCCAACGACTTTGGGTTTCCGAGAATCCGTACTAAGTTTATTGCGATAGCATACAGCACTGTATACCCTCTTATAAAATAATCACAGTCCGTTAGGCTTTCAGGGGATGGTCCTCAGTTTCCTCATCTGCCCACAGCTCAAGGCAAGGTAAATCAGCCACAACTTTCCTAATGTTCTAGATGTTCGGAAGTTAAGGTCCCATTCTCCTGATGCTTCTTCAGGTCTTTACCATAGTAGGGTAGGGTCTCCCCCTTCTAGACTGTGAGCCCGCTGTTGGGTAGGGACCGTCTCTATATGTTGCCGACTAGTACTTCCCAAGCACTTAGTACAGTGCACTGCACATAGTAAGCGCTCAATAAATACGATTGAATGAATGAATGAATGAATGGAAGGATGGAGGTGGGAGGGTGCGGAGGAGTTGCCCATGAAAGTATTTTCTCTCAACTCGATTTTGAGGCACTATGGAAACCACCCATCTTGTGCCCTTGCTGACTTTTTTCACTCTGCACTGTCTCTCCTGCACAGAAAGAGAAGTGAAGTTGCTCTGAGAACTAGACACTCTGGAGAAGCCCTGGCAATATGGAGGAGAAAGACAGTACTGTATTCTTCAAGGAGCCTGGCCTTCCTCTTCCAGTTAGGTCATCTCCTAAAACCGCTCCACCAGATCCTTAAATCTTAGAGACCCAAAGGGACCACCCCCGGCCCCCCAAGACTGTAAGCTTTCAGTGGGCAGAGAATGTGCCTACCAACTTTGTTGTACTGTACAACAGAGCTCAGTACAGTACAGTACTTAAGAGAAGCAGCGTGGCTCAGTGGAAAGAGCATGGGCTTTGGAGTCAGAGGTCATGAGTTCAAACCCCAGCTCCGCCAACTGTCAGCTGTGTGACTGTGGGCAAATGCCATTATTAATTCAAATCCCGGCTCCACCAATTGTCAGCTGTGTGACTTTGGGCAAGTCACTTCACTTCTCTGGGCCTCAGTTCCCTCATCTGTCAAATGGGGATGAAGACTGTGAGCCCCCCGTGGGACACCCTGATCACCCTGTAACCTCCCCAGCGCTTAGAACAGTGCTTTGCACGTAGTAAGCGCTTAATAAATGCCATTATCAATCAATTTAATTCAGTCAAGTCACTTAACTTCTCTGGGCCTCAGTTACCTCATCTGTAAAATGGGGATCATGACTGTGAGCCCCCGTGGGACAACCTGATCACCTTGTAACCTCCCCAGTGCTTAGAACAGTGCGTTGCCCATAGTAAGCGCTTAATAAATGCCATCATTATTATTGTTATTACTACTCTGCACACAGGACACACTCAATAAATACCACTGATTGATTCAGAAATGGAACTAAATTAGGTTAATTCACCAATCAAGCATCAGTTTGGTTACCGTTGCTCTAGATTATAAGATCCTCACTCGTCTGCCACCACACCCCCAGTTTGGAGCTTCACTCTTCCCAAGCCAACCTAGTCAATATGTTCTGTCCTTGTCTCCCACAGCCAAGCCCTTGCTCATTCCCTATCTTGTGTCTGGAACGCCCTCCTCTTTGACATCCAAACAGACCACAGCTCTCCCCATTTTCAAAGCCCTTTTGACCATAAGGGCTCTAGACCCCTCCTTTAGACTGTAAACTTCTTGTGGGCAAGGAACCTATCTATGAACTCTTTTACAATGTACTCTCACAAGCATTTAGTACAGTATTCTGCAGCCAGTAAACGCTCAATAAATAATAATAATAATGACGGTATTAGGTGCTTACTACACGCCAAGCACTGGGGTAATAATAATAATGGCATTTATGAAGCATTACTATGTGCAAAGCACTGTTCTAAGCGCTGGGGGGATACAAGGTGATCAGGTGGTCCCATATGGGGCTCATAATCTTAATCCCCATTTTACAGATGAGGGAATTGAGGCACAGAGAATTGAAGTGACTTGCCCAAAGTCACATGGCTGACAAGTGGCGGAGCTAGGATTAGAACCCACGACCTCTGACTCCCAAGACCGGGCTCTTTCCACTGAGTCAGGATTAGAACTCATGACCTGACACTGATTCTCAAACCCAGTCATCTCTAGGAGTGCTTCTTCCAAGCAATCGCTAATCTTTTTTTTTCCGTTTGGTATTTGTTAAGCGCTTACTATGTGCCAGGTACTGTACAAAACGCTGGGGGTGGATACAAGCAAATCGGGTTGGACACAGTCCCTGCCCAACATGGGGCTCACTGTGTCAATCCCCATTTTACAGGTGAGGGAATTGAGGCCAAGAGTATTGAAGTGACTTTCCCAAGGTCACACAGCAGACTCGTGGTGGAGCTGGGATTAGAACCCAGGACCTTCTGACTCCCAGGCTTGTGCTCTATCCCGTCAGATTACTTCATCTGAGTTGGTAGACACATTTCCTGATCACAGTGAATTTACAGGCTATAGGGGGAGACAGACATTAATATAAAGAATTTATAATATAATATATAGTAGAAACATAAGGCCTTTCGATACCTCACCCTTCTTTTAATATTAGCTAAGAAATTAGAAACCAAACAGTTGGAGAAAAATATGGAGCAGTGGCATATGTAATGCAAAATCCAGTAGTCAAATAATAAATTACCTTTCTGCCTGCAGAATTAAACTAACAGTTCCTTCTTTGAGGTCAAAGATAAGTGGCGTATTCCAGTTTTTTGTTCTAAAATAGAAATAAAATTAACACCGATTAAAATGTAAAAAATACAAAGTGATAAAAAATTAAATTCAACATTCCATAGAGCCAGCTCAATTTATATAAGCTTTTATGATATACACCCTCTTGATTGGCATGGAGGACTAATACCCATGTGTCATTTTGAAATCAAGTTTTTAGATTACAGCACTTTAGGCAGCTTGATTTTAAGATTGGGGTAAGATTTAATCGATTCCATTCTTAGAGAATAGCTTCCTGGAAAAAGATCTACAAAAGTTAATGATCGCAGTTTAGATGGCCCAGGTTGGATACTTTAATTTGTTTTGTACAGTGCCTAGAATAACGACACTGAATGTGAGTCCTTGATAAATGCTATTTAATGCTATAATGTAATATGTTCAAAGAATGGATTGCCATTTAAGCATTTTCATTGGTATTACTATGATCACACGTGAGTAAGCAATTATATCAAACAGAAATAAGGGAACAACTGCAAACATTTCACTTTACTTTTACTCCCCCGTCAATTTAGAAAGCTAAATACTATACACAACTTAGTTTCACTAGGCAAATGTTTTAGGTTATGACATTTCCCCAAACTTACATGGATCGAATTTAATGGGATTCATGAATTTAATTGAAAATTTTTCAATATACACAACTCTCCTTATAAGAGGGGGGTTTCAAGGGGAAACAGTCTCTTCCCCTAATCCTAGCCCTTCCCCACATTATGGTCTAGGTGCAAAATCACAGAATTGTGGTTGGAGAAGACGCTTCGTTTCTGATTTTTCAATCCCTTTGGTTTCCTTTTCTGAATGGAGGGTAGGAAGGTATGATTGGCTGTCTCTTTCTGTCCCCCCACGGAGGTCCTTGGGCACATTCTTTGGCAGAGGAAAGCCAAAAACAGCCCATTTCCAGCTCCGAGAAGGGGGCTGCAGGGGAAGAGTTTCAATTGCAAGGTTAGAAAATAGGAATGCCCTCGGCCTTAGAACTTGCAACTTTGAGTCAAATAACTCTTGACCCAAGCCAAAAAGAGAGGAATAATAATAATAATAATAGCATTTGTTAAACACTTACTATGTGTCAAGCACTGTTCTAAGTGCTGGGGGGATGCAAGGTAATCAGGTTGTCCCACATGGGGCTCACAGTCTTAATCCCCATTTTCCCGACGAGAGAACTGAGGCCCAGAGAAGTGAAGTGACTTCCCCAAAGTCACACAGCTGGCAAGTGGCAGAGCCGGGATTAGAACCCATGACCTCTGACTCCCAAGCCTGTGCTCCTTCCTCTGAGCCACACTGCTTCTCCAATGCGGACGCTGCTTCCTCTGATGCGGAGGAAGCACTCCGATGAAGAAGCAGCAGCATGGCTTAGTGGATAGAGCATGGTCCTTGGAGTCAGAAGGATCTGGGTTCTAATCCCAGCCCCGCCACTTGTCTGGTCTGTGATCTTGGGCAAGTTACTTCACTTCTCTGTGACTTAGCTACCTCATCTGCTTTAATTCTATTTGTTCTGACGACTTTGACACCAGTGTACATGTTTTGTTTTGTTGTCTGTTTCCCCCTTCTAGACTGTGAGCCCGTTGTTGGGTAGGGACCGTCTCTATATGTTGCCGACTTATGCTTCCCAAGCGCTTGGTACAGTGCTCTGCATACAGTAAGCGCTCAATAAATACGATTGAATGAATGAATAAAGCGGGGCTTGGTGGATAGAGCAGGGGCCTGAGAGTCAGAGGAACCTGGGTTCTAATCTCATCTCCACCACCTGTCTGCTGGGTGACCTTGAGCAAGTCACTTCACTTTTCTGTGCCTCAGTTAACCTCATCTATTAAATGGGGATTGAGCCTGTGAGCCCCATGATGGCCAGGAACTGCACCCACCTGATTTGCTTGTATCCACCCCAGTGCTTAGTGTAGTGACTGGCACATAGTAAGTGCTTAACAAATACCATTATATATTGAGTGTTTGATGTGGGGAATCTAGCAAATACTAGAGATATTAGTATCCAGTAATCAGTCAATTGCATTTATTGAGCACTGACTACATGCAGAGCACTGTCCTAAGCTCTTGGGAGAGTACAATATGACAGGGTTGGTAGACACATTCCTTACCTACAATGACCTAACAGTCTAGAAGGGGGAGAGAAACATTAATATAAATAAATTAAAGTATGGATATTCATTCAGTGATATTTATTGAGAGCTTACTGTGTTCAGAGCACTCTTCTAAGTGCTTGGGAGAGTACAAAATAGCAATAAACAGACACATTCCTTGCCCACAACGTTGTACATAAGTGCTATGGGACTGAGGGAGGGGTGAATAAAGGGTGCAAATCTGAGTGCAAGGGCAACACAGAAAGGGCTGGGAGAGGAGGAAATGAAACTGGGGAAGCCCGCTTTCTGTCTGTCTAGTAGTTGCTAGATGGAAGGCTCCTTGAGGGCAAGAATTTTTTCAAAAAATACTGTTGAATAATTGATAATATCTGAGATCAACCTGATTTTTGTTAATATGTTTTGTTGTCTGTCTCCCCCTTCTAGACTGTGAGCCCGCTGTTGGGTAGGGACCATCTCTATATGTTGCCAACTTGTACTTCCCAAGCGCTTAGTACAGTGCTCTGCACACTGAATGAATGAATGGAGATTAAGAGTGTGAGCTTAATAATGATGGCATTTATTAAGCACTTACTATGTGCAAAGCACTGTTCTAAGCGCTGGGGAGGTTACAAGGTGATCAGGTTGTCCCACAAGGGGCTCAGTCTTCATCCCCATTTTACAGATGAGGGAACTGAGGCACAGAGAAGTTAAGTGACTTGCCCGAAGTCACACAGCTGACAATTGGCAGAGTCAGGATTTGAACCCATGACCTCTAACTCCAAAGCCCATGCTCTTTTCACTGAGCCCCGCTGCTTCTCAATAATGATGGCATTTATAAAGTGCTTGCTAAGTGCAAAGCACTGTTCTAAGTGCTGGGGAGGTTACAAGGGGATCAGGTTGTCCCACAGGAGGCTCACTGTCTTAATCCCCATTTCACAGATGAGGTAACTGCAGCACAGAGAAGTTAAGTGACTTGCCCAAAGTAACAAATGACAACTGGCGGAACCGGAATTTGAACCCCTGACCTCTGACTCCAAAGCCCGTGCTCTTTCCACTGAGCCACGCTGCAGTAGTAGTAATAAGACAGAGTCTCCGATTAGAAACAACATCATCATCATCATCAATCGTATTTATTGAGCGCTTACTATGTGCAGAGCACTGCACTAAGCGCTTGGGAAGTACAAATTGGCAACATATAGAGACAGTCCCTACCCAACAGTGGGCTCACAGTCTAAAAGGGGGAGACAGAGAACAAAACCAAACATACTAACAAAATAAAATAAACAGAATAGATATGTACAAATAAAATAAATAAATAAATAGAGTAATACATATGTACAAACATATATACATATATACAGGTGCTGTGGGGAAGGGAAGGAGGTAAGAAGGGGGGGATGGAGAGGGGGACGAGGGGGAGAGGAAGGAAGGGGCTCAGTCTGGGAAGGCCTCCAACAACAGGCAAGCCTTGGGCCTGGAACAACAGGATGGAGAACCTGCATGGTGGATTTGATTCTAGTGGTTGGTACAGTCAGTAGAGGCTCAATAACTACTCTTCCTACTACTGCGGGAATGATGCAGCACCTCCTCTGCTCTCTTCCCTCTGCCAGTCCTGTTCTCACGGGGGCATGGAGCGCCTTGAGCGAGGAGGCCGGCAGGCAGACAGACACACGATGCAGAGCACACACTGAAATGTTGCACCCACAAGACCCATTCCCGGCCCAGATGGCAACAGCATAGTGCCGACCCTGGGAGGTAACGCCACGGCCCGGAAAGTGGTTGTCTCGTTGGCCCGGTATTTTTCAGGATTCCCCCAGGGCCCCTTCTCCTTAAAGAATGCCCAAAAGTCTTCACCGCTGATGGAGCTACAACCCAGGCCCGGGCTGTTTCACTGGATCACCTAGCATCTCAAGAAGCAGCATGGCCTAGCGGATAGAGCCCGGGCCTCCAAGTCAGAAGGACCCGGGTTCTAGTCCCGGCTCTGCCACTTGTCTGCTGTGTGATCTTGGGCAAGTCACTTCACTTCTCCGTGCCTCAGTTCCAGCATCTGTAAAATCATCATCAATCGCATTTATTGAGCGCTTACTATGTGCAGAGCACTGTACTAAGCGCTTGGGAAGTACAAATTGGCAACATATAGAGACAGGCCCTACCCAACAGTGGGCTCACAGTCTAAGAGGGGGAGACAGAGAACAAAACCAAACATACTAACAAAATACAATAGAATAGATATGTACAAGTAAAATAAATAAATAAATAGAGTAATAAATATGTACAAACATATATACATATATACAGGTGCTGTGGGGAAGGGAAGGAGATTGAGACTGTGAGCCCACGTGGGACAGGGACTGAGTCCTACCCGATTTGCTTGTATCCACCCCAGCACTTGGGATAGGGCCGTGCGTATAGCAAGCACTTAACAAATACTATAATAATTATTATTAATACCACAACTACAGCTACAAAATGAACTGATTTGATTTCACTTAACAAATACTATAATAATTATTATTAATACCACAACTACAGCTACAAAACGAACCGATTTGATTTTTACCTCCGCTCTTCTTCAACAGAGGCTTAAGACTTCCAAAATATTTTAAAAGAAAACAGAGGGATGAAAGCTGTGAAAAATTAACCTCTTTGGATATTCAAAATCTGATGACTGTTTCACCATGAAATATTGCCGTACCTCAAACACATTAGTCATGCTGCACAGGGTGAAGGTAACACTCATTTTCCAAAAAAATAAAATAAAATAATCCCTAACCCTCATGTTTCTAATCATTACAAATGTTTTCCAGGTTTGTTTCAATCTAACAAAAGGGAGATTGCCAATTAGTTCTGCTTGGGGTAATATTTCCGGATCAGCTAAATCCATTTGTTTCAGTCTGCGCAGACTGGGATTTTTGGCCGAGGGACTGTGCTCGCCTGCATGGCTGGGCCCAGGCACTGCAGATGGTTGCTGACGCAAGATATCTGAGCCTTTTGCTGCTATCTCTGGGCCCTGAGTTGAGTTTTCCTGCCTCTCTCTAAGATTTAAAACTCCATGCCCTTCTGGCTATACCTCGATCTTGTCTTTCATGCCGGAATCCCTTGTCCAGGTCCTCCTTCCAGCTCCGAACTCCCTTTCCCCTTCATATTGAAAAAACCATCCCTTTCTCCATCTTCAAAGATCTGCTCAAATCACATCTCCTCCAAGAAGTCTTCCCCAACTAATTCCCCCACTCTGTGCCTTGGCCCTCTCTTCTGTGTTGCCTATGCACTCGGCTTTGGACGGTGGAATTGATTCTAGTAGTTGGTACACCAATCAATCGTATTTATTGAGCGCTTACTGTGTGCAGAGCACTGTACTAAGCGCTTGGGAAGTACAAGTTGGCAACATATAGAGACAGTCCCTACCCAACAGTGGGCTCACAGTCTAAAAGGGGGAGTCAGAAGAGGCTCAATAACTACTATTCCTACTACTACAGGAATGATGGAGCACTTCCTATACTCTCTTCCCTCGACCAGTCCTGTTCTCACTGAGGCACAGAGCGCCTTGCAATCAATCAAACAATGGTATTTATTAAGTGCTTACTATGTGCACAGCACTGTACTAAGCATTTGGGAGAGTACAATATGCACCCTCCCCTAGCTCGACGGCATTTATGAGCATATCCATCTGCAATTTATTTTAATGTCTTTACCCCCGCTATTTAGTCTGGAAACTCCTTGTGTGTAAGGATCGTTTACACCTACGTTGTTGCATTGTACTCTCTCAAGCGCTTAGTACAGTGCCCCCCCCACAGTAAGTATTCAATAAATAGCACTGATTGATTGATTGAGCCTATACCTGGGACTCTGAAAGCCTGAAGAAGACTGGCATTCCTCCTTCCCAGTCTCTTCCAGCAACTCAGATGTTTCTCTGGCTTCTACATCTCCTCAGCCAAAAAGTCTGGTCCCAAAGTCTGCAGGGGACCAGGACGCTAAAGGGAAATTTCACGGGATCAAGAGTTTAATCAAGTCAGCTCTTACAGAATTTAAATTATGTTCAGGAAAGTCGGGGGAGAAATTGGGCTGGTAAATGAATCTCTGTCTAACCCAGGTGAGATGAACTTGAATGCACAAATCCTAAATACGTAAGAAATGCAGGATCCTTACGAGAACACATAACACTGAAGAGAAGTTGAAACAACCAAGTGCCCGTAGTTCAAAGAAGCTTTAATGACTCTATCACGAAATTCCAGTAAATCCACTGCATCATTAAGGACATTTCGAACCTAAAACAGCAAGAGTAGATGGTTAAAATTAGTTGTTCGCTGAAATCGAAAGGCAGTAAAAATCAGCAAACAGAGAAGTGTTCTGATCAAGATGGATGCAAACGGTGATGGGGAAAGAGGAAACCCTTGATGCCAGGTGGTGGATAGCTTTCCCATTTGCATCCTGAAAGCTTCAGGGGATGCCTATTTGGCTCCCCTGGGAAGTTGCCTTGTCCTCCGGCATGATGTCACATGGACACCCAACCCCTCATCTCCACCAGCTCTGACTCCCACCTGCTGTGCCCTTCTACCTTTCCAGCCGGATAAATTGGCAAGTGTTAATCTGTAAATCATTTAAAAGCTGTACCTACCTCCTCATTATTCTAGAAGTACTATTTCTGCTCTTTAGGTACCCCTGAAGAGATATGCAGAGTACTCTCAAAAGCCATCCGCTCATATTGAATACCAAAACAGAAAGTCGGTCAGTGATCATCCACAATACATTTCTAGTCATAATACTATAATTCACTATTTTGAAATTTAAAGTATGGAATATTTTTTAACCATTAACACAGGCTACTTTTCGATTTCAGAAAGCATCCCTATCACTTCTTGAAAGGGAGGTTCCATTTGGAAAATTCTGGCTCTAAGATCACAATGTCCCTACCCCCTTCCCCTCCCCACAGCACTTGCGCATAGTTGTACATATTTATTACTCTATTTTATTAATGCTGTGTATATAGCTATAATTCTATTTATTCTGATGGTACTGACATCTGTTTACCTGTTTTGTTGTCTGTCTCCCCCTTCTAGACTGTGAGTGTCCCTATATGTTGCCGATTTGTACTTCCCAAGCGCTTAGTACAGTGCTCTGCACACAGTAAGCGCTCAATAAATGACTGAATGAATGACTGTTCCAAATTCCTCTGGTGGGAAAGGGCAGTAGAAGCGAGATCCTTCCCAGGAAAGTGTTTGGCTTTTCAGAGCTGCATCACCTCCTCCCTCTCCATTCCCAACCCCCCGACCCAAGTTCTTCCTTCTCTGGGAGGAGGGGAAAGAGGAGAGGGAGAACGGTTCTCCAGCTAAAATTTGCAGTCCCCATGGCTTTATTATTGTTTACCTCCTTTTAGTCAATTCAATCGTATTTACTGAGTGCTTACAGTGTGCAAAGCACTATACTTGGAAGAGTACAATACGACAACAGACAGACACATTCCTACTTACCACAAGCTTCCCAACCACTCTGAGGTTGGGAACCATGTCCACTCTGAGAACATGGACCAATCTGAAAAAAGCTCCATGAATGGGTAAGAGCCACTCTCTCTCCTTCCATTCACGGGAAGGTTGAGGGGTGCTTCCAACTCCGTCGCTTAATGGACATTTGTACTGGTATCTGGAAATACCAAAGATAGTGCCTGGGGCTGTTTCTCAAGCCCTCTCTCCTGGAATGTTTTTTCCCCATCAACCTGGCAAATCACTACTCTCCCCATCTTTAAGCCCATCTGAAATCACATCCTTTCCAGGAGGTCTTCCCTGTTAATCGCTCGTCTTCCCACCCAACATTCCCCCAACTAGCACTTCAGCACTTCCATATCACCTAACGACTTGTTATTACCCCATCATGGACCTTATATACATATCTTTATACATATATACATATCTTTATATCAATATACAAATCTCTCGCTCCGTCCCTCCTCCCCTCCTTAACATCCATCTTCAACCGCTCACTCTCCACTGGTTCCTTCCCCTCTGCCTTCAAACATGCCCACGTCTCACCCATCCTAAAAAAAAACCCTCTCTTGACCCCATCTCCCCTTCTAGTTATCGCCCTATCTCCCTCCTACCATTCCTTTCCAAACCCCTTGAATGAGTCGTCTACACGCGTTGCCTCGAATTCCTCAACACCAACTCTCTCCTCGACCCACTCCAATCTGGCTTCCGTCCCCTACATTCCACGGAAACTGCCCTCTCAAAGGTCACCAATGACCTCCTGCTTGCCAAATCCAACGGCTCATACTCTATCCTAATCCTCCTCGACCTCTCAGCTGCCTTTGACACTGTGGACCACCCCCTTCTCCTCAACACGCTATCCAACCTCGGCTTCACAGACTCCGTCCTCTCCTGGTTCTCCTCTTATCTCTCTGGCTGTTCATTCTCAGTCTTCTTTGCGGGCTCCTCCTCCCCCTTTCTGTAGGGGTTCCTCAATGGTCAGTTCATGGTCCCCTTCTGTTCTCTATCTACACTCAGTCCCTTAGTGAACTCATACACTCCCACGGCTTCAACTACCGTCTCTACGCTGATGACACCCAAATCTACATCTCTGCCCTGCTCTCTCTCCCTCCTTCCCGGCTCACATCTCCTCCTGCCTTCAGGACATCTCCATCTGGATGTCTGCCCGCCATCTAAAACTCAATATGTCCAAGACTGAACTCCTTATCTTCCCTCCCAAACCCTGTTTTCTCCCTGACTTTCCCATCACTGTTGACGGCACTACCATCCTTCCCGTCTCACAAGCCGGCAACCTTAGTGTCATCCTCGACTCTGCTCTCTCGTTCACCCCTCACATCCAATCTGTCACCAAAACCTGCCGGTCTCACCTCCGCAAGACCGCCAAGATCCGCCCTTTCCTCTCCATCCAAACTGGTATGTTTGGTTTTGCTCTCTACCTCCCTCTTTTAGACTGTGAGCCCACTATTGGGTAGGGACTGTCTCTATATGTTGCCAACTTGTACTTCCCAAGCGCTTAGTACAGTGCTCTGCACACAGTAAGCGCTCAATAAATACGATTGATGATGATGATGATGCTGCTACCCTGCTGGTTCAATCTCTCATCCTATCCTAAATGGATTACTGCATCAGCCTCCTCTCTGATCTCCCATCCTCCTGTCTCTCCCCACTTCAATCTATACTTCACGCTGCTGCCCAGATCATCTTTGTGCAGAAACGCTCTGGGCATGTTACTCCCCTCCTCAAAAATCTCCAGTGGCTACCAATCAACCTACACACCAGGCAAAAACTCCTCACCCTCAGCTTCAAGGCTGTCCGTCACCTCGCCCCCTCCTACCTCACCTCCCTTCTTTCCTTCTACAGCCCAGCTCACACCCTCCGCTCCTCTGCCTCTAACCTCCTCACCGTGCCTCATTCTCACCTGTCCCGCTGTCGACCCCTGGCCCATGTCCTCCCCTTGGCCTGGAATGCCCTCCCTCCGCACATCCGCCAAGCTAGCTCTCTTTCTCCCTTCAAAGCCCTACTGAGAGCTCACCTCCTCCAGAAGGCCTTCCCAGATTGAGCCCCCTGCTTCCTCTCCCCTTCCCCTCCTCCCCCTCCCCATCCCCCCCGCCCTACCTCCTTCTCCTCCCCACAGCACCTGTATATGTTTGTACATATTCATTACTCTATTCATTTTACTTGTACCTATTTATTATTCTATTTATTTTGTTAATATGCTTTGTTTTGTTGTCTGTCTCCCCCTTCTAGACTGTGAGCCTGCTGTTGGGTAGGGACCGTCTCTATATGTTGCCAACTTGTTCTCCCCGAGCACTTAGTACAGTGCTCTGTGCACAGTTAGCACTCAATAAATACGATTGAATGAATGAATGAATGGTGGTAATTTTTAAGCATTAGGGTAGATAACAAGGTAATGAGGTTGTCCTTTGTGGGACTCACAGTCTTAATTCCCATTTTACAGATGAGGTAACTGAGGCACAGAGAAGTTAAGTGACTTGCCCAAAGTCGTACAGCAGACAAGTTGTGGAGCCAGGATTAGAACCCACATCCTCTGACTTCCCAGCCTATGCTCTTGCCACTGGGCCGTGCTGCTTCTCCGTATCTAAGGGTATGACTGCATCCAAAAATAGAAATGATTTTTCTGCCTCACCAGGAAGCCACTCCGGCTCTCCTCCTCATCCCCAAGGGTCCTCCATCCCCACCTGCCCCGTGGCTCAGTGGAAAGAGCACGGACTTTGGAGTCAGAGGTCATGGGTTTGAATCCTGGCTCTGCCACTTGTCAGCTATGTGACTTTGGGCAAGTCACTTAACTTCTCTGGGCCTCAGTTACCTCATCTGTAAAATGGGGATGAAGACTGTGAGCCCCCTGTGGGACAACCTGATCACCTTGTATACCCCCAGCGCTTAGAACAGTGCCTTGCACATAGTAAGCGCTTAATAAATGCCATTATTAACACCCCGGCAGGCCCGAGAATGGCAGCCGCAGCCTGGCACCGCCTCTGAAAACACTGGGAAGCGGGCGGGGGCTGCCACTACAGTGGTCACTGTCTGACTGTCCAACTCTGAGCCTACCTATAATGATTTCTTCTACTTGCAACCGAATCAAATGTCTGTAAACGTCTTTTCCATTTGGTTTTTCTAGTTCTATTCCTTATTCAAGCTATCAGTGAAAACAAAGGTGCATATCCTTGGAAAAGACAATTTCTAGACCTGGGAAGGAGTTACCAAATCCAGTATATCTAGAGCACTAATTCTATTTTGCAGTGTATCTCTCACTGGGTCCAACGCTCAGTAATTCAGTGTAATTGATAGGAGAAAATCAGCAATGCATCTGATAGTCACACCTCTCAGCCCCATAACACTTAGGTACATATCTGTTGTCGCGAGTCCCCCTAGATTGTACCAATCAGGACCTTCCTGGACCGGGGGAGCCTTGGTGACACGGAGTAAAGTCAAACCACACCTCTGTTCACCAAGGTTACTGGAGAAAGTTTTTTACTTAATTTTACCAGCGTGCAAGGGAGTGATACAAACACACTCTCACTCCACTCCACCGAGAGTCCAATACCAGTCTGCTGGTCAAGGGAGTCCGTTCTGCCGAGGCTTCTTCCCAGTGCTGAGAAGCAGCGTGGCTCACTGGAAAGAGCCCGGGCTTCGGAGTCAGAGGTCATGGGTTCGAATCCCGACTCCGCCACATGTCTGCTGTGTGACCTTGGACAAGTCACTTAACTTCTCTGAGCCTCAGTTACCTCATCTGTAAAACGGGGATTAAGACTGTGAGCCCCACGTGGGACAATGTGATTACCTTGTATCCCCCCCAGCGCTTAGAACAGTGCTCTGCACATAGTAAGCGCTTAACAAATGCCATCATTAAGTGCTGCTCTCCTGCTGCTTCTCCTCTTTCCTGCGCGCCTTTGTGTGTTTTCAGGGCTGCTTTCCATGTGATCCCGTGGTTGGGTAGGAACCGTCTCTCTATGTTGCTGATTTGTACTTCCCGAGCGCTTAATGCAGTGCTCTGCACACAGTAAACGCTCAACAAATACGAATGAATAAATGAATGTGCTGCAACGTGCCTTATTGCTGCTTCTCTGCATGCATCCTGTGCGTGCTCCTTCGCGATTCAAAGCGAGCGCCTTTTATCTGCCTTAGGCGTCACAGCTGTGGCTCTACGGGGCAGTCGTTGATCGGTCCAGGCCCGTTACCAGGTAGAGCAGGGCAAGAAGGCCACAACTCCCTCCATGCTCCGCCTCAACAGGCTCGTCCTTCTTGTTGTTCGTGGGAATCACAAACAGTCCCTAACAAGGCAGCTTGTTGCGGGCTCACCACATCTGTAACTTATTTTAAGGTCCATCTCCCAGGTAGACTGTAAGCTCCTTGTGGGCAGGGATCATGTCTACCAACCCCATGGTATTGCACTTTCCAAAGCGTTTAGCTCTGCACATACTAAGCACTCAATAGAGACCACTGATTGATTGATTTGAGCCGTGAGAGGTCATTTACATTTCTTTAGCTCAGTATCCTTTCCAATCTGCCCCCGTCTTTTATGTTATCTTAGTGTTTTGTTTTACCACTCTCTATGTGCCTGTCACCAGTCCCCGCTTCCCACCTTATATTTTTAGATTGGGGGCCCTGAGGGCCCAGGACTGTGTCTATTCCACTGATGTATTTCTTCCCGGTGCTTAGTACAAGGCTCTGCACACAGTAGGTGCTTAATAAATACTATTACTATGACTACGTCTTCCCAAGAATCTAGTACAGTGCACCACACCAAATGGGCTCTCAGAAAATGCTGCTACTACCACTATTAGGTATCAGTACCTTAGTAACACTACTTTAATAGTGATGGTCGGTTTGGCTGCTATTTCCACAGCACTGAGACCCTTAATGCCAGATTTTATGTTTATTTTCATTAGCCTGAATGTCAGATATAGGCTAATGCAAAAAGAAACAGGGGCAGAATTTTCAATTTTCCATGCTGTACAGAAAATGACTTCTATACTTTTCTTAATCCAAAGAAGCTATCATGGAGGAACAGGGGAATTAGGTAATACTCATATTAGTAGAAGAGGGTTTACGTGTCTTGGAAATTCAACCCCCATAATCACGTTTTGCACGACTCCCTTAGCAACTTAAATAAATGCAGTTCTTAGGAATATTTTATTGGCCAAAACCAATAATCCTATTAAAAAAGGTATCAAGTGTGATTATGAATTAAGTAAATTCTACAATGATGAAAAAACTACAGTTAGCCAGTGTTGCAGAAAATCATGATGATTTCAAATTTTTCACACTTAACTGACAAACACACATGATATATCTACACCCATATAATTATGAATGCATAAAGATCCAGCATTGCCCTCCTCTATGCAATCCATTCCTTCTGGTTAATTTCATTATTCACAGAAAAATTTTATGTGCAAGAAATTCTGGGACAAAAACCATAGGTAAGCACGATTTCATTTTAATTCTATATACATTAGAGTTGTGCAGTAACAAGTAAATTACAGAAACTGGGATCAAGACTATTTCAGATAAATGACCAAATTTACTTTTATAATAATAATAATAATAATGGTATTTATTAAGCGCTTACTATGTGCAAAGTACTGTTCTAAGCACAGGGGAGGTTACAAGGTGATCAGTTTGTCCCACGGGGGGGCTCACAGTCTTCATCCCCATTTTACAGATGAGGTCACTGAGGCACAGAGAAGTTAAGTGACTTGCCCAAAGTCAACAGCTGACAATTAGCATAGCCGGGATTTGAACCCCTGACCTCCGCCTCCAAAGCCCGTGCTCTTTCCACTGAGCCACGCTGCTTCTCGTTTTATAATTTTGGACGTTCCGATACCCTAGTTTGTTATCCATACTTTCCTTTTTTTTTTCCCAATTTACCTATATTAGATTAGATGATATATTTTTTAATAGATGACCATTTCATATCAGTGTTTTACTGTTACCATAAATAATCCAGAACTTGAAATCCAGTCTATTCTCCCATAATACAGAGAAGTGGTATGGCTTAGCGGATAGAAAACAGGCTTTGGAGTCAGAAGGACCTGGGTTCTAATCCCAGTTCTGCAACTTGTCTGTCGCGTGACCCTGGGCAAGTCACTTCACTTCTCTGGGCTTTAGTTACCACATCTGTAAAATGGGGATTATACGTGGTCTATGTCCACCCTGGTTAGCCTGTATCTTCCCGAGGGCTTAGTATAGTGCCTGGCACATAGTAAACACCTAATACAAGGAAAAAATACAGGAATTGTGTTAATCAAGTCCTGTTTAAGTACTCTCACCCCACATCTCTCCTTGCATGCACACAAATGTTTTTCTCTGACACCATGTCGCATTCTATGCAGACTCACACTGGAACTGCTGTGTGACTTTGGACAAGACATAACCTCACTGGCCCCAGCTGCCTCATCTTCAAAATGAGGATAACATGGCTTTTCTCCTTATAATAATAATAATAATAACAACAAGAAGAATGGTATTTGTTAAGCGCTTCCTATGTGCCAAGCACTGTTCTAAGCACTGGGGTAGATATAAGGTAATCAGGTTGTCCCATGTGGGGCTCACAGGCTTAATCCCCATTTTACAGATGAGGTAACTGAGGCACAGAGAAGTTAAGTGACTTGACCAGAGTCACACAGCTTTCTCGCAGAGACTGTGAATGCTATGTGGGACAGGGACCGTGTCTGATCCGACAGCCTTTTATCTACTGGAGTAAATACAAACAATCATTACAGAGATATTATTATAAGAATGTTCCCTAATTATACTGTCACAGTCTATACAAAATGAGTAATGGAATTGTGGTATGGCAAAATTGCCCGTAATCTGAAAGAAAAAAGACTTTAGATCATACCTGCATGGTCCTTCTTTTGGTTAATGTCACTTCAAAGTTCTTCCATTCCCAACGCTGCTCCACAACATGAGCAAAAACCACTTGTCCATTTCCACAAGCTCCTGCTATTTGGGTCCCATCTACTGACCAGGCAATATTGAATATGCTGCCTGTATTTGGCTTCTCTAAAGCATATGACCACTGAAGAAAAACAAAGAAATATGCTTATTAAATTTATTTTGAGGATGTGTGAACAAGTTATTTATTGAAATATATCTAAATTCATTCATTCAATCGTATTTATTGAGCGCTTACTGTGTGCAGAGCACTGTACTAAGCACCTGGGAAGTACAAGTTGGCAACATATAGAGACGGTCCCTACCCAACAACGGGCTCATGGTCTAGAAGGGGGAGACAGACAACAAAACAAAACATGTGGACAGGTGTAAAGTTGTCAGGACAAATAGAATTAAAGCTAAATGCACGTCATTAACAAAATAAATAAATCTATACACACATCTACATGTGTGTACAGAATCAATCAATAGCAATTACTAAGTGCTTATTTGCAGAGCATTGTACTAGCATTTGGGAGAGTACGACAGACTTAGTACAACAGTGTAGTACAATAGAACTGAATTATAATACAACAGAATTAAAATTGAAAGAATAAAAATGACATTTTGCTACTTTCACAAAGATGCTCATTTTCTTATAAAATATTGAGTTGTAGTACAAACAGCTGGACAATTCCCAGTTCCATGTAAAATGCACTCTTCATTATTTTCAACATTTTTTTTCCCTCGGGTTCCTTCTCTCTACTGTCATGCATCAAACAAAAATTCCCACCTATTGCCTTTAAGCCTCCCTCTCCAGCTGCAACACTGCTCTCTACATTATTGGCAAGCCAACAATCAATAAATCATATTTACTGACTGCTTACTGTGTGCAGGGCACTGTACTATGCGCTTGGGAGAGTACAACTCAGCGATATAACAGACACGTTCCCTGTCCACAAGGAGTCTAGAGGGGGAGACACACGTTAATATGTATAAAGAAATTTACAGATAATGTAAATAAGTGCTGTGGGGCTGGAGGAGGAGGGTGGTGAATTAAGGGAGCAAGCCAGGGTGATGCAGGAGGGAGTGGGAGAAAAGGAAATGGGGGCTGAAGTCAGGGAAGGTCTCCTGGAGGAGATGTGCCTTCAATAAGGCTTTGAAGGGTGGGGGAGGTAATTCTCTGTCGGACACCAGAAGGGCGGGTGTTCCTTGCTAGAGGCAGGATGTGGGCGAGGGGTAGGTAGTGAGATAGACAATACCTGGATGGGATAGAGGAGAAGTAGAATAATAATAATAATAATAAAGATGGTATTTGTTAAGCGCTTACTATGTGCCAAGCACTGTTCTAAGCGTTGGGGTAGATACAAGGTAATCAAGTTGTCCCACATGGGGCTCACAGTCTGAATTCCCATTTTACAGATGAGGTAACTGAGGCACAGAGAATTTAAAGTGACTTGCCCAAAGTCACACAGCTGACAAGTGGTGGAGTCGGGATTAGAACCCATGAGAACCCCTCTCCATTCCCCCCCATCTTACCTCCTTCCCTTCCCCACAACACCTGTATATATGTATATATGTTTATACACATTTATTACTCTATTTATTTATTTAACTTGTACATATCTATTCTATTTATTTTATTTTGTTAGTATGTTTGGTTTTGTTCTCTGTCCCCGTTTTAGACTGTGAGCCCACTGTTGGGTAGGGACTGTCTCTATATGTTGCCAACTTGGACTTCCCAAGCGCTCAGTACAGTGCTCTGCACATAGTAAGCGCTCAATAAATACGATTGATGATGATGACCTTCTGACTCCTAAGCCCAGGCTCTTTCCACTGAGCCACACAGAGAAGAAGAACAAGGCCCTGTAGTGGGAGAGAAAATTAATCAGGTGATGCTGCTTGGATTACCACTTCTCTGTAACGCTCTGCTCGGTTCCCTTTCTGAGGACTATATTTAAGTAATCCATGACGACATTTATACAGCACTTACAGTGGATGAAGTGCCTGAAGAACCATTCGAAATGCTCAAAGAATGCATGAAAAGTAATTCAGATAGGAACTCTCTAGCAGTTGCTAGCAAAGCTCTGGAAATCTACCTGCTGATGCCAGCTATCTTATCAGGTTAGGTTTTCTTTGTTTTTTTACTTATCCTCTAGTCTCTTCTTTCAAAGAGAGTAGGAGAAGCAGCATGGCCCCGTGGCAAAATGGCGATAAAGACTGGGACAGGGACTGAGTCCAACCCAATTTCCTTGTCATCTACCTCAATGCTTAGAACAGTGTGTGTGGCACAAAGTGCTTAGCAAATACCATAATGATGATGATAATCATTAATAAAACTGTGTCCCGACTACATGGTTTTAGGAAGATCTGACCCTAAAATGTTGAGCCCACTTAAACCCTCATTCTTTTTTTCTTTCAAATCTGCCTATCCATACTGCCCAAAGCAGTTTTTTAGTTTTTTTGCACTAGTTTCATCCCTGTTGCCCCGTGGCTTTGAGGACCAGGTCAAGGACGCTGGTCAGGACCAGTACAGCAGTGGAAGGAGAGGCCAAAATAACAACTCCAGTAATAACAACAATAATTATGGCATTTGTAATGCATTTACTATGAGCCAAACACTGTTCTAGGTCTGGGGAAGGCACAAGAAATATCATCAGAGCAGACACAGTCCCTTATCCCATATGGGACTCAGAGTCTAAGTAGGAATCAATACAGAAAATGACTCTCCATTTTATAAACGAGGAAACTGAGGCACAGACAAGAGATGTGTCTTTCCAGAGTCACATCATATTCATTTATTCATTCAACTGAATTTATAACACGTTTACTGGGTGCAAAGCACTGTACTAAGTGCTTGGCGGGCAAGCAAGCGAGCAGGCAAGCAGCACATAGCAGATGAGCTGGAATTATAGAACACAGGTCCCTCGACTCTCAGGCCTGGGCTCTTTCTACTAGCCACGCTGCTTCTTGACATGCACAAAACGAGCTGGTTTCGAACAGAGGATCAGAGTGGCTGGGATGTCTTAGTACAGTGCCTGGTACATAGTAAGCGCTTAACAAATACCATCATTATCATCATTATTATTACGTCTCCTCAAAACTGCAGAATGGGGCCCAAATGTAAAGAAGGGCAGAGAGCACAGGAGAGGGTGGAAGCACTGAACAAGATAAGAAAGTGAGAAAAAGCATGGCTTATTTGATTAACAACTGGAAGCAATAAGAAAATTTCTAGAGCTTTGGCTAGAGAGCTGTCAGGTCTGTCCCTCGGATACCTGACAATAATGATGGTATTTGTTAAGCGCTTACTATGTGCCAAGCACTGTTCTAAGCGCCAGGATGGATACAAGGCAATCAGGTGGTCCCACGTTGGCTCACAGTCTTAGTCCCCACTTTACAGCTGAGGGAACTGAGGCCCAGAGAAGTGAAGTGACTTGTCCGAGGTCACACAGCAGACAAGTGGCAGAGCTGCGATTAGAACCCAAAACTTCTGACTCCCAAGCCCAGGCTCTTGCCACTATGCCATGCTGCTTCCGAGCTTCTGCATCTCTCTGTGTCACTGCTGCTCCCTGTCTTCCCTTCCTCCTGGACCTCCCCCTTAGCACTCCATGCTTGCCTACAGCCTCGGCCTCTCTTTGCCAAACCCAAAGATCAAGCTGAATGGGGCTCACGGTCTTAAGAAGGAGGGAGAACGGGTAATGACTCCCCATTCTGCACATCTGAACATCCCCCATCTTACCTCCTTCCCTTCCCCACAGCACCTGTATATATGTATATATGTTTGTACATATTTATTACTCTATTTATTTATTTTACTTGTACATATCTATTCTATTCATTTTATTTTGTTAATATGTTTGGTTTTGTTCTCTGTCTCCCCCTTCTAGACTGTGAGCCCACTGTTGGGTAGGGACTGTCTCTATATGTTGCCAACTTGTACTTCCCAAGCGCTTAGTACAGTGCTCTGCACACAGTAAGCGCTCAATAAATATGATTGATTGATTGATTGACATCCAGAAACTGAGGCAGAGAAATGACTTGCAAGCCGCAGAGCCAGGATTAGAACCCAGATCCTCTGACTCCCAAGCTCCTACCCTTTCCACTAGGCTCCGCTGCTCAGGTGCAGTCTATTACGTGAAAGATTCCTAAGGAGGGCAGGGTGCCAATTCGTTATTATTAGTTCACTACTGGGCTTCTAAAAACCCTCTCTCTCCACTCTGGAAAAATGTTTATCCCATTCTTTGACCATCCTTCCGTCCAATACATTCCACGGAAACTGCCCTCTCAAAGGTCACCCATGACCTCCTGCTTGCCAAATCCAACGGCTCCTATTCTATAATAATAATAATGATGGCATTTATTAAGCGCTTACTACATGTGAAGCACTGTTCTAAGCGCTGGGGAGGTTACAAGGTGATGAGGTTGTCCCACAGGGGGCTCACAGTCTTCATCCCCATTTACAGATGAGGTAACTGAGGCCCAGAGAAGTGAAGTGACTTGCCCAAAGTCACCCAGCTGACAAGTGGCGGAGCCGGAATTTGAACCCACGACCTCTGACTCCAAAGCCCGGGCTCTTTCCACTGAGCCATGCTGCTTCTCTTGCTTCTATCCTATCCTCCTCGACCGCTCAGCTGCCTTCAACACTGCGGACCACCCCCTTCTCCTCAACACGCTATCCAACCTTGGCTTCACAGACTCTGTCCTCTCCTGGTTCTCCTCTTATCTCTCCGGCCGTTCATTCTCAGTCTCCTTTGCGGGCTCCTCCTCCCCCTCCCATCCCCTTACTGTAGGGGTTCCTCAAGGGTCAGTTCTTGGACCCCTTCTGTTCTCTATCTACACTCACTCCCTTGGTGAACTCATTCGCTCCCACGGCTTCAACTACCATTTCTACGCTGACGACACCCAAATCTACATTTCTGCCCCTGCTCTCTCTCTCTCCCTCCAGGCTTGGGTCTCCTCCTGCCTTCAGGACATCTCCATCTGGATTCATTCATTCATTCAATCTGGATTAATATCCACCATCTAAAACTCAATATGTCCAAGACTGAACTCCTTAACTTCCATCCCAAATCCTACCCTCTCCCTGACTTTCCTGTCACTGTAGACGGCACTACCATCCTTCCCGTCTCACAAGCCCGCAACCTTGGTGTCATCCTCGACTCTGCTCTCTCGTTCACCCCTCACATCCAATCCGTCACCAAAACCTGCCGGTCTCACCTCTGCAACATCGCCAAGATCCACTCTTTCCTCTCC
Source organism: Tachyglossus aculeatus (assembly GCF_015852505.1). NCBI lineage: Eukaryota > Metazoa > Chordata > Mammalia > Monotremata > Tachyglossidae > Tachyglossus > Tachyglossus aculeatus. Next base: position 40,521,241 of record NC_052066.1, on the reverse strand, counting down.
ATACAATCCGCTACCCTGCTGGTTCAATCTCTCATCCTATCCTGACTGGATTACTGCATCAGCCTCCTCTCTGATCTCCCATCCTCCTGTCTCTCCCCACTTCAGTCTATACTTCACGCTGCTGCCTGGATCATCTTTGTGCAGAAACGCACTGGGCATGTTACTCCCCTCCTCAAAAATCTCCAGGGGCTACCAATCAACCTCTGCATCAGGCAAAAACTCCTCACTCTCGGCTTCAAGGCTCTCCATCCCCTCGCCCCCTCCTACCTCACCTCCCTTCTGTCCTTCTACAGCCCAGACCACACCCTCCGCTCCTCTGCCGCTAACCTCCTCACTGTGTCTCGTTCTCGCCTGTCCCGCCATCAACCCCCGGCCCACGTCCTCCCCCTGGCCTGGAATGCCCTCCCTCTGCACATCTGCCAAGCTAGCTCTCTTCCTCCCTTCAAGGCCCTACTGAGAGCTCACCTCCTCCAGAAGGCCTTCCCAGACTGAGCCCCCCTTTTCCTCTACCCCTCCCCATCCCCCCACCCTACCTCCTTCCCCTCCCCACAGCACCTGTATATATGTTTGTACGGATTTATTACTCTATTTATTTTAGTTGTACATATTTACTATTCTATTTATTTTGTCAATGATGTGTATCTAGCTTTTCCTCTATTTATTCTGATGACTTGACACCTGACCACATGTTTTGTTTTGTTGTCTGTCTCCCCCTTCTAGATTGTGAACCCGTTGTTGGGTGGGGGCCGTCTCTATATGTTGCCAACTTGTGCTTCCCAAGTGCTTAGTACAGTGCTCTGCACACAGTAAGCGCTCAATAAATACGACTGAATGAATGAATGAATCCTATCCCCATCCTACGGGCCTGGAGGCAGAATCTGCAGTCTCCTGGATCTACTTTCAATGTATTAATATTCACAGCATGTTCACGGGCATCTAAGCCCTTGATAACAATAATAATAATTATGGTATTTGTTAAGCACTTACTATGTGCCAAGCACTGTTCTAAGCGCTGTGAGATGTACAAGGTCATCAGGTTGTCCCATGTGGGGATCACAGTCTTTCATCCCCATTTTACAGATGAGGGAACTGAGGCCCAGAGAAGTTAAGTGACTTGCCCAAAGTCACACAGCTGACAAGTGGCAGAGCTAGGATTAGAACTCATGACCTCTGACTCCCAAGCCCGGGCTCCTTCCACTGAGCTATGCTGCTTCTCTGAGTTCTCTTGATGAACTCAGAACAGTAAAACTCACATAACCCCAAGACAAAGGCATCACCTTCCACTCAGCCCCTGATCTTTCCGGGTAAGGAGGTCTCAAAGCTGTTTCCAAATCACGGCTTCCAGCATCTTTAATAATTTGAATGAGAGTTTAATTTGTGCTCTGTTTCAGAGCTTTGGGAGTGCTTTAAATGAACAAAGACAGCAAAGGCAAGGTTGGAATTGTCTTGTATCTTGAAATCCACACAAGGGAAATAAAATATGAGAATCTAAATAATTCCTACATTTTACTTGTCAAATTGGTTATGCTGACACTAAACCAACATTTGCTACGGAAAGTAACTGATATACCTATAAAGTGGACAGTTTTTAGTTTTGTCACTATCTTTACTGTAGTCTGGAATTAGATTTTGCAACCTGAAATATGACACTAGCCACCACATTATATTTGGTTTGGTGAGAGGTAAACTACAGCTCAGATAAAGCAATATAAAACACAGACTGGCAACACGTGGGAAAACAAAGACGAGTTCAAAAACAGATTCTGGGTTAATAGCCTGCAGATATTAGATCTACAATAGCAATGTGAGAGGAAAACAAAAGACCGGTGTTATTTTAGAAAACATAAGACGAAGCACCATTCCCTAGAGAAAGCTAGGAATTTCTTTTAGGCTGTAGTAAAATGATTGTCCAGAAAAATGCATATTATGGAACATGTACGGGGAAGAATATTATTAAAATAAAAATTTGGGCTAGAAAAGGTTAAAGGGAGATGTACACGACTACAGTGAAACACTGCAAGGACAGAATAAAATGCGCATACTTTGAAAATGTAAATACCAAACAGAGCATGTATTTACCACTGACCAAAGAAGAGAGCATTAGCAGCAGTGGAATAAAAGTAAACAAAGGAAAACATACACTGAAATTTCCTCACAATGCGAGACATTAAAGTTCGGGATGGTTTCCAAAAGATGTTATGAAACCTCTATCTGTCTAAATATCTAGATGTTTGGGGACAAACAATTAAGAAGCCATTCTATATCAGTAAACCTATATTTTCTAAAACATGTCGATCAAAATAGATGCAACCTATCCATCTGCTAAAAACAAAAGGCATGGGTTAAAGGATAATTTTAAGATTATGAAATGACGAAAGAAGTGTTATTTTTGGTCTCAAATGGCATAAAGGGAGGTTTGAAAATTCTGTTTCATTAGCACTTTGGGTGTCCTCCCACCTTTTGTCGTTTGCTTCTGCCTCCTGCTCTTGTTGCTCTCTGTTTCTGTGGGAGACTTAAGAGGATGAGGAGAAAAAGGGAGGAGGAAGAAGAGTATGGAGGTATTTGTTTGGGAAGCAGTGTGGCCCAGTGAAAAGAGCACGGGCCTGGGAATCAGAGGATCTGGGTTCTAATCCAAGCCACTTGCTTTTTGTGTGACTTGAGTTAACTTCTCTGGACCTCAGTTTCCTCATCTGTAAAATGGGGATTCAATACTTGTTCTCCTTCCTATGTGAGCCCCATGTGGGTTAGGGAATGTACCCAACCTGTACCTACCACATAAGTACTTAGCAAATACCATGATTAGTATTATCATTATCATCACCATCATTAGTTTATGGGCATCTCTAATTGGGAGCCTGGATGAGAGATTGGATTTTTTTTTTAGAGAAGGTATCTGCAATCGATGGGGAGGGGCTACCAGGTGAAACCAAAAGCTAGGGGAAAGTATCTAAAAACTGTTGAAAACCCGTGATGACCTGGAGGATATTAACAGTTTAAATCCCTGACTTTAAGATGCATTCAGATCTTTTATACCACAGGAAGGTGTGTTCTTGACAAACTGGGCATTAAAGAACTCACATGTGCGCCTTGACCAAAATATATGTTTTGGAAGAACTGAGTGCACATATCATCAGGAAAAATGTCAGGGTTTAATGGAAATCAAGAGTCATTATACTGCAAATACTGGGTAATTTTACTCGAATAAGTTTCTTAAAAGTAGATAAGGTTTTTTCTTAGTGTATTTAGAAACCCTAGAGTTTAACATTTATTTTGTCTTCCTATATACAATAATTAGGCTGTCAATAAAATAAAAGCAATTTGCTACCAGCAACGAGAAACTATTTTACACGGATCTGGACAGGCTCGGAATGGAGACTTCAAAAATCTAATGAGTTGATCATCAGACATTTCAGTGCGGATGTGGGTCAGTCAGTTGTATTTATTGAGCGCTTCCTGTGTGCAGAGCACTGTACTGAGCTCTTGGGAGAGTACAATATAATAATATGACACATTCCCTGCCCACAATGAGCTTACAGTCTGGGGGGGGGGGGGGCAGACATTGATATAAATATATAAAATTACAGATGTGTACATATGTTGTGTCCCCCTTTTAGACTGTTAGCCCGTTGTTGGGTAGGGACCGTCTCTATATGTTGCCAACCTGTACTTCCCAAGCGCTTAGTACAGTGCTCTGCCCAAAGTAAGTGCTCAGTAAATATGACTGACTGAATGAATGTGGCTGGAAGGGGGACGAATAAGGGGAACAGGTGTGGGTATTAATGCTACAATGTGAGTAAGTCATAAAATCTCATAAGATTGTAAAGTTAAAGTGAGAAGCAGCATGGCTCAGTGGAAAGAGCCCGGGCTTTGGAGTCAGAGGTCATGGGTTCAAAACCTGGCTCCGCCAACTGTCAGCTGTGTGACTTTGGGCAAGTCACTTAACTTCTCTAGGCCTCAGTTACCTCATCTGTAAAATGGGGATGAAGACTGTGAGCCCCCCATGGGACAACCTGATCACCTTGTATCCTCCCTAGCGCTTAGAACAGTGCTTCGCACATAGTAAGTGCTTAATAATTGCCATTATTATTATTATTATTAATAGCAATGTTCTATTTTCAATGAATGAATGTGGTAAGCAATGGCTCTCAATGTCGAGACTCCCAAGATCTACATAACGGCACGGCATGGATTATAAAATGTTTGCAGGATGACAGATACAGAAGAAGTGCCACAAATACCACCAAGACTGCACCACTTTTTTTCAGGAGTTTTACAAAAGCAAACCAGGTCTCTTACACTGGGGGAACTAACCCAAGCCAAACAACGGACCCCCAGAGCAGTCCATTAATTCCCTAAATGTCCGAATTGAATTTTTATTGTTAAATTGTCGGCATCTTTAAGCACTACTCTTACATCGGGTTCCCCCTCTGCTTCCTCTGACTCTCATAAAATGTTCTCTAAAAAGGGAAATCAAGGAAAACTCAGAACATTGAGAAGACAGAGGAGGAGACTTGCAGGAATGAACGAAGCCCTTCTGAATACTACAGCACCATCTGCTGACTAATCAAAGAATTACGGAGAGGATTCATCAAGATATTTCTAGAGTTCATTTCACCTTTTAGTCCAACGTGATTGTTCCACCAGGCACTCCTTGTCGTTTCCATTTTCATTTGTTACTATAAAATCTGGATAACTAAGAGATGTGGAGAGTGATCTCGCCTGTCCCGCCATCGACCCCCGGCCCACGTCATCCCCCGGGCCTGGAATGCCCTCCCTCTGCCCATCCACCAAGCTAGCTCTCTTCCTCCCTTCAAGGCCCTACTGAGAGCTCACCTCCTCCAGGAGGTCTTCCCAGACTGAGCCCCCTCCTTCCTTTCCCCCCTCGTCCCCCTCTCCATCCCCCCCGTCTTACCTCCTTCCCTTCCCCACAGCGCCTGTATAATATGTATATATGGTTGTACATATTTATTACTCTATTTATTTATTTATTTTACTTGTACATATCTATCCTATTTATTTTATTTTGTTAGTATGTTTGGTTTTGTTCTCTGTCTCCCCCTTTTAGACTGTGAGCCCACTGTTGGGTAGGGACTGTCTCTATATGTTGCCAATTTGTACTTCCCAAGTGCTTAGTACAGTGCTCTGCACATAGTAAGCACTCAATAAATACGATTGATGATGATGATGATGAAAAGTACTATGCCCTGATTCAATTCCGTGATTTGGTGGATAGGGCATGGAGTCAGAAGGGCCAGGGTTCTAATCCCAGCTCCGCCACTTATAACAAGAATGATACTACTGATGGCATTTGTTAAGCGCTTACTATGGGCAAAGCACTGTTCTAAGCACTGGGGGGGCACTAGGTGATCAGGTTGTCCCACGTGGGTCTCACAGTCTTAATCCCCATTTTACAGTTGAGGTAACTGAGGCTCAGAGAAGTTAAGTGACTTGCCCAAGGTCACACAGCAGACATGTGGTGGAGTTGAGATTAGAACAAATGACCTCTGACTCCCAAGCCCGGGCTCTCTCCACTGAGCCACGCTGTTGTCTGTTATGTGACCTTGAGCCAGTCAATTAATTTCCCTGGGCCTCAATTACCTCATACATAAAATGAGGATTAAGATTATGAACCTCATGTGAGACTTGGGCAGTGTCCAGACTAAACAGCTTGTATCTTCCCCAGGGCTCCGTACAGAGTCTGTCACATGGTAAGTGATTAATAAATACCATAAAAATACCATAGGAAAAAAAAAAGACCCACTTAACACCCCCTTCTCCACTGAACTGAACTCCCTTGTCCTCCTGTCCCTTAGCCAGTCTCGTACAACTATCCCCCATCCTGGGATCACCTCCACAGTCCGCGACCTCCGCTCTGACAAAAGTTCTTCATTCAATTGTATTTATTGAACGCTTACTGTGTGCAGAGCACTGTACTAAGCGCTTGGGAAGTACAAGTTGGCAACATAAAGAGACAGTCCCTACCTACGCCCACTGCCCCTGCTAGACATTTAACTCCCTTCTCAAACGTCCTGTCCACCCACATCATCTATTTCCCCTAATAACCTGGCTACATTCGTCAACAAAATTGAAACCTAAATCCCTAAAATCTCCCCTGCTCATCTCCAATCTCCCCCTCCACTCTCTTCAACTCTCCCTATGTTCCCTGTAGTATCTCAAGATGATATCTCTTATCCCCCTCTCTAAATCTACCCGCTCAACCTGTGCTTCTAACCCCCATCTATTCATACCTTTTTAAAACACTCACCCCCTCTCTTCTTCCCTCAATTTGAACTGTTCACTTTCTAATGAGTTCTTCCACAATGTTTTCAAACACACTTATGTATCCCCTATCCTAAAAAAAAACAACCCTCCCTTGACCCCATGGTTCCCTCCAGTTATTACCCCATCTGCCTCCTACCATTTCTCTCAAAACTTCTTGAGAGTTGTTTATATCCGCTGCCTCTACTTCCTATCTTCCAATTCTCTCCTGGATCCCTTATAATCTGGCTACTGTCCCCTTCACTCCATAGAAACAACCTTTTTTAAAGTAACCAATGACCTTCTTCTCACCCAATCTGATGGCCGCTACTCCATCCTAATCCGCCTAGATCTTTCGGTCACCTCTGACACTGTAGACTACCCCCTTCTCCTGGAAACTTTATCCAATTTTGGATTCCAATACTGTCCTTTCTGGTTCTCCGCCTACCTCTCTGACCGTTCATTCTCAGTCTCTTTTGCTGGCTCCTCCTCTGCCTCCCACTCTGTGACAGTAAGGCTCCCTCAAGGCTCACTCCTGGGTCCCCTTCTATTCTCCATCTACACCTACTCCCTTGGAGAACTCATTCACTCCCATGGTTTTAATCACCACCTCTACGCAGATGATTCCCAAATCTACATCTCCAACAACATCAAAAATAAAATTGAAACCTAAGTCCCTACAATCTCCCCTGCTCCTACCCAGCAATCTCGCATTTCCTCCTGGCTTCAAGACGTATCTACTTAGATGAGCCACCAACACCTCAAATTAAACATGTCCAAAACTGAACTTCTTTTCTTCCCACCCAAACCCTGTCCTCCCCACACCTTTCCCATCACTATAGTCAACACCACTATCCTCCTTACCTTATAAGACCAATATCTCGGTGTTGTACCACTATAGTCAACTATATAGTCACTATATACCACTATAGTCAACACCACTATCCTCCTTACCTTATAAGACCAATATCCTGGTGTTGTACTTGACTCGTCTTTTCCATTCCGCCTACATATTCAATCTGTCACCAAATCCTGTTGGTTCTACCTTCACAACACTGCTAAAATCCACCCTTTCCACTCCATCCAAACTGCTACCGTACTGATGAAAGCATTTATCTTACCCTGTCTTGTCTCCTGCATCTGCTTCCCGTGCTCACCTCCCAGCCTCCCGTCTCTCCCCTCCCCAATCCACACTTCACTCTGCTGAACAAATCATTTATAATAATAATGATGATGATGGCATTTATTAAATGCTTACTATGCGCAAAGCACTGTTCTAAGTGCTGGGGAGGTTACAAGGTGATCAGGTTGTCCCATGGGGGGTTCACAGTCTTAATCCCCATTTTACAATGAGGTAACTGAGGCCCAGAGAAGTTAACTGACTTGCCCAAAGTCACACAGCTGACAACTGGCAGAGCCGGGATTTGAACCCATGACCCATTTATTAACAGAAGCGTTCAGTTCATGTCTCCCCAATCCTCAAGAACCTCCAATGGCTTCCAATTCACCTTCACATTAAACAGAAGCACCTTATCATTGGTTTTAAAGCAGTCTACCAGCTGGCCTCATTCTACCTCACCTCACTAATCTCCTACTGCAGCCCGGTCCGCACATTCCGCTCCTCTACTGCCAGTTTACTTACTATGCCCCGATCTCATCTAACTCGCCGCCGAACACTTTCCCACATCCTCCCCGTAGCCTGTAACTCTCTCCCCTTCCATATATACCCCACCGCCACTGTCTCCACCTTCGAAGCATTACTAAGTCACATCACCTCCAAGAGGCCTCCCCCAATTAAAACCTATTTCCCCAGCCCGCTCTCCCTTCTGTATCATCTCCACACTTCAATCTGTGACCTTTGGACATTTGATATTTGCCTCACTCCCAACCCCAAAGCACTTATGTACCTATCTTTATATTATAAATTATTTATTCATATTAATGTCTGCCTCCCCCTGCTAGGCTGCAAGCTCGTTATGGGCAGGGAATATGTCTGCTAATTATGTTCTATTCTCCCAAACACCTAGAACAAGGCTCTGCACATAATGATCACTCAATAATAGAGTCTCCTGACTCCCAGCCCTCCCTTCTTTCCACTAGGCTATGCTAATGGAAACTCTCCTCAATATGCCCAATCCAAATAAGTGGACTGCCTGATCTTGGACAGATTTACCTCATGGTGTATTTTTCAGGGGACAAAAATATCTCACAATATTTTGACCTTATACTAAGTGGTAACCCCATTCATAATCTGTATTATTTTGGTACATGAAAGTATGTCCAATGCAATCAAAAATATCCCAAGAAAAAAATCAGTGCTTTACACTAGGTAATCCAATACATCCTTCAAAAGAAGCTCTCTTAATATACAACAAACATTGGCAATCCTAACTAAGCATTTAGGAAAGAGGATTACAACAGTTAAACCTGATTTGAAAAACACAGTATAAAAACATCAACAAAAAATACAATAAAGGTGGGTATTGGAAACACATTATATGATTTAATGTTGGAAAAAGACCTCCACACCACAAAACCCCATACTGCTTTGCACATAGTAAGAGCTTAATAAATGCCATCATCATTATTATTACTATTATTATTATTATTAACAAAATCCCCTCAAAGCAGTTTCCTTGGTTAGTTGAAAAGCTGTATTTCACGATTACTGGAAAGTAAAATGCTATATGTCAAGATTAACAGCCAGCTACCTTTTGGAATTCGTTAATCATGTTCCTTTCTCCATGGTGTTTGCAATAAAATGAACAATTAGACCATTAGTACATAGAAAAAAATATGAAATAGCTTCAGAAAACTGGATCATCATGCTATTGATGCCTGTCCACTCGTTTTGTTTCATTGTCTGTCTAACCCCTTCTAGACTGTGAGCCCGTTGTAGGGTAGAGATTGTCTCTATCGGTTGCCAAATTGTGCTTTCCAAGCGCTTAGTACAGTGCTCCGCATACAGTAAGCGCTCAATAAATACAATTAAATGAATAAATGAATGAAATAGGAAAATTTGGACAAGAAATGGAGAAATCTTTTCTTTTTTAAATGGTAATATTAAGTACTTGCACCAGGTACTGTACTGCACTGGGGGATTATCTACACAGGGCTCACACAGGGTTCACAGTCTCAATCCCCATTTAACCATTAATCCTCTTTAAAGCTCTCAATCACCTTGCCCCCTCCTCCTCACTTCGCTACTCTCCTACTCCAACCCAGCCTGCACGTTTCACTCCTCTAGTGCTAACTTTCTCAGTGTGCCTCCATCTCGTCTATCTCGCCGCCAACCTCTCGCCCACGTCCACCCTCCCTCCTCAAAGCCTGCAATTACTCTCTACCCCTTCAAAGCCTTTTTGAAGGCACATCTCCTCCAAGGCCTTCCCTGATTAAGCCCTCCTTTCTTCTTCTCCCTCTCCCTTCCGCATCACCCTGACTCGCTCCCTTTATTAATCCCCCCTCACAGCCCCACAGCACTTACGTAAACATGTAATTTATTTATATTACTGTCTGTCTCCCCCTCTAGACTGTAAGCTCGTTGTGGGCAAGGAATTAATCTGTTATATTGTACTCTCCCAAGCGCTTAGTACAGTGCTCTGCAAACAGTAAGCACTCAACAGACAGACTGACTGAATCACATGTCCACCCTTCAGCAGCTTCTTGGGCATGCTGCCATCATGCACTCTTCTCATAAGCCTTGTGCTGCTGTGAGCATCGCTTCAATGTAGGTGAGCTGAATGACTCCAGGTCTTTGCTTGGTGGCCACATCGAACAGCTGTAAGGCAGTGTGGCCTAGTGGATACAGCACAGGCCTTGGAGTCAGAAGGACCTGGGTTCTAGTCCTGACTCAGCCACTTGTCTGCCATGTGATTTTAGGCAAGTCACTTCACTTCTCTGTGCCTCAGTTCCCTCAACTGTAAAATGGGAATGAAGCCTGTGAGCCTTATGTAGGACACGGACTGTGTCTAACCTTATTAGGGGTTAGCAGCAGGGGAAGCAGAAGGGGAAGCAGCGTGGCTCAGTGGAAAGAGCCCGGGCTTTGGAGTCAGAGGTCATGGGTTCAAATCCCGGCTCCACCACTTGTCAGCTGTGTGACTTTGGGCATGTCACTTAACTTCTCTGGGCCTCAGTTACCTCATCTGGAAAATGGGGATTAAGTCTGTGAGCCCCCTGTGGGACAACTTGATTACCTTGTATCTACCCCAGCGCTTAGAACAGTGCTTTGCACATAGTAAGCGCTTAATAAATGCCATTATTATTATTATTATTATTATCTTGTTCCTATCCCAGCCCTTAGCACAGCGACTGGTACATAGTTAAGCTCTTAATACCACAATTATGATTATTATTTTGGCTGTAGCTTCCAACCTCCTATGTTCTTCTTTAGGCAGTCCAGAAAGGTGCTGGTAGGAATCTTGTCAGAAATGGAGAGCCATGTGATGCTCCAGGAGATTTTTTTAACGGTATTTTTTAAGTGCTTAGTATGTGCCAGTCACTATTTTCATTCATTCATTCAATCATATTTATTGAGTGCTTACTGTAAGCACTTGGGAAGTACAAGTTGGCAACATATAGAGATGGTCCCTACCCAACAATGGGCTCACAGTCTAGAATGGGAAGACAAACAACCAAACAAAACATGTAGACAGGTGTCAAAACACGTACCAAGTGCTGGGGTAGATACAAGGTATTCAGGTTGGACACGGTCCATGTTCCATATGAGACTCATGGTATTGATGCCCATTTTACAGATAAGGTAACTGAGACATAGAGAAGCTTAGTGATTTGCCCAAGATCACGGGGCACAGGCAAGTGGCAGAGCTGGGATTAGGACCCAGGTCCTTCTGACTTCGAGGCCTGTGCTCTACTCACTTGGCCACGCTCTTCTTAGAGTGTCCACAGTCAGTGTTTTCCCTTTCTACTAGAGGGTGGTAATTATGGTGGCACCTTTGAAGTTTGGGGCATTTTCTCTACATTCCATACACTGAGGAAAAGCTTGTGCAGACGTCTGAGGATTCAAGTCCCTTCCGTGTTTTTAAGATTTCTTCAGGAATACCATCAGGTCTGGGTGCTTTAGCATTTTTCATGGTTTTAATTGGAAGTTACTTCCTCAATAGTCAGAACTAATTGCCAACTTGTATTTCCCAAGCTCTTAGTACAGTGCTCTGCACACAGTAAGCGCTCAATAAATACGATTGAATGAATGAATGAATGAACTAATGTCGTGCTTTGTGAAATGAATCTCTTCTAGTTACAATCTCTAAAAAGTGCCTACCACACCCCTGAATGACACATTCAGAAGGAAAAACAAAAAAATATGAAAAGCCTAAAAAATAACCAAGATTTTTTTTTAACTTTTACATTCCTTACTCTGATTTAGACTGTGAGCCCACTGTTGGGTAGGGACCGTCTCTATATGTTGCCAACTTGTACTTCCCAAGCACTTAGTACAGTGCTCTGCACACAGTAAGCGCTCAATAAATATGACTGATTGATTGATTGATTGATTTGTGAGCATATTCATAAAATTATGCTCTCTGATGTTTTATTTGTAAGCTGGCTGTGATCATGCAGGATTTTCTCTCTTACTGGAGAACTCATTCATTCATTCAATCATATTTATTGAGCGCTTACTGAATGCTGAGCACTGTACTAAGCGCTTAGATCAGGAATCACAGAACTAAGCAGGAATCAGCTTAATTTCCTGTATTTATAAATGAAGGATATTTGGGGGGGTCAGGATTCCTTTTGTATAATAGCTTTAAAGCAACAAGGAAGTGAAGCCTACTGACACTGGATGACAAACACTAAATGAAAAGTCAGGCATGTATAAATTAAAGGCATGATTAATGATGATACTCTCTATGACATTTGTATGTACAGTACAAGATTTTCAAAGCAATCCAAAGCTCCTTAAAACAACTGAGTAAATTCTCCCAACATCCTAGGGATGGATTATAGTAACCAAATTTCACAGGTAAGGAAACCCAAGTTCTAGAGTTTAAGTGCTTCCCAACGGTCACACAAGAAATTAAGAAGCCCGTTATTTTTCCCACCTCAACTTTCCAATAATGTCCAGTAAGTATTCTCTCTTCCAGATTCTAGCCTTCCCTCTTTTAGGATTAATAATTTCACATTCAAAGGCACTATCCAGTATAAAAATGGGCACAAACAGCTCCTGTTTTACAGTAGTGTACAATCACATAAACTTACTGCCCCCAGAAAAGGGGAATGGGTGGAAATTTAAGATATAAAGACAGAAAAAAGAAAAACAAAGGAAGTCTGAAAAGTACACGGCAAAGAAAATCCTTATCAAGTTAGCTTTTCTTTCCCCACAACTCTCGCTAACCCTCTCTCTCATTTTCCAGATCTAGCCTAGGAAATCCCAGGGGGTAGAAATGGTAGAAAGAATGAGTAGCCAAATAATTAAACATTAAATGTGGTAAGTACTTACTAAATAATAACATATTCAAAAAGAATTTTCAAAGTGGTTACTCAAAATACATTTGGCTGCATCTATACCTCTACTTCATGGTGTGGGATTAGTGTCGCTCTAGGGACTACCATTGCGAGAATAATTCAAAACAGAGGTTTTGAAGCAACAAACTATTTTAATATAGATTCTATGGCGGGAAAAAATATCAGATTTTTATAGGAATAACTTTCTGGAGCACGGAAAACCTTCCAAGTTGTTGGAAAATGAATCACGGTAAATTTTAAAAACAATTAACTTGACTTGCCAAATAAAATTCCTAGCCTCTGAAATGTAGATTCAGAAGCCCAAAGGATGACCAACTTATGCCTGTTTCCATTTTCATTAGCCAACTGAAGTGAGGGGCATGGTCTGGAAAGGCTTTTAGGCTGTGGGGGAGAGAGGAGCAGTGGCAGCCACACTGACTGCAGGATTATCTCTCTTCCTACTTCTGTTCACGAAAACAGACTCAGGAGACTTACTACTGGTCTTAGGGAGCAGTTCGAGCAAAGACACGGAGTTGGGAGACTCAACAGTCCACCACTCTTCCCACATTCAAAGCCATCCTAAAATCATATCTGCTCCAAGAGGCCTTCCCTGAGTAAACCTTCATTTCCCGTATTCACCCTCCCCTCTGCATCACCTCTGCAATCGGATCTATACCCTTTAATAATAATAATAGTAATAATGGCATTTATTAAGCGCTTACTATGTGCAAAGCACTGTTCTAAGCACTGGGGAGGTTACAAGGTGATCAGGTTGTCCCACAGAGGGCTGACAGTCTTCATTCCCATTTTACAGATGAGGGAACTGAAGCACAGAGAAGTGAAGTGACTTGCCCAAAGTCACACAGCTGACAATTGGTGGAGCCGGGATTTGAACCCATGACCTCTGACTCCAAAGCCCAGGCTCTTTCCTACTGAGCCACTGTTGCTTATCAAATGCTTGAGCATTTGATAGTCATCCCACTCCCAGCTCCATAGCATTTATGTACATATCCTTATACTCTCCCATTTCTCCTATCTGTAAGCTTTTAAACATCTGTCTCCCCATCTAGACTGCAAGCTCTTGGGCAAGGATCACTCATCAATTCTATTATATTGTACTCTCCCAAGAGCTTCATACAGGGCTTTGTACCCAGCAAGAGCTCCACAAATACCACTAAGTGATTGATTGATAAATTGTAGAGCTAGAAGGTTGGCTTGGGAGGAACACAGAGTAATAATAATAATAATAAACTGTGGTATTTGTTAAACACAAACTCTAGACTCTGAGCTTGTTGTGGGCAGGAATGTGTCTTTTTATTGTTATATTATACTCTCCCAAGCGCTTATTACGGTGCTTTGCACACAGTAAGCACTCATATACGATTGAATGAATGAATATGTGACCAGCACTGTACTAAGCCCTGGGTAGATTCGAGATAATCAGACTGGGCACAGTCCCCGTCCCACAAGGGTCTCACAGTCTTACTGCCCATTTTACAAAGGAGGGAACCGAGGCACAGAGAAGTGAAGTGACTTGCCCAAAGTCACACAGCAGACAAGTGGCAGAGCCAGGATTAGAACTCAGGTCATTCTGATTCCCAGGCCCGTGTCCTATCCCAGAACTTAGAACAGTGCTTTGCACATAGTAAGTGCTTAACAAATACCATTATTATTATTATTCACTAGACCATGCTGCTAGGGGAGATATTGGTAAAAATGGGATATGTAAGATGGACAGAGTTGATTGAGTGCCTTTAAGCCGGTTGTGAGATTTTACATGATGCTGAAGGAAATGGGAAGCTAATGGAGGTTTCTGAGGGGTGGAAAAAGATGATCCCTGCAGCACTATGTGATGTATATTGAATTGGGTGAGAGACTGGAGGCTGGGAAAGCATTGAAAAGTCTGGTACAATAATCTATTCGCTATTTGACCATAGCTTAGACTAGGGTGGGCGCAGTTTGTGTGGAAGGATCTGGGGAATGTGTAAGAAAAGCAGGCAGGATACTGCGGTAGACTGAATATGAGCACTGAAAGATGGTGAGGAGGCAGAGGATGACTCCAGGGCTGCATTCTCTGGAACAAGGAGTAGAGGGTGACGTTATCCAGACAGAGGGGAAAACAAGGAGGAGGAGGACCTAGATTGGAGAGGAGATGAGTAAGCTCTGTTTTAGACATGTTGGGTTTGAGGGGCTGGCAGAACATCCGAGTGGAGATATGAGATTGTGGGTTTAGATGAGAAGCCCAGGATAGAGAGGCAGATTCAGTAGACATTCACGCAGAGTTGATAGCTCAAGCTGTAGATGAGATCTCTGAGAGAGGCTGAGAAGGGTAGGGGAATCCAAAAGAGATGGAAGATAGCCAGCCGATGAAACCGAGGAGTGGTCAGAGCGACAGGAGGAATAGGTGTAGGTTAGCATCTGTGACAGTGTCTCAAGGAGGAGGGGAATTGTCCCCAGTTGATTTTTTTCCCCAGATTTTTTGTTAAAAATAGCTTTCCTTGAGGTCCAGCAGAACACGATTCCCTCCAGCCTCTCTTTAACACTGTTCCTACGGGAATAACACTTCATATATAAAGCTGATTTACACAAAGTTTCCTTTTCCAGGAATCCAACTTGAGTGTTAGTGGAAAACAGAGTGCATTTTCCTGGGAAGTTAATGTTATATATAGTTTCTGCTGATGCATAGAACAATTCCTGATGTAGTCCCATAACATCATCCCTATAAAAGACGTCCGAGTTGACCACCAAGGCAGGTCTGGTTCTCTTCAAATAAGAATGCTCTGGTGGTATGTGACTCATTTTCATTAATCTGTCATTCTCTTTTCCTCCAAGACACCATGGTTATTTCCTTAGGCATTATTTAATTTTTAATGTCAAGGCCAAAAAAAAAAAAAAACTAAGACAAGCAAGTCTCTCAAAAGGATAATCTCACAAATAACTTTGGCAGAAAATAACCAGCTTTAGCTACTGATTATCTTGCTTAAACTAGGAACTCTGTTGCCGAATTGTACTTTCCAAGCACTTAGTACAGTGCTCTGCACACAGTAAGCACTCAATAAATACAGTTGAATGAATGAAACGACAAATGAACTGAGGCTATATCACATTGCCAGCAAGGTCCTATACATAGCAACAATATTTTTGATTTTTTACTTATTGGTTGCAGTTCTCACTACCAAAATTACATTTTCACGTAAAAGGAAGCGAAGTTTAATTCAGAAGGAGGGTGTTATTAACTTGGCCCGAAAATATTTTTAAAAGATGAGAAAAATTATACAAAGATTAAAGTGAATAAGTGATATTCCGTTTTCAAGGAACAGCACTGAACATGCTTCAAAACCAAATAACTTCTTAGGTCAGTGACTCCTGAGAATGTAATACCATACTATTTCGTTAATGAATCGATCAATCAATGGTAATTACTGAGCATTTCCTAGTTGCAAAGCACTCTCCCAGCACCTGGGAGAGTACAACAGAGTTAGACGTGCTCCCCGCCCTAAAGGGGCTTACAGTCTACAGGGGGAGACAGACATGCAAATAGTTTACAGATTGTTTTTTTATAACAATATTAAAAATCTTGGCTTTATTGAATTACTGAGCTTGGGGAAGAACTGCTTGCCTTGTGTGCCCAAGGATGCCTATGCGTCCTTATGGGCTGTGGGTGAGGATGCCAAGAGGGCAGAAGTACAGGTCTGCCCTAGTACTGGACTCAAGACTAAGCCAAATGGGAGGTGAGCTTGGACCTAAATAAAATCAGGCCATGACTCACTAGCAGTTCATTCATTCAATCAATCGTGTTTATTGAGCACTTACTGTGTGCGGAGCACTGTACTAAGTGCTTGGGAAGTACAAGTCGGCAACAGATAGAGGCGGTCCCTATCCAACAACGAGCTCACAGTCTAGAAAGGGGTGACAGACAACAAAACGAAACATGTAGACAGGTGCAGCTGGTCCCCGAGGGTGGTGATGCGGTTCAGAGGCTATGTGAGCCTGAGGCCCACCTGGAACTCAAGCCAAGCTTCGTCCGTGTGGCACGGGATCCACACGTCAAATTCAAAGCATTCGGGGCCATCGCTATGGTAAGAAGGGCAAATGAGGCAGCTGTCCAGACCTCCCCACTCTTAGTAACAGGACTCCATGAAGTGGCTACCTTGGAAGGCAGTGAAGAGGAAGGATGGAGCGGCATTGGCTGGGATGCTTGAGGGCAATGGGGCTACCGCTAAACACACAGGAACCCTGGACCGCTTCTGAAGGGCAAGGAAAATGGGAGAGGCAAAGATGCGACATGCCAGCAAGGCTGAGGGGGCTTGGGGAGAGGAAGGAGAGAGATTTGAGGGTGGAAAGTCTAGGCTTAAATCTCCCTCCACAACTGATGGCTCATGCTCGACCCCGAGGAACTGCCATAGTCACCGGGTACCGTGGAAGAACACTGTGTGAAATCTCTATATGGAGTGTTTCTGAAGTCAGAGGATTAAGCACTTGTTGCTACCGAATCCGCTGTCAGCAGGGCCACTGTTACTTCACTCCCTTTCAACACCGGCTCAAGATGATTTAAAAGAGCTGCTCTGAGGAATGAACAAAGTGGGCACCAGCACAGTGTAAAGACTGTCCCTGCTCAGGCGGTGATTCTCCACTGATTCTCCTCCCCATCCCCCCCGCCCTACCTCCTTCCCCTCCCCACAGCACCTGTATATATGTTTGTACAGATATACTACTCTATTTATTTTACTTGTACGCATTTACTATTCTATTTATTTTGTTAATGATGTGCATCTAGCTTTATTTCTATTTATTCTGATGACTTGACACCTTTCCACATGTTTTGTTTTGTTGTCTGTCTCCCCCTTCTAGACTGTGAGCCCACTGTTGGGTAGGGACCATCTCTATATGTTGCCAACTTGTACTTCCCAAGCACTTAATACAGTGCTCTGAACACAGTAAGCACTCAATAAATACGATTGAATAAATGAATGAATAGCAGGCCTATGCCAATTTCATATAAACAACAAGGTGCTCTGCACACAGTAAGCACTTAATAAATATGAATGAATGAATGAATGAATGAATGAATGAATGAATGAATGAATAGCAGGCCTATGCCAATTTCATATAAAGAACAAGGGAGAGCAAGATTGGAGGTTGCTTTCTTCTTCAACACTCCTGAGGGAGTGTGTTCTCTTTTCCTGCTCCCCATAAAATAAGCCTATTGTTCATTCAATTGTATTTATTGAGTGCTTACTGTCTGCAAAGCCTTGTGCTACTATGACATACAGCCATTTTTAGAGGTGCAGCAACATGAAGTAAGGAAAGGCCTGACCAAAAAAAATCCCATGAAAGAACTGATAATTCAAGAGAAACAAGAGAGAACACCAAGAAATCCAAATCAGCAGCTGTGATGGAAAGAAACACTGTAGGTGGTAAAAAAAAAAAACTATTCAATTCATGAAATACACTAAATGACTAAACTGTTACATAAATACACACACAGATTTTATATGTAAATTGCAAGCATCCTTGATATAAAAGAATGCTGGCTGTCCCTAAAGCTCATTTAAACTAGGTAGGATTCCTGAACTGTAATCACAAATTAAATCAGAAGGGTATTTTTTTAAATTCAGACTGTTTCTTCTCAATCAGACTGGTATCTCTGTATCATATTTGTTACATTACAATGTTGTGGGCAGGGAGCGTGCTGTATTCTCCCAAGTGCTTAGTACAGAGCTCTGCACTTAAGTTCTCAATGAATACCATTGATGACGATGACTGCAACAACCAAGTCAGGCCATTTTCCTATACTATGAAAAGCTTAATTGAAACTCTAGATGTGCTGGGGCACAAAAATGCTGTCTCTTTCCCAGGTTACATCCTCAAGGAACTGCAGCCCAGCTGGAAGTCTCCAGGGGAGGGTGGAGGATCGGGAGGAGGAGAAGGAAGAAAAGAGACTAGATTATCTGGCCAAACAGAGCTCCTCGGGGGAAGGGACTGTGTCCACTACCTCTAATGCACTCTTCCTGGAACCTCAGTAGTGTTCAGCACAGAGTAAGGGCTCAATAAATACTACTGAATGACTGATCTTCCCAAAGATGCAGGGGTCTCTGGAT
Source organism: Tachyglossus aculeatus (assembly GCF_015852505.1). Lineage (NCBI taxonomy): Eukaryota > Metazoa > Chordata > Mammalia > Monotremata > Tachyglossidae > Tachyglossus > Tachyglossus aculeatus. The sequence continues at coordinate 40,502,420 of NC_052066.1, read as the reverse complement.
CTCTGCTGCTTCTCACACAAGACCTCGGGGGAGCCCCCAAACTGGCAGTTTCCTCTCTCAGTCAGGAATTAAGTCATCCCTTGGTTCACTTGGATCATTTGTGTCATTCCTTATCATCATCATCAATCGTATTTATTGAGCACTTACTGTGTGCAGAGCACTGTACTAAGCGCTTGGGAAGTACAAGTTGGCAACATATAGAGACAGTCCCTACCCATTATTTAATGCAGTCTATCAATCAATAGCATCTATTACGTATCTGTGTGCAAAGCACTGTAGTAAGAACTTGGGCGAGTGCAACAGAATCATTACAATAAATAATAATAATAATAATAATAATGATAACCAGTATTTATTAATCAATCAATCAATCAATCGTATTTATTGAGCGCTTACTGTGTGCAGAGTACCGTACAAGCATTATAATGTACCGAGCATTGTATTTCTAGCCTGTGAGCCCATTGTAGGGTAGGGACCGTCTCTATATGTTGCTGATTTGTACTTCCCAAGCACTTAGTACAGTGCTCTGCACACAGTAAGCACTTAATAAACACGATTGAATGAATGAATTAAGTAATGATACATATTAATATGCATTAAGCATATTACTAGATGACCAGGTCAGGGACAGCTCCTGTCCCTCATGGACCTCACATCCTAAGGAGGGAAAACAGTTATTCAATCCCCATTTTACAGATGAGGAAACTAAGGCACAGAAAAAAATTAAGTGCTCAAAATCACACAGCAGGCAATTGCTATTTTGTGATTTGGGATTAGATCTCAGTCCTTTGACTCATAGGTCTGTGCTATTTCTACTACACCAAGCACCAAAGGCGTTCTTTATTTTTCAAATAATTATTAACCTATCAGTTACCTATGATAATACGCAACGGTCATTTCTTTATGAAACAGGAACTCAACATACAAGAAAGCACATTGTAATGATGGAGCCTCCCATCAAGAACAAGAATCTACATGAAGAAAGTGATTATTAATCAATCAGTTGTATTTATTGAGCAGAGCGCTATGTGCAGAGTACCGAGAACGTATAATTCAATGGAGCTGGTATAGCGCTCTGCTCAATAAATACAACTGATTAATAATCACTTTCTTCATGTAGATTCTTGTTCTTGATGGGAGACTCCATCATTACAATGTGCTTTCTTGTATGTTGAGTTCCTGTTTCATAAAGAAACAGGATAATAATCACTGATTATTAATCAGTCAGTTGTATTTACTGAGCAGAGCGCTATGTGCAGAGTACTGAGAACGTATAATTCAATGGGGCTGGTATAGCGCTCTGCTCAATAAATACAACTGATTGATTAATAATCACTTTCTTCATGTAGATTATTGTTCTTGATGGGAGACTCCATCATTACAATGTGCTTTCTTGTATGTTGAGTTCCTGTTTCATAAAGAAATGACCATTGCATATTATCATAGGTAATTGATAGGTTAATAATTATTTGAAAAATAAAGAACGCCTTGCCTCGAGCTGCTTGGTGCAGAGTACCGAGAAAGTATAATTTAATGGAGCTGGTATACATGAGTCCTGCCTACATGGATGGAGTTTACAGCCTAGAGAAGGAATTATAGTGATTATTGTGACAGTGGTTATTGCACTCAACTGTTTTCTAACGGCATTTGTTAAGCGCTTACTATGTGCCAGGTGCTGTTCTAAGCGCTGGAGTAGATGCAAGCTAATCAGGTTGGACACAGCCCCTGACCCACATGGGGCTCACAATCTTAATCCCCAGTTTACAGATGAGGTAACTGGGGCACAGAGAAGTGAAGTGACTTGCCCAACGTCACACAGAGGGCAAGTGGCAGAGCCGAGATTAGAACCCAGGTCCTTCTGATTCCCAGGCTCCATCCACTAGGCCATGCTGCTTCTAATTGAGGTGTGTTGGAGCACAGAGTGCAGTGAACAAATAGTCAGGGTGTAGTGCACTGCCAAATGTGCAAAAAGGATTTTTTTCAAACAGCAAGACCCCTTACTTTGGCTGAAGTTAGCACAGCTGTGGCCTGACACCATACTTTAGCAGGTGGTTTCCTTGGTAGCTGCAGCAGTCTCTGCTCTCTGTGTTAGCTTTTTTTTCAGGTGATTTTTTTGGGTCAGAAACCTTCATCACTTACAGCAGGCATGATATAACAGGCCTTCCTTTACTTGTAGAACCAGAGCTGCTGATCAATCAGTGGTAATAATAATAATGATGGTATTGGTTAAGCGCTTACTATGTGCAAAGCAATCAATCAATCAATCGCATTTATTGAGCGCTTACTGTGTGAAGAGCACTGTACTAAGCGCTTGGGAAGTACAAGTTGGCAACATATAGAGACGGTCCCTACCCAACAGTGGACTCACAGTCTAAAAGGGGGAGACAGAGAACAAAACCAAACATACTAACAAAATAAAATAAATAGAATAGATATGTACAAGTAAAATAAATAAATAAATAGAGTAATAAATATGTACAAACATATATACACTGTTCTAAGCGCTGGGGGGGATACAAGGTGATCGGGTTGCCCCACGTGGGGCTCACAGTCTTAATCCCCATTTTACAGATGAGGTAACTGAGGCACAGAGAAGTTAAGTGGCCTGCCCAAAGTCACACAGCTGACACGTGGCAAAGTCAGGATTTGAACCCATGACCTCTGATTCCTAAACCCGGGGTCTTTCCACTGAACCACGCTGCTTTTCTAGACTGTGAGCCCACTGTTGGGTAGGGACTGTCTCTATATGTTGCCAACTTGTACTTCCCAAGCGCTTAGTACAGTGCTCTGCACACAGTAAGCGCTCAATAAATACGATTGATTGATTCTCTAGTGCTTATTGTGTGCAGAGCACTGTACTAACCACCTGGGACAGCATAACACAAAAGACTCGGTAGACAAGATCCCTGCCCTCAGGAAGCTTGCAGTCAAGTGGGGGAGACAGACATTAAACTAAATTACAGCTAAGGGAAGACTACAACATAGGCCTTCTGATTCAGAGAGCCACGTTCTTTCCACTGTGTCAACTGCAAGGCTATTAATAGTAGTACGTCAAGAGGAGTCATCTGGAGGACTCATCCAGAAACCCTCCCGAAAAATGAGAACAAAAACCAACTTACAAATCAAAACTATTTTCTACCTACAGATTTTTTCTACGTCCACTTTAGGTTTTAACGATCGATTTTACTGAAAGCTAATACCTACTCCGGTTTTATCACAGAGGCGTAGTGTATGAAATGATCCCGCGGCAAATAATTCGCCATCTGGGGCCCAGGCGACTGAAGTTATAGGATGCTCATGCGGCTGGGAACTGTAGAGAAGGCGACCATAGCTATCCCATACCTGCAAAGACAAGCACCAAAATCAAGATGGTAGAATTTTGCAACCAAATTCTTGTCTTATGCTGTCGAGTCGTATACAACCCATAGTGACTCCATGGACACATCTCTTCCAGAAGGCCCCCCTCGCCATCGCAACCACATTTCGAACCTTAATTACTCTTCCAATTAGTGCTCTGCACATAGTAACAGTGCTCTGCACATAGTAAGCACTCAATAAATATGATTGATTGATTAAATGCCATTTAAAGCTTGAGGAATAAGCTATTTACTTAAAATGTTCACTTTTTATTAAACATTTTGAGAGGATCAATCAATCAATCGTATTTATTGAATGCTTACTGTGTGCAGAGCACTGTACTAAGCGCTAAAAAGTAAATATATGAAAAACAAATTAAGTAACCTATTTCAGATTAGAAACCACTTGGGATTAATCATAATTTATAAAAAATATTCCCCCCATGTTTACTCGAGTTTTATTATGCATAGAAATAGGCCTTTTTAACATGAATTTAAGTTACAGCTTATGCATGAGAGCTATTAAAAGAATTCCCTCTTCAATTCTGAAATACTCTGAGGTTATGGATGAATTCATTTGTTTCTTACAATATTAATGATTCTTGCCCAAAGTTTCTGTAACCTTGCTTAAAACACAGTTTAAGTACATTTTCTCCTAATGGTTGAGAAATTATCCCCAAAATGGTTATGTTACAAATTCTCTTGTGTTTATCATTTTAGTGGTTTATTATTCACAACAAAGAACTATACTACACTAACAACTACAACCACTAGAAGAGAAAGCAGGATTGCATGGCTAGTCAGGTCGAATTCGGTGGGGTTAATAAATCAGTCTATGGATGCCAAACACTTATCCCTTAGATAAAATTAATTCTTTGAAATGCTAAGGCATTGGTATGACAAAATAATAATAAATCGTTACAGCTAAAAGGTTTTGTCAAATCTGAGAATAATCTGATTTTGCCTTACCTTGTATTTACAGTCTTCTCCTGCTGATAGGATATAATCATTGACTGAGTTCCAATCTACTTTTAAAATAAGCCCATCGTGAGCTTTCCACTGTTTGGGGGGGAAAAGGGTAGATTACTTACAAGGTTAATAAGCAGGGATAGCTTTTGAACTTTCTGGTAGGTTAACTTCTGTGCCCCATTTACTTCATCTGTAAAATGGGGATTAAAACTATGATTCTCATCCACTTGAATCCTTGATCTTTTTGGCCTTTCATGTCAGCTCCCCTGTTACCATTAAACCCTCTGAGGGCTTGACTTACCCTAACCTCCCTTAATAATAATGATTATGGTATTTGTTAAGAGCTTACTATGTGCCAAGCACTGTTCTAAGCACTGATCCGGTTGTCCCACGTGGGGCTTACAGTTTTAATCCCCATTTTATAGATGAGGTAACTGAGGCATAGTTAAATGGCTTGACCAAAGTATCAGAGCAGACAGGTGGCGGGGCCAAGAATAGAAACCACGTCTTCCGACTCCCAAGCCCGTGCTCTTTTCACTAAGCCACGCTACTTCTCCCCTGAGGTGCTTCCCATTCAACATACCCAGCTCCTTTCTCTACCCGCTTCATCCTTCGACCCTTCTTCGCTTATGTCTGTCTCACCTTTCACACCGAACTCCTATCTCCAGTCAAAGATAAATTACATTATCTTTGGAGTTGGGAGACCAGAAAAATTTGCCCTATCTTTGGCTTAGCAAAGGAAGTCTTCGTTCACTTTTACATTCCAATACTGGTTTGTTATATGTACAAAATCTAGCTAAAAAGAATAAAGATAGTGGTGGGGAATCCCTACAAGAACACAGTGATATATAATAATGCTATTTTCTTAAGCATCTACTATGGTACATTTCAAGATAATCAGATTGTATACATTCCTGTCCCACATGGAGCTCATAGTACAAAAGGAAGAGGGATTTTATCTCCGTTTTTTAATGGTATTTGCTAAGCATTTTCTATGCGCCAGACACTGTACTAAGTGCCACAGTAGACATAAGATCATTAATTTGGACACAGTCAACTTCTCACATGGGGCTCACAGTTTTGATCCCCATTTTACAGATGAAGAAAATGGGGCACAGAAGTTAAGTGACCACCCCAAGATCACCCAGCAGACAAGTACCGGAGTCGGGGTTAGAATCCAGGTCTTCTGAATCCCAGGCTCGACTCTTTCCACTAGGCCACACTGCTTCTCAATAGTTCTGCCGCCTTCCCGGTTCCCTTCAAACTCCTGGTTTCCAACTTCTTTCAGGCTGTCCCATCCAAGTCCAGGGAACCCTAATCAGCAGGCTAGCAGGAAGAGTAATTCTGAGAATAAATGGTATGCAAGTGATGTCCCTGCTGAAATGGTGCTACAAGAGTTGTTAAACTCCCCAAGCACAGGGACTATGTCATTTGCTTCTGTCCCAAGTTCCTAAGCAACCAGTACAGTGCGCTGCCCACAACGGATGCTCTATAAATGCTATTGGTGAGCTCCTGCTGCTCTAAACAGACCATGAAATTAATGCTCAAATGGTCCTAGCCTACATTCTCTCCAACCCTCCCACCTTACACGACTTTTTTGCTCACCTGCTCTCCCTTTCCCCACCTCCTTCAGAGATTGGTTCAAAGCTCAACTCCTTTATTTCCCACAGAGCAAAAACTAAGATGTGGACTCACAAGCACGGAATACTGGATAGAGCACGGGCCTGGGAATTGGAAGGTTCTAAGCCCGGCTCGGCCACTTGTCTGCTGTGTGACCTTGGGGAAGTCACTTCACTTCTCCATGCCTCAGTTACCTCGTCTGTAATATGGCAATTGAGATTGTGAGCCCCACATGGGACAGGGACCGTGCCCAACCTGATTTGCTTGTATCCACCCCAGCACTTAGTACAATGCCTGGCACAAACTAAGCACTTAACGAATACCATAACAGAAATAATAATAATTATTAGTTGGTCTAAACACAAGTATACTTTCCTTCTATACTTAGACTGTGAGCCCCTTATGGGACAGAGACAGAATCCAACCTGATTATTGTGTATCTATCCTAGCACTTAGTGTAGTGCTTGACACATAGTAAGCACTTCAAAAATGTCACAATTAGTATTTTTAAAAGCATCCACCTATCCTTGGGGCTCAAAGAACACTACTGATAGATAGGTAAATAATGGTTCCCCCATGTCCTGCTTAACACTTTTTTGTTCTTGCTGCCAATCGGCAGGAAAAAATCAGTTACCTAAACCGTAACCCAGCTCAAGTCCCACTTTCACGACCCCGACCACGCACCCATAATTTCCCACTCTCCGCAGGCAACACAATCGCGGGCTCCGAGCCTTGTCATCGGGGCTTTTACAACCTCTAAAGCCCAGAGATCCTGTCCGGTGCAGGAATACCAGGGCCTTGTGGCCACTGTGTTCCTGGCTAAAAGGGGCCCAAAGACCAAAGACTTCCAGATGTCATCGAAAACAGACCCTGTAGTGAGTAGGAAACCCCCCCAAAAAAACCCACCCCACAAGAGAGGGTCTCCCAACAAGATACCTCTTTGCCAAGTGACTTGGTCAACTGCTGGTTAGAATTCCTGCTTAAGCCTATACAATACCTGTGAAATTTTAGCATTTGGCTGAAGAGGTTTGATGACCAGCTGCTTCCCAGCTGTATAAAGAACTTTTTCTGAGTCAGGGCCCCATGCTACTGAGTAGACTGGTGTTCCTGTGGAAAAGGAGACAGAGGAACAAAAATGGTTTGAGTCATAAAGAGAGGGGCAGCTAGTTTGAGCAGAAAAATAGCTGCGATAAATCAATCAATCAATCGTATTTATTGAGCGCTTACTGTGTGCACAGCACTGTACTAAGCGCTTGGGAAGTACAAGTTGGCAACATATAGAGACAGTCCCTACCCAACAGTGGGCTCACAGTCTAGAAGGGGGAGACAGAGGACAAAACCAAACATATTAACAAAATGGTGATTGACATTAATTGGGGTTGTTCAGTTTTCAGGAGCCAGGTAAGTTTAATCTTGTTTTTGGAATGGATACTGTATCAGTGATTGCTCTACTGTAAAAAAAATGACAAAGGTTTGCAGAAGAAAAGATGAGCTGATATTTTATTGGGCTAGCTCACAGGCCTTATCATACTTCCAAGGAATTTATTAAAAAAAGATCACTAAGTAAACAAACTATTATTCGATTTTAATTCTCTACTCTTCACAACACACAATTCCTAGTGTCATGTAAGTGTCCTGGTACAATGGGTAATAACGATAATAATTATTTGCTATTTATTAGGCGTTCTGTGCAAAGCAATGTGCTAAGCGCTCAGGTAAATGCAATACAATTAGATCAGACAGTCCCTGTTCCATGTGGGGCTCACAATCTAAGGGGGAGGGAGTACAGATAAGATTCCCCATTTTATAAACGAGGAAACTGAGGCACAGTAAAGTTCCTAATGTCATCCACTAGGCAACTGGCAGAGCCAGGATCAGAATAAAGGTTCCTGGACTCCCAAGTTTGTACTCTTTCCTCTGGGCCATGCCTGAAATTTACGGAAAAATTTTCCCAAACCCAAATAATGGATGGCTTTACTCTCTGCGAAGATACTGTGACACTTAAGAACAACATCAATGAACTTTATCCCCCCGCCCTACCTCCTTTCCCTCCCCACAGCACCTGTATATATGTTTGTACAGATTTATTACTCTATTTATTTTACTTTTTCATATTTACTATTCTACTTATTTTGTTAATGAGGTGCATCTAGCTTTATTTCTATTTATTCTGATAACTTGACACCTGTTCACATGTTTTGTTGTCTGTCTCCCCCTTCTAGACTGTGAGCCCCTTGTGGGGTAGGGACCGTCTCTAAATGTTGCCAACTTGTACTTCCCAAGCACTTAGTACAGTGCTCTGCACACAGTAAGCGCTCAATAAATATGACTGACTGAATGAGTGAATGAATGACAGACACACTCTCTGCTCAGAGCTTGCAGGCTAGAGGGGATGAACAGTGGTAGAGTTTTCAAATTATGTGCCCGCATTCCAATTCTAAATGCCTCTGAATTTATATTCAAAAAGCACCTATTGCATGTCATTCCCCTAGAACAAGAAGCTGATCCATAATATTTAAAAACACATATACTATAATTTGGCACGCAAAATCTTGTTTCCAGTTTTGCACTTCGTTTTATAAAAGCTACACTGAATGCAATAATCATGAATCAAACTCTCAGAGTAAATTACTTTGCATCCAACAGCAAAGGCTGTATTGGTTTCATATTAGTTTCACCTCTTTAAGGGGAAGTTGATTTAAGTACTTATTTGAAATGATTTGTCTTGCTGCTTTTTTTACATTAGGAATTTTTTTGTTTATGTTCTATTTCAGTTAAGGCACCTAACTATATCTTGTTTTTCTGACTTTGTACACTACAATCATGTGACCTTTTTGACATTTTTTAAGAAACCACATGCACCTGGGGTTGGGTTAAATGTCAGACCCTTATCTCTTTCTCTAAAACAAATTATCTAAATTCTTTCAACCCGTCGAAGGCATTTTAACCACAGAAGGAGAGGCAAAATGTATTTCAATTGTTTTAAGGAAGTACACTGCTCAAATATACTGTGTTTCACCTTTAGCTGGTGTCAAAAAACGATTTAACCCCCAAAATGTTTTTTTTTTCTTAATTTTATGAGCTACCCTGAAGTATTTTTTTTTATTATTGGGTACATAAATACCCTTGAAATATATAATAGCATTGTTGTCTTTAATGTTTTTAAATGTACAGGGTGGCTTAACTTTATGAACAAGTGAATAAATCTGACTTTTATATTCCCTTTTTATTTACTATCTGAATTCCTGATATATAAAGTATCCTAGACAAATACATTAGTAAAAAATGTAAATTAAAATTTATCTTTTTACTAGTTAACAAAACTAATTTTTCAAATGAAATAAGCGCATTATTGAATTGCTATCTATATTACAGTACTGAGCAATAGATATTTAACTCATAACCTTGAAATCTTTTCTGTTTAGGCCTTTGAATGCTGAAGTACTAGAATAAATTAAAATAACAGTATAAAATAGTACTTTTGTGACTGATAAAGTTAACACAGTTTCTGTATGTAGACTAACTAGCAAAAGTAATTAGAGGCAGAGATTTAAGATAAATGATTAAATTTATACCAATCCTGAAAACTTTTTTTTATGTGAAAGTCCAATCACCTCATAATTATGTTTGCTATAAGAAACATTATTTCTCCACGAAGGCGCTGAATAACTGAGAAGTAGAAGGACGTACAGTTATACTGTTCACAGTGACCAACCACAAGGCATTATATAAGAAATTAAATATGTAAATAATATGCAATTAATCAAATAATTTAGATAAAAATGATTTCAATTACAAGAGTTTCATGACTGAACTCTACTAGTGGTCCTCAAAATGACTGCTCTGGTCTTCCAGAGAGAGCCATTAAATGACGATGAAAGCTACAAATACATCGTCCTGTCACGCTGTACAAGTATTTCAATCAGCTGTAGCAGGCATAAAAAGTTGTACTTATTTTCTATCATGATCTACACTACCTGACTAGACTGCAAGCTTCTTGCGAGCAGGAATCATAGTTATGAAATCTATTGTATTCCCCAAGTGCTCCGTACAGGTACTCTTGCATATAGAAAAGGATCAATAAATAATCACTAAATTGACTGAATTTACGGACTGCTCACTGTGTCCAAAGCGCTTGGGAAAATACAATATAACAGAGTTGACAGATATGTTTCCTGCCCACAAGGAGCTTATTGATTGAATGATTCATCAACTGAGTGACTGATCTCCCTTTGGGTCCTAACCTCACAAGGTACGTTTACATTTTTTCCCGGAAATATACTCAGCAATATATGTTGCCCGATCCAAATTTAATGGTCTGCTTTACTTTAGCAGTATTCTGAGGGGTAACTAATAAGAGTTATTAACTAAATGAAATCAACAAAATGTGTCATAAGACTCCCTAACTACTCAATTACTTTTCTTCAGGCTTTATACTGAGTAACTGTTCAACATACAACACTGCTCTTCATAAAAGGTTTAAGGAAAACGATTGATTACTTCTTTTCGACTCTAGTTCAGATCTTTCATTCATCAGGGGACTTCACAGATTAAATTCCACACACACACCTCTTTCACATCTAAATGACATCATAACACATGACCCTCATCTAAAACGCCATTCCTAAATCTTGAATTAATGTTATGGAAACACATCATAGAAGGGTACCTTTTGATTCCATACCTGCTAGTACTACCATCTGTCTTTATTTTGGACTGTGCCTCAAAGTTTTAATGGCATCATCCACAATTAGTTATACAGTTGAAAATATTTTCAGATGTCTATCTTAATCAACATTGGGTAAGAATCATTCAAGACAATCACACGAACTACCATATCTAGGTTACAACTACAGTTGCTAGAAAGCAAGAAAACTGCAATTGCCCAAGATGGGAATTTATTTATTTATTTAGCTACCTATTTATTTATGTATAACAATGTCCATCTCTCCCTATACACTGTGAGCAGGAATGTGTCTGTTGTTATATTGTATCCTCCCAAGTGCTTTCACACAGTAAGCGCTCAATAAATACGATGGAATGAATGAATGAATAAATACAACTGAATCAATGAATGAATGAATGGACAAAATGGTAAGGTACTGAGGGGCATTTTCATGTTTCTTTTTTTTTTCCCCTTTCATTTTTCTGGTAGGAGTCACTTCCACTTTGCCCAAAGAACACTTTTTGTACCTTCTTCTACACACTGAATACACCAGTGCTTCTGTGCTTGAAATACAAGGAGTCAGCTTTCACCCTATGTCACAGACACGCATAATACATAAAACGACCGATTACATTGTTAACTCCTCAAAAAACAGGAGAGAGATTGGCCATTTTTATTATTGATAACAGTATCTCCAAAGAAAAAATAGCATAAAATAAATTGAAAATTCAGTGCAAACTGTCAGTCAATAGATTTTATTACTATACACCGAAATCATTTCTTAATGAGGATGCGTACTTTATTTTTGTCCTAATTCCCTCTATTAGGAGAGAGAGCAGGTTCTGAATCTTGATTTTATAGACTGCGGCACAGAGCATTTAAGTGACTACTTGCCCAAGGTCACACAGCAGGCAAGTGGCATGGCAGGATTAGAACCCAGGCCCTCTGACTTCCAGGCCGGGCTCCTTCCACTAGGCCAACTTGCTTCTGTGCGCCGGAAGGCATTAAGGTCCCTAATTTGATCCTGAAGGTGGGAGGAGTTCCAACATGGAGACACTTAGGCAAGTTGCTACTCTACTGCTGTTGGATAATTTTAATCCTGTTTTTATCATACTGTATTTGGTAATGAAAATCTAAACTTCACGAATTGTTCTTCCTACTTTTTTTCATAAATCATAATGATAATGGTGATATTTGTTAAGTGCTTACTATGTGTCAAGCACTGTTCTAAGCACTGGGATAGATATCCATTCATTTATTCATTCAATCAATCGTATTTATTATCATCATCATCATCAATCATATTTATTGAGCGCTTACTGTGTGCAGAGCACTGTACTAAGCGCTTGGGAAGTACAAATTGGCAACATATAGAGACAGTCCCTACCCAACAGTGGGCTCACATTTATTGAGCGCTTACTGTGTGCAGAGCACTGTACTAAGCGCTTGGGAAGTACAAATTGGCAACATATAGAGACAGTCCCTACCCAACAGTGGGCTCACATTTATTGAGTGCTTACTGTGTGCAAAGCACTGTACTAAGCGCTTGGGAAGTACAAGTCGGCAACACATAGAGTCTAGATATAAGATAATCATGTTGGACATAGTCCCTGTCCCACATGGGGCTCATGGTCTTAATCTCCATTTTACAGATGAACTCACTGAGGCACAGAAGTGATTTTTCCACAACAGACAAGTGGCAGAGCCTGGATTAGAACCCAGATCCTTCTGACTCCCAGATTTGTGCTCTATCCACTAGGCCATGCTACTTCCCTTTACTTATTGCCAGCTTTACCACAGGCTTGGGAGTCAGAGGACCTGGATTCTAATCCCAGCTCCGCCGCTTGCCTGCTGTGGGACCTCGGGCAAGTCGCTTAACTTCTCTGTGCCTCAGTTAACTCAGCTGTAAAATGGGGATTAAGATGTGAGCCCCAGGTGGGACACAGACTGTGTCCAATCTGATTATCTTGTACAGTGGCTGGCACCTACTAAGCAGGTAACAAAATAACCTTCAAAAAAATTTAAAAAATGTGCTTCTGGAAATTGTAACCTGGTAGCTCTTCCCAGAACTGCTGCAGGAGCATTAAGGAACCAACACTAATGAACATGTTCCAAGGTTACAGAATCCAGGCCTCAACTAAATAACTGTGCTTGCTTAGTAGTGGTAATAATATTCAGTGACAGCCCCACTGAATGCGCTGCACTGAACTACAGTAGCACGTGGGAAAGAACAGCAGAAGCATCAGACATGTTCTCTGCTCTAACAAGGAACATACATTTTTCTATACCCTGTACGAGACGATGCATAATCTGTCTAAGGCTAGGAATGTGCACTTGAAGAGCCAATCCTGCCAACCCAGAAATGTCTCAAATGAACTCTGCCCTGCTCAGAACTGCAAAAGTAATTATTTTCTTTAAATCAAAAGCCTTTGGGCACAACAGAGATATCTTTTTCCTCTTCTACTTATTACTACTATTGGTGTATAGTTAGGCATTTACCGTGTGACAAGTACTATAAGAAGTGCTGGGCTAGACACGAGATGCTGCCTAGATCATCTTTGGCAGAAACACTATGGGCATGTTACTCCCCTCCTCAAAAATCTCCAGTGGCTACCAATCAATCTGCGCATCAGGCAGAAACTCCTCACCCTGGGCTTCAAGGCCGTCCATCCCCTCGCCCCCTCCTACCTCACCTCCCTTCTCTCCTTCTCCAGCCCAGCCCGCACCCTCCGCTCCTCCGCCGCTAACCTCCTCACCATACCTCGCTCTCGCCTGTCCCGCCATCGACCCCCGGCCCACGTCCTCCCCCTGGCCTGGAATGCCCTCCCTCTGCACATAATAATAATGATGGCATTTGTTAAGCGCTTACTATGTGCAAAGCACTGTTCTAAGCGCTGGGGGGGGGGGGGATACAAGGTGATCAGGTTGTCCCACGTGGGGCTCACAGTCTTCATCCCCATTTTACAGATGAGGGAACTGAGGCTCCGAGAAGTTAAGTGACTTGCCCAAAGTCACACAGCTAATTGGTGGAGCCGGAATTCGAACCCATGACCTCTGACTCCAAAGCCCATGCTCTTTCCACTGAGCCACGCTGCACATCTGCCAAGCTAGCTCTCTTCCTCCCTTCAAAGCCCTACTGAGAGCTCACCTCCTCCAGGAGGCCTTCCCAGGCTGAGCCCCCTCCTTCCTCTCCCCCTCCCCCACCCTATCTCCTTCCCCTCCCCACAGCACCTGTACATATGGTTGTACAGATTTATTACCCTATTTATTTTACTTGTACATATTTGCTATTCTATTTATTTTGTTGATGATGTGCATCTAGCTTTATTTCTATTTATTTTGATGATTTGACACCTGTCCACATGTTTTGTTTTGTTGTCTGTCTCCCCTTCTAGACTCTGTGACCTTGGGTAAGTCACTTAACTTCTCGGTGCTTCAGTTTCCTTATTTATAAAATGGCGACTGAATGCCTCTTCTCCCTCCTACAGAAGTTAAATGACTTACCCAAGGTCACAGAGCAGACATGTGGCAGAGCTGGGGCTAGAACCCAGGTCCTCTGACTCCCAAGTCTGTGTTCTTTCCCCCAGGCTACACTGCGTCCCTCAGCCTCAGCCTCGCTCTGATCCCCGAAATGAGGGCAAAACCTCTTGATTAAGAGGAACTTTACTTTTAGGCAGAATGAATATATATATATATATATATATATGTTATCCTGTCATTTTACATTTGCCTAAATGAATAATTCTGGCATTCATGAACGCCAAGACTAGGTATTTCAGTTCCAAAATTATGTGGTGGAGGGCTATTCCTATGAAAACTAATTTTGAATTCTCTCATAAAATTTATGGAAGACAAAATTTTGGAGAGGATAAACAAAAATTCTCTTTAGGTATTATGCAATTATTCTAATATGAAAATGATCATGCAAGCTATAACCCCACAATAAAGTAATACTAATAATGATGGCATTTATTAAACGCTTACTACGGGCAATGCACTGTTCTAAGCGCTGGGGAAGTTACAAGGTGATCAGGTTGTCCCACGGGGGAGTTCAGAGTCAATCCCCATTTTACAGATGAGGCAACTGAGGCACAGAGAATTTAAGTGACTTGCCCAAAGCCACACAGCTGACAATTGGCGGAGCCAGGATTTGAACCCATGACCACTGACTCCAAAGCCCGTGCTCTTTCCACTGAGCCACGCTGAGCCATATTTATATACGGTGTAGACATATAAATGTTAAAGTAATTTATATAAAAAATATAAACAACATGAGGCCTAATTAAGGTGGGAACCAAGCTGAGCAAGTCATTCTCTGGGGATCAACCCTTCAAGGACACTGAGGTATTTTATTCTTGGAAAATTCATTTACAGAAACAAAAATAAAAACCTCTTACTACTCTAAAATAGTTCACCCATTTTACTAAGCAATTTCTTTTGCTCAAAGCAGAACACTTTAATTTTAACAACATTCAAATGTGTATTAAGAAAACTATATGTATTATAGTCAAAGCAATATACTCAATTGTCTAACAACCTAGGAGGAAATTTGGATTTCCTGATATAATCATCATTAGAGGAAGTGGTGACTTCTGCAATTTAAACACCTGGCTTCAATCTACCAAATTAATTTACTTAACTAGTTCTTATACCCTAAAGAAAGAGTACAATGAATATACGTGGTAAATATCCCAAAGATACTTTCGGCTTTGGTATACTTAACTCAGACACGTACAATAAGTCTTGGTCATATTATTTCATTTTTTTTAAGCCAAATTTTGCTGTTTGTTTCCCCAGGGGAGAAGAGGTTCTCCTCTTCCTTATTCAAGCATTCACAACACACCCTTTAGTTGTAGTTTAAACTCACCCACTCTCAGAAAGCTGGGTTTTCAGTTTCCTTATTCTTTCCATCTACAGATGGGGGAATATACCACAAAACAAATCTGTGTTTTTCTTTTGTAAACTGGTACCATCATTTAAAACTTATCTACTGAGTTTCATACAAAGAAAAACAAAAAAAACCATAGTAATATTAGAAAAGCGTGGGAGGCAAGAACTGTGAAAAGTTGATGAGTGCAATCATTTTATACGGTTTAAAATCCCACACAGCCTTACAATGGAACAGTAGAGCAGCCACATAGAAAACAGAGAACCCCCGTTTTAGCCACCAACAGACTAAGCCAAACTAAAACACCCTGACAAATTTTAAGTTTAACTGCGTTTTATTAGGCCAGTAACTGAATGAAATTACTTAGGAAGAGAAATCAGAGGGATTATAAAAAGACCACAGCGACATTTATGAAATGTGAACCTCAATTTTGCAGTTCTCATTCAGGCCCAACTTCTACTGATGTCAAGGGGCAGGGTGCTTATTAAAAAAACTCAAGGCTTAATCGATTGTATTTAGTGAGTGTTCACTATGTGCAAAGCCCTGCACTCAGTGATGGGAGAGTACAAAAGAGTTAGCAGACCTGTTCCCTGTCCACAACTAGCTTACAGTCTACAGGGCCCAAATGAACAAAGTCTTCAGGTTTAGCTGGAACTCTTCTAACAACTGTAGACATAATACAATCAACCAAATTTACTGAGCACTTACTGTGAACAGTAAGTCTCCCCCTTTTAGACTGTGAGCCCACTGTTGAGTAGGGACTGTCTCTATATGTTGCCAATTTGTACTTCCCAAGCGCTTAGTACAGTGCTCTGCACATAGTAAGCGCTCAATAAATACGATTGATGATGATGATGATGAACAGAACACTGTACTAAGTGCTTGGGAGAGTACAATCTAACAATGTAACAGACACATTCCCTGCCCATAACAAGCTTACAGTCTAGAGTGGGAGATGAACATTAATATACAGTAAGGATATGTACATAAGTATTGTGGGGGTGTGGGGTGTGAATAAAGGGAACAAATCAGGGTGATGCAGAAGGGAGTGGGAGAAAAGGAAAAGAGGGCTTAGTCGGGAAAGGATTCTTGGAGGAAAGGTGCCTTCAATGATACTTTGAATGGGGGGTGGGGGAAGAATTGTCAGATATGAAAAGGGAGGGAGTTCTAAGTCAGAGACGGGACGTGGGTGAGACGTTGGAGACGAGATGGATGAGATCGAGGTACCGTAAGGAGCATTAGAGGAGCAAAGTGTGTGGGCTGGGTTGCAGTAGGAGAGCAGTGAGCAGTTAGGACGGGGCAAAGTGACTGAGTGATTTAAAGTCGAAGGTAAGGCGTCTCTATTTGATTCAGAGGTGGATGGGCAACGATTGGAGGTTCTTGAGGAGTGGGGAAACATGCACTGAACATCTTTATAGACTAGATGACCCAAGCAGCAGAGTGAAGTATGGACTGGAGTGGGGAGAGACAGAAGGCAGGGAGGTCAGCAAGGAGGCTGATATAGTAACCAAGGCAGGGTAAGGTAAGGGGTGGATTAACGTGGTAGCAGTCTGGATGGAGAGGATTTAGCGATAGATTGAATGAGTTGAATGAGAGAGATGAGTCAAGGATTATGCCTAGATTATGGGCTTGGGAGACAGAAAGGATAGTGGTCCCTTCAAAGCCCTACTGAGCGCTCACCTCTTCCAGGAGGCCTTCCCAGACTGAGCCCCCTCCTTCCTCTGCCCCTCCTCCCCCTCCGCCTAACCTCCTTCCCCTCCCCACAGCACCTGTATATATTTATATATGTTTGTAAGTATTACTTTATTTATTTTACTTGTACATATTTATTCTATTTATTTTAATTTGTTAATATGCTTTGTTTTGTTGTCTGCCTCCCCCTTCTAGACTGTGAGCCTGCTGTTGGGTAGGGACCGTCTCTATATGTTGCCAACTTGTACTTCCCAAGTGCTTAGTACAGTGCTCTGCACACAGTAAGAGCTCAATAAATACAACTGAATGAATGGTGTTGTCTACAGTGATGGAAAAGTCAGGGGGAGGGACAGGGTTTGGGTGGGAAGATAAGGAGTCCTGTTTTGGACACATTAAGTCTGAGGTGATGGCAGGACATCCAAGAAGAGATGCCTTGAAAGCAGCAAGAAAAGTGAGACTGCAGAGATGGAGCATGATCAGGGCTGGAGATGTGGATTTGGGAATCATCTGCATAATAATAATGATGGCATTTGTTAAGCACTTACTATGTGCAAAGCACTGTTCTAAGCGCTGGGGGGGATACAATGTGATCAAGTTGTCCCACATGGGGCTCAGAGTCTTAATCCCCATTTTTACAGATGAGGTAACTGAGGCTCAGAGAAGTTAAGTGACTTGCCCAAGGTCACACAGCAGACTTGTGGTGGTGATGTGGTAGCTGAAGCCATGGAAGCAAATGATTTCTCCAAGGGAGTTTGTGGAGAAGGAGAAGGTGAAGAAGGAGAACAGAAGAGGACCCAGAACTCTTAGAGGGTGGGAGGCAGAGGGGTAGCTTGCCAAAGAGACTGAGAATGAGGAGAGGACACTATCAATGAAGCTGGAATTGGAACTAAGAAATGATTTAAGAAATGATTAAGAATTAAGGAATAATCACTTAAAATGATACATGACTATACTGGGTAACTTTTAGCAACAACACAAAAAGAAAATCTTTGCTTGCTCTCGGGGTAGGAAAATTGAATTTCTAGAAGAGATATTTCTCCCACAGAAAAAAACCTGCTTAACGCTGTCCTGGAAAATACAAAGTTTTATACCAGCTGCGCTGAATAAAGCCTAAATTGACATCTCAACCTAATTTTTCTGGCAACCCCCAAATCTGTAACTCCTCAACCAAGAACATAAAGTAAAACACTACTTGTAGGTCTGCTTTAGATTTTATACCCTGACATTTTTTTCTGTGCCTCATTTTCTATCACCTTTAAGAGGACTAATTGGTCACCTACCCCAGAAGAAATCAGAGTACATCTAGGTCTTATATCATGTAGGTTGTGTTTCTGCAGAACCCAGCACTAAGGCAAACTCATGGTACAGTGATTAACCCATGACAACACCTCACATATGTGCAAAATTGTTTCTTCTGACACCGCATTTCACTGTATCCAGACAGACACACTTTGTCAGAAGAACATTTTCTGATTCTGCTGGCACAATTCAATCCAAATATTTATTGAAATGGCACCTTCTGGCAGAACTCACTACACTGCATCCAGTTGCCGAAGCAGTGTGGCCCAGTGGAAAGAGCATGGGTTTGGGAGTCAGAGGTCATGGGTTCTAATCCCAGCTCCGCCACTTGTTAGCTGTGTGACTTTGGGCCAGTCACTTAACTTCTCTGAGCCTCAGTGACCTCATCTGTAAAATGGGGATTAAGACTGTGAGCCCCATGTGGGACAACCTGATCACCTTGTATCCCCCAGTGCTTAGAACAGTGCTTTGCACATAGTAAGCGCTTAACAAATGCCATTATTATTATTATTATTATTATCTGTAAAATGGGGATTAAGACTGTGAGCCTCACGTGGGACAACCTGATCACCTTGTACTACTTTGCACATAGTAAGTGCTTAACAAATGCCATTATTATTAGTATTATTATTGTTATTAGAAAGCAACAAAAATAAAGAATTGGAACATAGGTTCTATGACTGATCAATCAGTGGTATTTATCAAGTGCTTACTGTGTGCAGAGCACTGTACTAAGTGCTTGGGAGAGTACAATACAGAATTGGTAGACACCTTCCTTCACAAAGAGCTTGCAGTCTAGGTGGGGAGACAAGCATTAATATAAATGATTTATGGATATGACAAAAGACAAAATTTTAAAGTTATTTAGGCTAGAGAACAGAATTCTTAAGAGTGAATTACTAACCATCTTCACATATACAGGATTTTTTTCCGGGGGAGGGGGGGATGGCGGGACAAGGAACAAATCTGACAAGTTGTTCTTGGGGTCCAATGCTGGCCCAAACTAAAGGAAAAATTTAAATTGTACATTGAATTGTACGCTTCATTAAACTGTAAGCTCGTCGGCAGTGACTGTATCCTACTTCTCTACTGTCAATTCCTAAGAACTTCCATCTCAAATCAAATTTTGTCAAAACCAGTTTTCTCATAGGAACAATGGAAGATTTGTTCCTGCAGCAAAGCCAGCTACTCTATTTTCCCCCTCAAAAGTATTCATAACTGTGTATGCAATTAATTACAAATGAGTGATCTAGTTACGCGAATGCATTTATATTGAGTAAAAGGTTCCACAATATTGTGGCCAATTTTTTTTTTTTTCTATTTGAAATCAAGTGGACATATTGACCCTCTCTGGAAACTCCTTGTGGTGATCATTTTATCATTCCATCGCATTTATTGAGTGCTTACTGCGTGCCGGGCACTGTACTAAGCGCTTGGAAAGTACAATACAGCAATAAAGAGAGACAATCCCTGCCCACAATGGGCTCACAGCCTAGAGGGAAATGAGGGAATGAGGGAAATAATCCCCCTTCCCACTCCCTGGTCTTTCC
This sequence comes from Tachyglossus aculeatus, assembly GCF_015852505.1. Classification (NCBI taxonomy): domain Eukaryota; kingdom Metazoa; phylum Chordata; class Mammalia; order Monotremata; family Tachyglossidae; genus Tachyglossus; species Tachyglossus aculeatus. The sequence continues at coordinate 40,482,380 of NC_052066.1, read as the reverse complement.
CACTCCACCCTCACCTTAAACCTTCCCCTCTATTTCCTCTCCTATCATCATTCCCAAAATTATTTCCTCATTTCCCCGCAGCTTCTTGCAACCTCCCACACCCCTGGGGCTAGTGCTATAGAGGCTAATAATGGTAATAATAATGGATATTTAAGTGCCAAGCACTGTGCTAAGTGCTGGGTTAGACACAATACAGTTCCTGTCCCAGTGTTGTAAAGTCAAAACCACTCTATTATAATGCTGAAATAGGATGGAAATTTAGAAATGTTATTATGAGAAGCAGTGTGGCTTAGTGGAAAGACCATGATGGGCTTGGGAGTCAGAGATTGTGGGTTCAAATCCCGGCTCCGCCAATTGTCAGCTGTGTGACTTTGGGCAAGTCACTTGACTTCTCTGGGCCTCAGGTTCCTCATCTGTAAAATGGGGATTAAGACTGTGAGCCCCCTGTGGGACAGCCTCATCACCTTGTAACCTCCCCGGCGCTTAGAACAGTGCTTGGCACGTAGTAAGCGCTTAACAAATACCATCATCATTATCATTATTATTATTCTCTGTGCCTCAGTTGTAAAATGGAGACTGGGACTGTGAGCACCCCATGGGACAACCTGCTAGCCTTGTATCTACCCCAGCGCTTAGAACAGTACTTGGCACATAGTAAGCGCTTAACAAATACCATCATTATTATTGCTATTATCATTAAGGGCCGTTTGCCTTCATTTAAACATTTTAAGTTGAGGTCTCCCCATAGGAAGCTGTGCCTAAATATTTTTGTCCTTGAATGTCCTAGCCCTAGGGCAAGGTACACCTTGGTCATGCTGGCTGTGGCCACAATGTGAATCCTCCGAGCCCCTGACTCCAACTGCTCCTCTGGGATTCGTGCTGGTGCTTTGGAAAAACACGGTGAGTTGAGGAAAATGTTGCACAACTGACCCGAAGAGACAGGAGCCACAGATGGAACAAGACTGAAGTGAACGCATTACCAGGAGCCATAACGCCAACCAGCTCAGTCGGGCCACAGGAAGAAGCAAGCACTGGGCGGGCGGTAGCAGCGAGCCGTGTTGGGAGTCGTGCTGGGGGAACAAAGCTACGAGAGTTGGCTTGGATATGTCTGCTAATTCTGCTGTACTGTATTCTCCCAAGTGCTCAGTACAGTTCTTTACGTGTAGTAAGCACTCAATAAATACCATCAATTGAATGGCTGATTGGTTGAGGGACTCCTGACTCGAGCCCAGGTTGGCATGGTCTACCGTCCCTTACAGGCCATGTCAAGCTGGGGACTGTGGCAGCCCCAAACCAGAGAAGCAGCGTGGCTTAGTGGACAGAGCAAGGGCTTGGGAGTCAGAGGATGTGAGTTCCAATTTCACCTCCGCCACTTGTCTGCTGTGTGATTGTGGGCAAACCACTTCACTTCTCTGTGCCTCAGTTACCTCACCTGCAAAATGGGGATTAAGCCTGTGAGCCCCACGTGGGACAACCTGATTACCTTGTGTCTACCCCAGCACTTAGAACAGTGCTTGGCACACAGTAAGCACTTAACAAATACCATCATCATTATTAGTAGTAAGTACTCAGCTCCAGTCTACAAGTGGCCAGAAGCTCGGGTCAAAAAGTCTGGAGAGATTTTGCTCCAGACTACCGATCCCAGTAACTGGAAGTAAATTGCCAGTCGGTCCCAATGTGCCCTAGACTGTAAGCTCTTTGTGGGCAGGGAATGTATCTGTTATACTGTACTCTCCCAAGCGCTAAGTACAGTACTCCGCACACAGTAAGCGCTCAATACAATTGACTGACTGTCATTCAACACATCTTGTCCAGTGGTATCCTGACACAGCTGGTACTAGATGCCTGTTTACTTGTATTGATATCTGTCTCCCCCACCCAGACAGTGAGCCTGGTGTGGGCATGGATTGTCTCTCTCTATTAATAATAATATAATAACAATGACGGCATTTATTAAGTGCTATGTGCAAAGCACTGTTTTAAGCACTGGGGACGTTACAAGGTGATTAGGTTGTCCCACATGGGGCTCAGTCAATCTCCATTTTATAGATGAGGGAACTGAGGCCCAGAGAAGTTAAGTGACTTGCCCGAAGTCACAGAGTTGACAATTGGTAGACTTCCCAAGTGCTTAGTACACTGCTCTGCACGCAGTAAGTGCTCAATAAATATGACTGAATGAATGAATGGCTTAGGCAGCACTAGAGGAACTGGTGCCTTGCTGGGCAAGGTAGGAAGGGCAAGTGATCCAAAGGGAAAAGGGAAAAAAGGCAGGACACGGACACTTAAGTCAGGCCCAAAGACCCACTCGCATTCAGCCTGTATATATGTATATCACCTGTATATATGTTTGTACATATTTTTTACTCTATTTATTTATTTATTTTACTTGTACATATCTATTCTATTTATTTCATTTTGTTAATGTGTTTGGTTTTGTTCTCTGTCTCCCCCTTTTAGACTGTGAGCCCACGGTTGGGTAGGGACTGTCTCTATATGTTGCCAATTTGTACTTCCCAAGCACTTAGTACAGTGCTCTGCACATAGTAAGCGCTCAATAAATACAATTGATGATGATGATGATTCAGATTCTCCTACATTCCCTCTCACCTCCCTTCATTTGCCAGCCCTTCCTACCGTGCCCGTTATTCTTCTATTATTGCTTTAGCTCTTTCTGGAGTCTTTCGAAGATTTTAAAGTCTCACTGTTGAGTTTGTTTTTCCAAAGCCTCCAGACTGCTCCTCAGAAGGTTGGATAGAGTTGTGGGAGGGCTGGGTGTGGCTCTGGTACGGCTATTCTGGAAAGTATGGGCCAGCTCTGAATGCCGTTTGGGAGAGGAGTACAGTACAGCCCTCTGGGCCTTATGGCAGCTGCCATAACGGAGCACTCTGGCTCCCTGCTTTGCCCATTTTGGAGAGGGATTGAGTCAGAGCTTCCTAAATTCACATCAGGAGTACCGACAACAAGGGACAAAGCTCCTCATGGGCAGCTGCACATTTAATATCTGGCTGGTGAGAGAAGGGGAGACGCTTGGAGGGACTCACTTCTGAGCAGCAGAATTTTAAGAGCTGTCAAGTCATTTCCGATTCATAGCGACTCCATGGATATACTTTCTCCAGAATGTCCCGTCCCATCATAATCCGCATCCTTTCGAATGGTTCTTCCGTGATCGTTGTTATGGTCTCTATCCATCTAGCTGCTGGTCTGCCTCTTCCTCGTTTTCCCTGGACTTTTCCAAGCATTAGTGTCATCTCCAGAGAACGAGTCCTCCTGATTATGTGTCCAAAATATGCTAATCTAAATCAAGTCATCTGGCCTTCCAAAGACCACTTTGGTTTACTTTGCTCTAAAATCCATTTGTCCGTCTTTTGGACAGTCCATGGCATTTGCAAGGCCCTACTGAGAGCTCATCTACTCCAGGAGGCCTTCCCAGACTGAGCCCCTTCCTTCCTCTCCCCCTCTCCACCCCCCATCTTACCTCCTTCCCTTCCCCACAGCACCTGTATATATGTATATATGTTTGTACATATTTGTTACTCTATTTATTTTACTTGTACATATCTATTCTGTTTATTTTATTTTGTTAGTATGTTTGGTTTTGTTCTCTGTCTCCCCCTTTTAGACTGTGAGCCCACTGTTGGGTAGGGACTGTCTCTATATGTTGCCAACTTGTACTTCCCAAGCGCTTAGTACAGTGTTCTGCACACAGTAAGCACTCAATAAATGCGATTGATGATGATGATGATTTGCAAAAGCCTTCTCAACACCACATTTCAAAAGAATCGATGTTCTTTCTGTCCTGTTTTTTCACTGTCTAGCTTTCAGATCCATACACTGTCACTGGAAACCACAGAGTTGACAATTTGTATTTTTGCGGCAATCTTTACGACAGCATTATTTCATGACTGAGCAGCAGAAACAAACATTTATTTACTTTGTGCATCCTCTGGGTCAGTCAGTGAATAAATAGTGAGAATAAGAACAATTGTGGTATTTGTTACGTGCCTACTATGTGCAAAGCACTGTACTAAGCGCTGGGGTGGATACAAGCAAATCGGTTTGGTCGTAGTCCCTGATGTACCTGGGGCTCACAGTCTCACTCTCCATACTACAGTTGAGGTAACTGAGGCACAGAGAAGTGAAGTGACTTGCCCAAGGTCACAAAGCAGACAAGCGGTGGATCTGGGAACCTTTGATGTAGAATATCCCAGAAAAATCACAGGTGAAAATTTTGTACTATCAGAGCGAAAACACCCAGAAGACACATAATTCCCATGATTTTATTATTCGAATGTCCCCATCATTATCTTTAGGAATGACAGCAAAATCTTGGTTATACACCATGGTGAAACCAATCAATGGTATTAAGTGTAATAATAATAATAATAATAATGGCATTTATTAAGCGCTTACTATGTGCAAGGCACTGTTCTAAGCGCTGGGGAGGTTACAAGGTGATCAAGTGGTCCCAAGGGGGCTCACAGTCTTAATCCCCATTTTACAGATGAGGTAACTGAGGCCCAGAGAAGTGAAGTGCCTTGCCCAAAGTCACACAGCTGACAAGTGGCGGAGCCGGGATTTGAACCCATGACCTCAGACTCCAAAGTCTGTGCTCTTTCCATTGAGCCATGCTGCTTCCCTGTACACTTATTAAGTGTACACTTATTAAGTGGTTGGTAGACCTGATCTCTGCCCACAGGGAAATTACAGTCTAGAGGGGGAGACAGTCCTTAAGGCTTAGTGAAAAGAGCATGGGCTTGGGAGTCAGAGGTCATGGGTTCTAATCCTGGCCCCGCCACTTGTTAGCTGTGTGACTTTGAGCAAGTCGCTTAACTTCTCTGTGCCTCAGTTATCTCATCTGTAAAAAGGGGATTAAGACTGTGAGCCCCACGGGGGAAAACATGATTACCTTGTATCTACCCCAGTGCTTAGAACAGTGCTTGGCACGTAGTAAGCACTTGACAAATACCATCATTATTATTATTACCGATAAAATAAATTGCCAATTAAGGGAAATGGGAGAGTAGAAGGACATGTATAAAAGTGCTGTGGAGCTGAAAGAGAGGTGCCTTATCAAGTGCCTATGCAACAAAGAAGAGCATGAGGGAAATAAGAGGGAATCAGGGAAGGCCTCTTGGAAGAGATGTTATTTAGTAGAAGGAAATGAATGGGAAGTGCCACTTAATAAAAAATTCCAGTTAATTAAAAGTCAGGAGTGCCTGGGCACTGCACTCCAAGGAAGGAGCTTTGCATAGGTCACAGAAGGAGCTAGTAACAAGCGCTTCATTAGAAACAAAGGCCCCTTCAGAATACTGTCCATTCAATTGTCACTCTGTTTAAGTGAAGGGATTTAGTGGGAATTCTCTCCCTGAAAATCATCCAGAGCTAAAACATTACTATAGGGAAAACTGTTTGCTAACTAGGTAAGCAAAACACAAACTCATTATGGGCAGGAAACATATCTGCTATTTCTGTTGCATTGTTGAGAGCGCTTACTGTGTGCAGAGCACTGTACTGGGCGCTTGGGAAGTGCAGGTCGGCAACATATAGAGACAGTCCCTACCCAACAGCGGGCTCACAGTCTAGAAGTACTACTGCTATTATTAACAGTTATAATTATTGTTATTATTGACAGCTCTGTCGTGGCTCAGTGGAAAGAGCCCGGGCTTTGGAACCAGAAGTCATGGGTTCAAATGCCACCCCTGCCAATTGTCAGCTGTATGACTTTGGGCAAGTCACTTAACTTCTCTGGGCCTCAGTTACCTCATCTGTAAAATGGGGATTGACTGTGAACCCCCCGTGGGACAACCTGATCACCTTGTAACCTCCCCAGCACTTAGAACAGTTCTTTGCACATAGCGCTTAATAAATGCCATCATCATTATTATTATTATTATTATTATTATTATTATTAAGCACTCAATACATACGATTGAATGAATGAATGAATAAAATGGGGATTAAAACTGTGAGCCCCCCATGGAACAACCTGATCATCAATCGTATTTATTGAGTGCTTACTGTGAGCAGAGCACTGTACTAAGCGCTTGGGAAGTACAAATTGGCAACATATAGAGACAGTCCCTACCCAACAGTGGGCTCACAGTCTAGAAGGGGGAGACAGACAACAAAACCAAACATACTAACAAAATAAAATAAATAGAATAGATATGTACAAGATAAAAAAATAAATAAAGTAATAAATATGTACAAACATATATACATATATACAGGTGCTGTGGGGAAGGGAAGGGGAAGAAAAGCCCGAACCCCGGACAGCCACGGATCCCAGACCCCCGTTAAGCGCTTAGTACAGTGCTCTGCACACAGTAAGCACTCAATAAATACGATTGAATGAATGAATGAGTAAGCGCTCAATAAATACGATTGAATGAATGAATGAATGACCCCGGAGAGATCCCCCTGCCAGAGAGACTCCGATCACTGAGATGTCGATGGCAGAGACACCCAACCCAGGAAAGACTTCGCTCCCAGAGAGACCCCCGACTCCAGAGATCCCAACCCCAATGGGACCCCAACCTCAGGCAGGGAATGTGTCTGTTTATTGCTATACGGCATTCTCCCAAGTGCTTAGTACAGTGCTCCGCACCCAGGAAGCGCTCAATAAATACGATTGAATGAAATAATAATTACGGTACTTGTTGATCACCTTGTAACCTCCCCAGCGCTTAGAAAAGTGCTTTGCACATAGTAAGCGCTTAACAAATACCGTCATCATCATCATTACTCTCTCCAGTTCTTAGTGCTCTGCTCTTTGTAAGTGCTCAACAAATACTACTGATTGACTGAGCACTTTGCTACTTGTTGCACAGCTGGGAGTTGTCCAAAGATGAGCAGATAAGACAGGTGAACACAGAACGGGTCCAGTTTGGGTCTCTTCATTATCCTAGCAAGACCAACCCCTCTCTCCTCCAGTTTCCTATCAGAACCGAAATCCAGCCCCTAAAAAACACAACAGGAAAAAAGGCAGCACTCTCAAGAGAAAAGATAACAGATGTGATCAGCTGATATGGCTAAGCCAAAGTTAAATAAGGGACATCATAAATCGACTCAGATTCCACAGTAGTCACAAGAAGGCAACAAAATTGTTTGATCCACTGAAACATATGCTTCGGGACGGATTTGCCAAAACAAGTTTCTTCTTCTTACCACATCCAAGAAACACTGAATGACATATGGCTAATCTGGAAATTATTATATTTTATGGCATTTGTTAAGGGCTTACTATGTGCCAGGCACTGTTCTAAGAGCTTGGGTAGATACAAAGTAATCAGGTTGGACAGAGTCCATGTCCCTAATAATAATAATAATAATAATAATAATAATAATCACATTTATTAAGCGCTTACTATGTGCAAAGCACTGTTCAAAGCACTGGGAAGGTTACAAGGCGATCAGGTTGTCCCTCAGGGGGCTCACAGTCTTAATCCCCATTTTACAGATGAGGTAACTGAGGCACAGAGAAGCTAAGTGACTTGCCCAAAGTCACACAGCTGACAGTTGGCAGAGCCGGGGTTTGAACCCATGACCTCTGACTCCAAAGCCCGTGCTCTTTCCACTGAGCCACGCTGCTTCTCCAAATGGGGTTTGCAGTCTTAATCCCCATTTTACAGATGAGGTAATTTAGGCATAGAGAAGTGAAGAGTCTTGCTCAAGGTCACACAGCAGATAAATGGTGGAGCCGGGTTAAGAAATCAGTCCTCTTGACTCCTAGGCCTGTACTCATCATCATCATCATCAATCGTATTTATTGAGCGCTTACTGTGTGCAGAGCACTGTACTAAGCGCTTGGGAAGTACAAGTTGGCAACATACAGAGACAGTCCCTACCCAACAGCGGGCTCACAGTCTAAAAGGGGGAGACAGAGAACAAAACCAAACATACTAACAAAATAAAATAAATAGAATAGATATGTACAAGTAAAATAAATAGAATAACAAATATGTACAAACATATATACATATATACAGGTGCTGTAGTCCACTAGGCTATATTTATTTCCAATTATCAATCAGTGGTATTTGTGTACCTATTGACTGCAAAGCACCGGACTAGGCGCTTGAGACAGTACAAAGGAAACAAACACTCCTTGCCCCCTCCTACTTCACCTCCCTTCTCTCCTACAATCCAGCCTGCACACTTTGCTCATCTGGTGCTTACCTTCTCGCTGTGCCTCCATCTCTCGCCACCAACCCCTAACCCATGTCCTGCCTCTGGCCTGGAATGCCCTCCCTCCTCAAATCATCATCATCATCATCATCAATCGTATTTATTGAGCGCTTACTGTGTGCACAGCACTGTACTAAGCGCTTGGGAAGTACAATTTGGCAACATATAGAGACAGTCCCTACCCAACAGTGGGCTCACAGTCTAAAAGGGGGAGACGGAGAACAAAACCAAACATACTAACAAAATAAAATAAATAGAATAGATATGTACAAGTAAAATAGCGTAATAAATATGTACAAACATATATACATATATACAGGTGCTCCAACACACAATTACTCTCCCCCCGCTTCAAGCCTTAATGAAGGCAAATCTCCTCCCAGAGCCAATTTGTACTTCCCAAGCACTTAGTACAGTGCACACAGTAAGTGCTCAATAAATACGACTGATGATGATGATGACTTCCCAGACTAAGCCCCACTTTTCCTCAGCTCCCATTCCCTTCTGTGTCACCCTGACTTGCTCCCTTTGCTCTTCCCCCTTCCCAGCCCCACAGCACTTAGGTACATATCTGCCATTTTACATATTTGTACTGATGTCTGTCTCCCCTCCTCTAGATTGTAAGATCAGAAGCAGCGTGGCTCAGTGGAAAGAGCCTGGGCTTTGGAGTCGGAGGTCACGGGTTCAAATCCCGGCTCCGCCAACTGTTAGCTGTGTGACTCTGGGCAAGTCTTCTTCTCTGTGCCTCAGTTACCTCATCTGTAAAATGGGGATTAAGACTGTGAGCCCCACGTGGGACAACCTGATCACCTTGCTTAGAAGTGCTTAGAACAGTGCTATGCACATAGTAGGTGCTTCATAAATGCCATTATTACTATTAGTAGTAGTATTATCAGTGTGGGCAGGGAATGTGACAGTTTATTGTTGTACTGTCCTAAGTGCTCTGCACACAGTAAGTGATCAATAAACACCATTGAATGAAGACAAATTCCCTGCCCTCCAGATGCTTTCAATCTCAAAGGGGAAGGCGGATAAGTCATTACTTACAAATCAGGAAGCAGAAGCAATTCTCTGCCCTCCAGATGCTTTCAAACTCAAAGGGGAAGGCAGATTGGTCATTACTTACAAATCAGGAAGCAGAAGAAAGAACAAGATTAAGAGTTAGTACTACAATATGTTGGGCTACCTCCATTTCATTTACCTCACCAATGACCTCTCGCCCATGTCCTGCCTCTGGCCTGGAACGCCCTCCTTCCTCATATCCAACAGACAATTACTCTCCTCTGCTTCAAAGACTTTACTGAAGACATATCTCCTCCAAGATGCCTTCCCTGACTAAGCCCTCCCTTCCTCTTCTCCCTCTCCCTTCTCCATCACCCTGACTTGCTCCCTTTATTTATACCCCTCCCAGTCCCACGGCACTTGTGTGCATAGCTGAAATTTATTCATTTATTTATTCAGTCATACTGTCTGTCTTCTCCTCTAGGCTGTAAGCTCCTTATGGATAGCGAATGCGTGTTTACTGTTGTATTGTACTCTCCCAAGAGCTTAGGACATTGCTTTGCACACAGTAAGGGCTCAATAAATACGACTGAATTGAACTGTATTGGGTGAAATCAATGAATGAATAATTGAATATGCAATTCAAGCTCTGGTCATATCACGAACAGGCTATGGTATTAGCCTCCTTGCCTCGACTCCCACTTCTCTCCAAACTGCTTAACATGATGTTGCATAGATCATCTTCTTGAAGCATCTTTCCACTTCTCAAAAATGTCCCCTGCCTTTCCTTTTCCCTTTGCTCTATGCAAAAACTCCTCCTAATCAGCTTCAAGGATCTCCATCAACTCTCCCCCTCTTTCGAATAGGTTTTCTTTACTCACTACACCCCAGTTCATTCTCTTTGTTCTCGCGAGCTAACCTGCTAAATGGCTTTATTCTCAACTCTGCTACCACTGCCCACTTTGTTCAAGCCGTTTTCTCAGTCTGGAACTCCCTCTCCCGCCACAGCTTCCAGACCACGACTCCAACCCCTCTTCAAGGTCCTTCTAAAATCCCACCTCCTCCAGTAAATAATACCTAACATTCTGATTCCCATTCTTGGCCAGGGAATGGTTTGCGTGAGGGGACGGGGAAGGGAAAGTCAAGAGCAAGGTTGGCTTTGGAGAAACGAAGAAAACCAGCTGCGGGGTAGCAGGTGAAGAGAACAGATATAATGACGGCTATTTGTGAAGCGCTTACTATGTGCAAAGCACTGTGCGAGATGGGGAGAGTTGGTAGAGAGCGTGGATGTCGACCGTGAGGAGTCTTTGCTTCATGTGGAAGGAGATATGTTATAGTAGCTGATTAAGCCAAGAGGACAGCAGTGGCAGCAGGGCTGTGACAGGCCCGAGGTCCGCGTTGGGGCAACGCTTCCAAAGCAGGGCTAAGGAGGGGATGGGTCTCTGACCCCACCTGTTCGGGGGGGCGAGGGTCTAGGACTGCACCTGAGGGAAGGGACGTCAAGCCCACCAGGCCCTCCCCTTACACCGGAGGCCCGGGATCACACCTGAGAACAGGGTTGGTCTTTGTACATGGGGGCCTGAGGACTGAGCAACAGGGATGGAGGGTCGTCTGGGATTGGGAATGCCAAGAGGGAAGAAACTCTCTTCATCCCAACCCCCCACAAAGGCCCTGTGCACCAGGGACCTTGGGCTGCCCCTTCATTCCCCTCCCCAAGCCATTCTCCAGGAACTGAATGGGGCTGAATAATAATAACAATAATGGTGGTATTTGTTAAGGGCTTACTATGTGCTGTTCCAAGCGCTGGGGGGGATACAAGGTGATCAGGTTGTCCCACTTGGGGCTTACAGTCTTAATCCCCATTTTACAGATGAGGTAACTGAGGCACAGAAGTTAAGTGGCTTGCCTAAGGTCACACAGCTGATAAGTGGCAGAGCCGGGATTAGAACCCATGACCTCTGACTCCCAAGCCCACGCTCTTTCTACTGAGCCACGCTGCTTCCCCGAAGGAACTGCCAATTCCCCACCACCACCCTGAACATCGGGACCCCGTTCAGTTCCGTCCAGCCCAAGAAGCAGGACAGCACCTCAGCAAGGAGTCAGAAATGTGACAATGACCCAATTCACTCCTCAGATTGGACCCCTCACATCCAATCCGTCACCAAAACCTGCCGGTCTCACCTCCGCAACATCGCCAAGATCCGCCCTTTCCTCTCCATCCAAACCGCTACCCTGCTTGTTCAATCTCTCATCCTTTCCTGACTGGATGACTGCATCAGCCTCCTCTCTGATCTCCCATCCTCCTGTCTCTCCTCACTTCAATCTATACTTCACTTTGCTGCCTGGATCATCTTTGTGCAGAAACGCTCTGGGCATGCTACTCCCCTCCTCAAAAATCTCCAGTGGCTACCAGTCAACCTATGCATCAGGCAAAAACTCCTCAGTCTCGGCTTCAAGTCTCTCCATCACCTCGCCCCCTCCTATCTCTCCTTTTACATCCCAGCCCGTACACTCCGCTCCTCTGCCACTAATCTCCTCACTGTGCCTCGTTCTCGCCTGTCCCGCCGTCGACCCCCGGCCCACATCCTCCCCCTGGCCTGGAATGCCCTCCCTCCACACATCTGCCAAACTAGCTCTCTTCCTCCCTTCAAAGCCCTACTGAGAGCTCACCTCCTCCAGGAGGCCTTCCCAGACTGAGCCCCCTCCTTCCTCTCCCCCTCCCCGGCCCTACCTCCTTCCCCTCCCCACAGCACCTGTATATATGTTTGTACAGATTTATTACTCTATTTTACTTGGACATATTTACTGTTCTATTTATTGTGTTAGTGATGTGCATCTAGCTTCATTTCTATTTATTCTGATGACTTGACACCTGTCCACATGTTTTGTTGTCTCTCTCCCCCTTCTTGACTGTGAGCCCGCTTTTGGGTAGGGACCATCTCTATATATTGCCAACTTGTACTTCCCAAGCGCTTAGTACAGTGCTCTGCACACAGTAAGTGCTCAATAAATACGATTGAATGAATGAATGAATGAATGAATGAAATGACTCGCTAACATTTGCCCAATAGCAGCTAAGGGCTTGTTAACTCTCTCTCATTCACTCTTCAGGGCTGGAGGCCGGGCCCTGCTCTACTGATCAGCTGCTGCACCTCTGGACTTTCTTTCTCTTATGCTCTAGCCCCCCACAACATGCCCCTAGTCCTCTTACTCTGGTCCCCCAAGAGAAGCAGCGTGGCTCAGTGGAAAGAGCCCAGGTTTTGGAGTCACGGGTCATGGGTTCAAATCCCAGCTCTGCCAATTGTCAGCTGTGTGACTTTGGGCAAGTCACTTAACTTCTCTGTGCCTCAGTTCCCTCATCTGTAAAATGGGGATTAAGACTGTGAACCCCATGTGGGACAACCTGATCATCTTGTATCCCCTCAGCATTTAGAACAGTGCTTTGCACATAGTAAGCACTTAATAAGTACCATCACTATTATTACTATTATTATTCTCATCCCCTCTTCTTCTCCCACTTCCCAAGACTCACTGGGAAAACGGGGAGGATGGGCTTCCTTCTTTGTCCCCAATGCTGCTTTCACACCATCCCCCCCCTTCTCCATCCCTCTCATCCTTCATTCATTCAATCGTATTTATTGAGTGCTTACTAGGTGCAGAGCACGGTACCAAGCGCTTGGAAAGTACAATCCTTTGATTGAAGTACATCATCCGCTTCTACCACCCACTCCAGATACTAGTCACAGTCATTTACCGCTACCCAGGCCCCTCCTCCAATTTTCTGAATAATAACAATAATGATGATGGCATTTGTTAAGCGCTTACTAGGTGCCGAGCACTGTTCTAAGCACTGGGGTAGACACAAGGTAATCGGGTTGTCCCACGTGGGGCTCACAGTCTTAATCCCCATTTCAGAGATGAGGTAACTGAGGCACAGAGAAGTTAAGTGACTTGTTCAAAGTCACACAGCTGACAAGTGGTGGAGCTGGGATTAGAACTCATGATCTCTGAGTCCCAAGCCCATGCTCTTTCCCCTAAGCCATGCTGCTTCTCGTGGCTTCTTCTGCTGCTTCTGAACCCTTTTGAGCTCTCCCTCACATTCCTTCTCCATCCCCACAATGATCTTCTTAGAGAAGCAGGATGGCCCAGTGGAAGGTGCCCGGGCTTTGGAGTCAGAGGTCATGGGTTCAAATCCCGGCTCCGCCAACTGTCAGCTGTGTGGCTTTGGGCAAGTCACTTCACTTCTCTGCGCCTCAGTGACCTCATCTGGAAAATGGGGATTAAGACTGTGAGACCCCCGTGGGACATCCTGATCACCTTGTAACCTCCCCAGCTCTTAGAACAGTGCTTTGCACATAGTAAGCGCTTAATAAATGCCATCATTATTATTATTATTACCAGGATACCCATGTGGATGTCCCCAACTACCCTTCCACTAACTCACACGTTCACAAACTTGGGCACACACTTGATTTTATCATCTTTAATCACTGTACAATCTCTACCTTTCTCAATTCTGAAATTCCTCTATGACACCTGATCCTCCCCCAACAAATCTATCCCATTCCCCCACAGAGACCTCTGACCTTTTGACCCCTTCAAATATCCTAAAGCCACCTAATTACTCTATTTACTCTATTTATTTATTTATTTTACTTGTACATTTCTATCCTATTTATTTTATTTTGTTGGTATGTTTGGTTCTGTTCTCTGTCTCCCCCTTTTAGACTGTGAGCCCACTGTTGGGTAGGGACTGTCTCTATGTGTTGCCAATTTGTACTTCCCAAGCGCTTAGTACAGTGCTCTGCACATAGTAAGCGCTCAATAAATACGATTGATTGATTGATTGATTGACCTAATGCCGTCTCCCCTTCTAGACTGTAAACTTGTTATGGGCAGGGAATATGTTTAATTCTATTATACTCTCCCAAGTGCTTAGTACTGTGTTCTGCATATAGTAAGCGCTCAATAAATAAGAATGACTGATTGCGCCTCATCTGGTCTCCATACCAAGGTAGAATGGGGACAAGAAGAAGAAAACTGGAAGGACGTCATAATTAGAAAAGTCAACAGCACGGCCCTCTGCCTCTGGCCTACTGTGTGACCTTGGGCAAATCACTTCACTTCTCTGTGCCTCAGTTACCTCACCTGAGAACGGAGATTAGATACCACTCCCTGCTTCTTGGACCGTGAGCCCTATTTTGGATACAGACTGAGTCCAACCTGATTAGCTCGTATCTACCCCAGAGCTTAGAACAGTGCTTGGCACAGAGTAAGCACTTAATAAAAATTAAAAAAAGGAAGACACTGCCAAATCTGGGTCAGTGGACAGATAAGTGACAAGGACTTGGGCCGTGGCGGGTGTGCTTGGTTCCTAGCTTGTGGGCTGGTACTGAATTAGGGAAATATTTGTATTTTGTAGTTTCTAGAATCCAGCAAGGTTTTTCCTCTAGTTGGGTCAGTCAGAAACTCTGCTTGCTGAGAGAAGCAGCGTGACTTAATGGAAAGGGCACAGACTTGGGAGTCAGAGGTCGTGGGTTCTAATCCCGCCTCTGCCACTTGTCAGCTGTGTGACTTTGGACAAGTCACTTAACTTCTCAGTGTCTCAGTTACCTCCTCTGTAAAATGGGAATTAAGACTGTGAGCCCCATGTGGGACAATCTGATTACCTTGTATCTACCCCAGTGCTTAGAACAGTGCTTGGCACCTAGTAAGTATTTAACAAATGTCATTATTATTCTTATCATCAAACTTAGGTCCACTTTGCTGTACAACATAAACAAGGACCAATAGCAGTCGTCCTATATTTAAAGTTACCAAAGGATGATATTTTTAGACTGTGAGCCCACTGCTGGGTAGGGACTGTCTCTATATGTTGCCAACTTGTACTTCCCAAGTGCTTAGTACCGTGCTCTGCACACAGTAAGCGCTCAATAAATACGATTGATTGATTGATTGATTGATGATATGGAATTAGAAATTTCAAACAAGCGCTAACTGACAGTTCTGTGTAGGCCCCAGTGACCATCACTGAACCAATCTTCCAAACCAAAGTCGAATTTGGAATTTAACTGGCAACACAAAATGGAAAAGATAGCAACAGACAAAATACTAAAGGCATGGTTTGTGTGGTACCATGTACATCTACTGAAGTTTAAGACTGTCAGGGCCAAGCTGAAGATCTGATTAGTAAGCCATGCTACAGTTAAACCAGGTGCTGTCTGAGAGCTTTGCTTGGGGAGAAGATGGGAAGTAGAGTTTAGATTAAAATGCTCCCAAATTTAGCTAATGACCAAGCTGACCTATTCCAACTTCCTTTTTGCCCTCGGGGAATAGCATGGCTAAAGAGAAATGCATTATCTCAAGGAGATCTTTCTATCTAGATCTCAGGAAGAACAAGGAAGCTGGACCCTGCAGGAAAAGATCCAGGTCAAAACGAACCACTTTCGTTCACTCCGTTCGGCTCTGACCCTGGGAAGGGGGAGCCTTTTATCCAGTTAGCAGAGAAGCCAGTTCCCTTGCAGAATTCCCCTAATGATGCTGGTGGAGGGTCGAGGGAGGGAGAGGTGAGTGGGAGAACGGGAGGCTCTGGCCCTGGCAGATCTGAGTTTAAAGCGTTCCTGAGTATAAATTTCCTCTCCGTCCACACCGCTACCCTTCTCGTTCAAGCTCTCATCCTATCCCGTCTGAACTACTGCATCAGCCTTCTCTCTGATCTCCCATCCTCGTGTCTCTCCCCACTTCAATCCATACTTCATGCTGCTGCCCAGATTGTCTTTGTCCAGAAACGCTCTGGGCATGTTCCTCCCCTCCTCAAAAATCTCCAGTGGCTACCAATCAATCTGCGCATCAGGCAGAAACTCCTCACCCTGGGCTTCAAGGCTCTCCATCACCTCGCCCCCTCCTACCTCACCTCCCTTCTCTCCTTCTACAGCCCACCTCGCACCTTCCGCTCCTCCGCCGCTAATCTCCTCACCGTACCTCGTTCTCGTCTGTCCCGCCATCGACCCCCGGCCCACGTCATCCCCCTGGCCTGGAATGCCCTCCCTCTGCCCATCCCCCAAGCTAGCTCTCTTCCTCCCTTCAAGGCCCTACTGAGAGCTCACCTCCTCCAGGAGGCCTTCCCAGACTGAGCCCCTTCCTTCCTCTCCCCCTCGTCCCCCTCTCCATCCCCCCCATCTTACCTCCTTCCCTTCCCCACTGCACCTGTATATATGTATATATGGTTGTACATATTTATTACTCTATTTATTTATTTATTTTACTTGTACTTATCTATTCTATTTATTTTATTTTGTTAGTATGTTTGGTTTTGTTCTCTGTCTCCCCATTTTAGACTGTGAGCCCACTGTTGGGTAGGGACTGTATATGTTGCCAACTTGTACTTCCCAAGCGCCTAGTACAGTGCTCTGCACACAGTAAGCGCTCAATAAATACGATTGATGATGATGATGATGAAATGACAGAAACACTCATTGTTTTTAATGATATTTGTTAAGAACTTACCATCAATCAATCGTATTTATTGAGCGCTTACTGTGTGCAGAGCACTGTACTAAGCACTTGGGAAGTACAAGTTGGCAACATATAGAGATGGTCCCTACCCAACAGTGGGCTCACAATCTAGAATACTATACCATGTGCCAGACACTGTACTAAGTGCTGGGGTAGATGGAATAATGTGGGGCTCACGGTCTTAATCCCCATTTTACAGATGAGGGAACTGAGGCAGGTGATTTGCCTACATTTACACAGTGGATAAGTGGCAGAGCCAGGATTAGATAACAAGGTCCTCTGACTCTCAGATGCTGCTGCTCATTATGGGCAGGGACTGTGCTTACCAATGCTGCTGTGCTGTATTCTCCCAAGACCTTAGTACAGTGCTCTGCACACAGTAAGCAGAAAATAATAATAATAATAATCATGATGGTATTTGTTAACTGCTTACTATATGCCAGGCACTGTATTATGTGCTGGGGTGGGTACAAATAAATTGGGTTGGACACAGTCCTTGTCCCACGTGGGGCTCACGGTCTCAATCCCCATTTTCCAGATGAGGGAACTGAGGCACAGGGAAGTGACTTGCCCAAGGTCACACAGCAGACAAATGGTGGAGTCAAGATTAGAATTCACAACCTTCCGATTCCCAGGCCTGGGATCTATCCACTAGGCCATGCTGCTTCTCAAATAATACTGACTGATTACTGTGTGCAAAGCACTGTAATAAGCATTTGGAAGAGTACAATGCAATTGAGTTAGTAGAGATAATCAATCAATCAATCAATTATATTTATTGAGCGCTTACTGTGTGCAGAGCACTGTACTAAGCACTTGGGAAGTACAGTAACCCTGAGACCTTCCTTTCTAACAGTAACAACTGGCTTTCTACTCCTCTGGCCCGATACTGATGCAACATGGATATCTACTATCAGTTTGTATGAGCTGCTGTTTGAGATTTTACTGCAAAATTTGAACTAGCTTTAAGAAGTAGCATGGCCTAGTGGAAAGAGTAAGAGCCTGGGAGTCAGAGGACCTGTGTTCTAATCCTGGATCCACCACTTGTCTACTGTGTGACCTGTGTGTCTTAGTTACCTCATCTGTAAAATGGGGACTAAGACCACGAGCCCTATGTGGGACATGTACTGTCCAATCTGTTAGCATGTATCTAACCCAATGCTTAGTATAGTGCCTGACACATAGTAAGTGCTTAACATAAACCATTAAAAAAAATCCAAAACAACTTTGGATACTTTTTCATTCATTCATTCATTAAATCGCATTTATTGAGCACTTACTGTGTGCAGAGCACTGTATTAAGTGCTTGGGAAGTACAAGCTATCAACATACAGAGACGGTCCCTACCCAACAACGGGCTCACAGTCTAGAAGGGGGAGAGAGACAACAAGACAAAACACGTGGACAGGTGTCAAGTCATCAGAATAAATAGAAATGAAGCTAGATGCACATCACTAACACAATAAATAGAACAGCAAATATGTCCAAGTAAAATAGAATAATAAATCTGTACAAAATAGATCTCTTTCCAACACAAAGAGAAAACCATGTCTAAAAATTGAGACCACTTGGATGTGAAAACACCCCTCAAAACAGGAGTTACAAGCTGGAGTTGAGAGTAGGCCCTGATGGCGGAATTCCAAATGCGCCTCAGGACTTCGGTGGAGGCTGGAACTTGAATTCACTGGATGGTGGTGACAAGTCTCCCTGAAGCATTTTCGCAGGACTGGGGAAGAAGGGCTGGGAGGCCTTCCCAGACTGAGCCCCTTCCTTCCTCTCCCCCTCGTCCCCCTCTCCATCCCCCCCATCTTACCTCCTTCCCTTCCCCACAGCACCTGCATATATGTATGTACATATTTATTACTCTATTTATTTATTTTACTTGTACATATCTATTCTATTTATTTTATTTTGTTAGTATGTTTGGTTTTGTTCTCTGTCTCCCCCTTTTAGACTGTGAGTTGGGTAGGGACTGTCTCTATATGTTGCCAATTTGTACTTCCCAAGCGCTTAGTACAGTGCTCTGCACATAGTAAGCGCTCAATAAATACGATTGATGATGACATTTATTTATTTATTTATTTTGCTTGTACATATCCACTCTATTGATTTTATTTTGTTAGTATGTTTGGTTTTGTTCTCCGTCTCCCCCTTTTAGACTGTGAGCCCACTGTTGGGTAGGGACTGTCTCTATATGTTGCCAACTTGGACTTCCCAAGCGCTCAGTACAGTGCTCTGCACACAGTAAGCGCTCAATAAATACGATTGATTGATTGACTGATTGGGAGCCTGGAGATTACAACGGAACTCCCGTGGGTCAGCTTGGACAAAGAGCTGGCTAATGCGGATGGCAGCAAACCTTGGCACAGCTCTAGTATGGGCTTTGGGGGTGGACGGTGGGGCAAAGATGCCTCAGACTAAGCCCCGACCTGACCCTTTTGGGGTGGGGAAGAGGTGACTTCTATGCCAGACAGTTTCTGGCTGAAAAGACAGAGGCGTGATTGACAAAGATTCATAATGATCTTGAAAATAAGGGCTTGCTGTGTTTCTTTGGTTTCTCTGCTAGAGTTACAAGAGGCACTATGATGAAAAGCCATGGACATTAAATCATGACAGAAACAAAGAAAACAAGCAGCTTGGGCACCTCATCAACCTAATCTATGTACGTTCAATCAGATTACAATGTTTGATCAGTCAAAGTTCTTAACAGAGTGTAATGCAAAGTTCTTAACAGAGTGTAATGCTGCCTTTTTCTGTTATGTTTCCCATACTAATCTACAAAACTTACCCTGCTGAGCTAAAGTGGATCTCAGCATTCCACTCTTGGACCAGATTTTTATTTGTCCATCTTCTCCAACTGAAAAGAAAAGCACATACAATTTCATAAGAGACAGTGCTTAGAAAGAACAGTGCTCAGCGATCAGAACAGTGCTCAGCACTTAGAACGGTGCTTCAGTGCTTAGAACACTGCTCTGCACATAGTAAGTGCTTAACAGATACCATCATCATTATTATATGGAAAATTGGAAGCTTTCATGGAGTATGCCTATTCCCCAAAATGAACATTTATTTTTACTTATAGCAATCAGTTTAGTGGTCACTTTTACTTGTTAATCCAGAGTTACAAAAAAATCACATACTTTTAAATGCTTATTTATTCAAAATATTTAATATATACTCATAAGCATATTAATATTTTAAACCCTCTGGTGTAAACCAAAGATTTTGTGGTGATTAAGAAACTGAGCATTAGTGAGAGACTTGAGAAGCAGTGTGGCTCAGTGGAAAGAGCAAGGGCATGGGAGTCAGAGGTCATGGGTTCTAATCCCAGCTCTGCTGCTTGTCAGCTGTGTGACTTTGGGCAGGTCACTTAACTTCTCTGTGCCTCCGTTACCTCATCTGTAAAATGGGGATTAAGTCTGTGAGCCCCACGTGAGACAACTTGATCACCTTGTAACCACCCCAGTGCTTAGAACAGCGCGTCATACATATGAAGTGCTTAATAATTGCCATCATCATTATTATCATTATATTATATTATTATATATTATTATATTATTATTATTATTATTATAAGAATTTTTCTCAACTAAGTTATCGCCATTTTTCTTAAAAACTGTAAAAAAAAACACCTAAAGAGATTATGGAGTTCTGAAGCTTGGAAATTAAGAAATAAGAAGTAAATGGAAAGGAAAGGGCTGGATTAGATGATCTGTCAACTAGTGCAGGATCAATCAATGAATGGTATTTATTGAGCACTAGGTGCCGAGTACGGTACTAAGAGCTTGAGAGAGTACAATACAGAGTTACTGGACAGGTTTGTTCATTCATTCATTCAATCGTATTTATTAAGTGCTTACTATGTGCAGAGCACTGTACTAAGCGCTTGGGAAGTACAAGTCGGCAACAAATAGAGACGGTCCCTACCCAACAACGGGCTCACAGTCTAGAAGGGGGAAACAGACAACAAAACAAAACACGTAAACAGGTGTCAAAATCGTCAGTACAAATAGAATTAAAGCCATATGCACATCAGTAACAAAATTAATAGAATAGTAAATCTGTACAAATAAATAGCGTAATGAATCTGTACAACTAAATACAAGTGCTGTGGGGAGGGGGAGGAGGAGAGGAAAAAGGGGGCTTAGTCTGGGAAGGCCTCCTGGAGGAGGTGAGCTCTCAGTAGGGCTTAGAAGGGAGGAAGGGAGCTAGCTCGGCGGATGTGTGGAGGGAGGGAAATTGTTTTGTAATAACCATTACAGGTTCCTTGCCCACAACGACCACAATCTCCAGTGGCTACCAATCAATCTGCGCATCAGGCAGAAACTCCTCACCCTGGGCTTCAAGGCTGTCCATCACCTCGCCCCCTCCTACCTCACCTTCCTTCTCTCCTTCTACTGCCCAGCCCGCACCCTCCGCTCCTCCGCCGCTGATCTCCTCACCGTACCTCGCTCTCGCCTGTCCCGCCATCGACCCCCGGCCCACGTCATCCCCCGGGCCTGGAATGCCCTCCCTCTGCCCATCCGCCAAGCTAGCTCTCTTCCTCCCTTCAAGGCCCTGCTGAGAGCTCACCTCCTCCAGGAGGCCTTCCCAGACTGAGCCCCTTCCTTCCTCTCCCCTTCGTCCCCCTCTCCATCCCCATCTTACCTCCTTCCCTTCCCCACAGCACCTGTATATATGTACATATGTTTGTACATAGTTATTACTCTATTTATTTTATTTGTACATATCTATTCTATTTATTTTATTTTGTTAGTATGTTTGGTTTTGTTCTCTGTCTCCCCCTTCTAGACTGTGAGCCCACTGTTGGGTAGGGACTGTCTCTATGTGTTGCCAATTTGTACTTCCCAAGCGCTTAGTACAGTGCTCTGCACATAGTAAGCGCTCAATAAATACGATTGATGATTATAATTCTATAATTGATGCTATTGATGCCTGTCTACTTGTTTTACTTTGTTTTCTTGACTGTCTCCCCCACTTCTAGACTGTGAGCCCGTTGTTGGGTAGGGATTGTCTCTGTTGCTGAACTGTACTTTCCAAGTGCTTAGCACAGTACTCTGCACACCGTTTGTGCTCAATAAATACAATTGAATGAATGAATGAATGTTGCTGCTGCATTCTCTTTGGTTATGTCCCATAGGCTGTGCTGGCCTTCTGGATTCGTTTTTCTACTTCCTTGCTGATCTTTATTCAGTGGACTGCCAAACTAACACAATTCTGTGGCTTTTGGTTTTTTTATGGTATTTGTTAGGCACTTACTATGCACTGGGGTATATACAAGCTAAACCGGTTGGACATCACAGTCTTAATCCCCATTTTACAGATGTGGTAACTGAGGCCCAGAGAAGAGAAGTGCTTTGCCCAATGTCACACAGCAGACAAGTGGCGGAGCTGGGATTAGAACCCAGGTCCTTCTGACTCTCAGGCCCATGGTCTATCCACTAGGACTTGAAAAAAAAAGCAAAAAAAAAAGACAAGACCGGAATCAACTCTGGGCCTCCCCAGCAACTCTATACTGACATTATAAAATTTTGGCTGTGCACATGGCTTCCCTTTTGGAGGTTGCTCCATTGTCTCTGTTTTCTTTAGACTTATCATTGGCCCCTAACTCCTGACAGCGAACAATTTCCAGTAAAATTTTAATTTTAATTTTAATTAAATTTAATTTAATTACATTTTTTCAGTAAGGTGATGCAGAAGGAAGTGGGAGAAGGGAGGAAAGGAGGGCTTAGTCAGGGAAGGCTTCTTAGAGATGTGCCTTCAATAAGGCTTTGAAGGACTGTGAGTCACAGACTGTGACTTGACTGGACACCTTTTAGACTGTGAGCCCACTGTTGGGTAGGGACTGTCTCTATATGTCACCAACTTGTACTTCCCAAGCACTTAGTACAGTGCTCTGCACACAGTAAGTGCTCAATAAATACGATTGATGATGATATTTATTTATTTATTTATTTTGCTTGTACATAGCTATTCTATTTATTTTATTTTGTTAGTATGTTTGGTTTTATTCTCTGTCTCCCCCTTTTAGACTGTGAGCCCACTGTTGGGTAGGGACTGTCTCTATATGTCACCAACTTGTACTTCCCAAGCGCTTAGTACAGTGCTCTGCACACAGTTAAGCGCTCAATAAATACGATTGATGATGATGACTAAGGACGGGAGGGTAACTGTGGAACGCTCCCAGGCAAAAAGCTGCTCCAAGAACAATGATGACATTTCCACACTGTGCAGACAACGGTGACCTCATATGCATTTTTACAGCTAGATCCCTCAACTGCAGGTTCAAGAAGAGTTGGTAAAATAATCGCAAAGGCATATTCCACAAAACTAAATTACAACTCTAAGGTTAATGTTATTTATTAGAACGGTGAAATTTACCAAGAAAGTTACTGAAAAACATAGCAGTCTCCATTTACTGTAAAATAATCTAACAAAAAAATATTTACGATTTTACCTGTAACCAATGCCGTTCCTTCGTAATTCCACCTTCCTGCAAGCACGGCTCCACAATGAGCTTCCACACTTTTTTCCACTCTTCCTAACTTTGAAATCAGGTGAAATTTTCCTAAGAACAAATTATACGACAAAGTTGTAAATAAATGGAGTTGACACCTTGAGTAACTTTGCACTTACTCAATTATTACTTTATTGTTTTAAATGGATGTATTTGCTTAATATGAGAGACAGCAGAAATCCACTGACAGCAGCAATAGATACTATTACTCTACAATTACAGACATAATCAGATAATTTTATTGCATTCTTGGCTTCAAGGATGTCACTGGTAATCACTTATTTCAATCTATCAGTGGTACTAAGTACTTACTATATGCAGAGCACTGTAATAAGCACTTGGGAAAGTACAATACAACAGAATTAGCAGACATGTTCCCTGACCATAACAAGCTTAGAGTTTAGAGGGAATCAAGTGATGGCAGCAACAGGTGATCTTTCCTAGCCAAATCCCCAATTACTGGCCCACATTATTTGTAATGATTTGGGGAAAGGAAACAGAACAAAAAACTAGCAGGGAAGAGCTGAACACCTCGGTTCCATGGGAGAAAAATGGACACGCAAATAGGAAACAGCATGGCCTGGGGGAAGGAGCACAGACCTGTTAGTCAAAGGTTCTGGATCCAAATTCCAGCTCTGCCACTTGCCTGCTGTGTGACTTTGGGCAGGTTACATAACCTATCTGTGCTTCAGCTCCCTCATCTGAAAATAGGGATTCAATGCCTGTTCTCCCTCCTGCTGAGACTATGGGACAGGGACTGTGTGTCCAACCTGATTATCATTTACTTATCCTAGTGCTTAATAAGCACTTAAATAACACAATTATAATTATTAGGTGTGATGATGAAAAGCAGTCTCAATAAAATAATAATAAAAATAATAATTGTGGTATTCGTTAAGTGCTTACTATGTGCAAAGCACTGTACTAAGTGTTGGGGTGGATACAAAGTAAATTGGGTTGGACACAGTCCCTGCCCCACATGGGCCTCACAGTCTTAATCCCCATTTTACAGAAGAGGTGACTGAGGCAGAGAAGTGAAGTGACTTTCCTAAGGTCACACAGCAGGCAAGTGGCGGAGCGGGGATTAGAACCCAGGTCCTCCTGATCCCAATCCAGTGCTCTATCACTTATGCTTCCAAGAAGGGTGGATTCCAAGAAAGGAGGAAAGAATATAAGAGGGAGAGGTATTTTGTCCTCTCCTACCTCCCCTTCATCTTTAAGTGCTCTCCTCTAGTGATTTCAGGCCCTTAACAGCAAATTACCTTGAGGTTACTGATGAGAATAGCCAGTTTTGCAATAGTCAGAGGATATGCATCAATGTTCAATCAATGGTATTTACTGAGCACTTCCTGTGTAAAGATGACTGTCCTAAGCGCTGGGGAGAGTACAATACAAAGGAGTTGGTAGACACGTTCCCTGCCCACGAGAAGCTCACAGTATAGAGGACATGAAAGACTGATGACAAAGTCTATGCCTATTTAACAGTTAATAAGATTTTATGATGCGTTTTTCCATCTGAAAGGTTAAAATGCTATGAGACCCTAAAATTCATTAATTCATTCAATCGTATTTACTGAGCGCTTACTGTGCGCAGAGCACTGTACCAAGCGCTTGGGAAGTACAAGTCAGCAACATATAGAGACGGTCCCTACCCAACAATGTGCTCAGAGTCTTAGAAGGGGGAGACAGACAACAAAACAAATCATGCAGACAGGTGTCAAAATTGTCAGAACAAATAGAATTATAGCTATATGCACATCATTAACAAAATAAATAGAATGTTAAATATGTACATGTAAAATAAATAGAGTAACAGATCTGTACAAATATATACAAGTGCCCTGGGGAGGGGAAGGAGGTAGGGCTGGGGGGGATGGGGAGGAGGAGAGGAAAAAGGGGGCTCAGGCTGGGATGGCCTCCTGGAGGAGGGGAGCTTTCAGTAGGGCTTTGAAGGGAGGAAGAGAGCTACCTTGGCGGATGTGTGGAGGGAGGGCATTCCAGGCCAGGGGAAGGGCGTGGGTCGGGGGTTGACGGCAGGACAGGCAAGAACGAGGCACAGTGAGGAGGTTAGCGGCAGCAGAGGAGCAGACGGTGTGGGCTGGGCTGTAAAAGGAAAGAAAGGAGGTGAGGTAGGAGGGGGGCGAGGTGATGGACAGCCTTGAAGCTGGGAGTGAGGAGTTTTTGCCTGATGCGTAGGTTGAGTGGTAGCCACTGGAGATTTTTGAGGAGGGGAGTAACATGGCCAGAGTGTTTCTGCACAAAGATAATCCGGGCAGCAGAGTGAAGTATAGACTGAAGCGGGGAGAGACAGGAGGATGGGAGATCAGAGAGGAGGCTGATGCAGTCATCCAGTCAGGAAAGGATGAGAGATTGAACCAGCAAGGTAGCAGTTTGGATGGAGAGGAAAGGGCGGATCTTGGCAATGTTGTGGAGGTGAGGCCGGCAGGTTTTGGTGACAGATTGGATATGTGTGGGGAGAACGAGACATTGGAGTCGAGGATAACACCAAGGATGCGGGCTTGTGAGACGGGAAGGATGGTAGTGCCGTCTCCAGTGACGGGAAAGTCAGGGAGAGGGCAGGGTTTGGGAGGGAAGATAAGGAGTTCAGTCTTGGACATATTGAGTTTCAGATGGTGGGCAGACATCCAGATGGAGATGTCCTGAAGGCAGGAGGCGATACGAGCCTGAAGGGAGGGAGAGAGAGCAGGGGCAGAGATGTAGATTTGGGTGACATCAGCGTAGAGATGATAGCTGAAGCCGTGGGAGCGAATGAGGTCACCAAGGGAGTGAGTGTAGATAGAGAACAGAAGGAGACCAAGAACTGACCCTTGAGGAATCCCTACAGTAAGGGGATGGGAGGCTTTCCTTCTCCAGCCCAGCCCACACCCTCCGCTCCTCTGCCGCTAACCTCCTCACTGTGCCTCGTTCTCGCCTGTCCCGCCGTCGACCCCCAGCCCATGTCCTCCCCATGGCCTGGAATGCCCTCCCTCTGCCCATCCGCCAAGCTAGCTCTCTTCCTCCCTTCAAGGCCCTACTGAGAGATCACCTCCTCCAGTAGGCCTTCCCAGACTGAGCCCCCTTTTTCCTCTCCTCCTCCCCATCCCCCCCACCCTACCTCCTTCCCCTCCCCACAGCACCTGTATATATGTTTGTACAGATTTATTACTCTATTTATTTCATTTGTACATATTTACTATTCTATTTATTTTGTTAATGATGTGTATTTAGCTTTAATTCTATTTGTTCTAACGACTTGACACCTATCCACATGTTTTGTCTTGTTGTCTGTCTCCCCCTTCTAGACTGTGAGCCCGCTGTTGGGCAGGGACCATCTCTAGATGTTGCCAACTTGGACTTCCCAAGCGCTTAGTCCAGTGCTCTGCACACAGTAAGAGCTCAGTAAATACAAATGAATGAATGAATTTTACTTGTACATATTTACTATTCTATTTATTTTATTAATATGTTTTGTTTTGTTGTCTGTCTCCCCCTTCTAGACTGTGAGCCTGTTGTTGCGTAGGGACTGTCTCTATGTTGCCAACTTGACTTCCCAAGTGCTTTGTACAGTGCTCTGCACACAGTAAGAGCTCAATAAACACGATTGAATGAATGAATGAATTTTACTTGTACATATTTACTATTCTATTTATTTTATTAATATGTTTTCTTTTGTTGTCTGTCTCCCCCTTCTAGACTGTGAGCCCGTTGTTGGGTAGAGACTGTCTCTATATGTTGCCAACTTGTACTTCCGAAGCGCTTAGTACAGGGCTCTGCACACAGCGCTCAATAAATACGACTGAATGAATGAATTTACAGGTAAATGTCCTAAGCCTGGACAGTGGCAGAAACAGCATGTGTCTACAGAAGCACAAATTAATACATTTTATGAGTCTACTTTATGTTGGAGTAGTTACCAGAAACAATGCCAAAGGAATCAATTTTTCTAAAAGGATGTCCAGAACAGTGTTTTACCCTAAATTTCCTTACAAAGAACAAAGACTGTGAGAACTGTATGGGACAAGCACTGCATCCGAACTGATTGGCTTGAATAATAATGATGGTATTTGTTAAGCACTTACTACGAGCCAAGCAACGTTCTAAGCACTGGGGTAATCAATCAATCAATCAATCGTATTTATTGAGCGCTTACTGTGTGCACAGCACTGTACTAAGCACTGGGGAAGTACAAGTTGGCAACATATAGAGACAGTCCCTACCCAACAGTGGGCTCACAGTCTAAAAGGGGGAGACGGAGAACAAAACCAAACATACTAACAAAATAAAATAAACAGAATAGATATGTACAAGTAAAATAAATAAATAAATAGAGTAATAAACATGTACAAATATGGGGTAGATACAAGGTAATCAGGTTGTCCCACGTGGGGCTCACAGTCTTAATCCCCATTTTACAGATGAAGGAACTGAGGCACAGACAAGTGAAGTAACTTGCCCAAGGTCACACAACAAACAAGTGGTGGAGCCAGGATTAGAACCCAGATCCTCTGACTCCCAAACCCATGCTCTTGCCACTGCGCCACGTTGCCAAGCTGCTTCTTGAATCCATCCCTGGGCTTACCACAACAAGAGGCACTTTATACCACAATCTCATAGCATTTCACATCCAGATCTAGATGATGGGGAGAAAAAAAGTTTTCCTAAGGACACTCCTGCCCCAACCCTCTGGACGATGCTACTGGTGGAAATAGACAATTGTTATTTCCAATATTAATGTTACAAAGATTGAGGAAAGCAATTCCTTGAGATTTTTGAATTGCCGAACTGTGGCGAAAGAAAAGTGATCCTCCAGGCAACAGAGTGAAGTAAAGACTTGATTAGGGCGAGCCAGGAGGCAGAGAAGCCGGGAAGGAGGCTGCTACAGGGTTCCACCTTTTACTTTTCTCATACCTGTCCAAAACATCCTCGACTAGGATTTAACAAGAACTTCTAAATTGAAGTACATTATTTATCATCAACTGCAGTTGTTTTTTGGCTTGCCTGCCCCATATCAAGAAGATTCCTTGTGTTTCTTGGTGCAGGAAATAAAGGGGACCATATTTCTAAACACGCTCTATCTCAAAGATAATCATCAATGAATATTTTAGAGAAGGCACCTTGTAATTCTAGAAATAGCCGTTAAGCAGATTGCAAAAGATAGCACCCGATACAACAAAAGCATTCTACGATTTAGTACAATTAGAAGTAGTTATTGGTAATTAATGGGTGTCTGGGTGCAAAACACTGTATTTAAAGCTCTCGGGGAATACAACAGAAGCACAAGATCCATTCC
Source organism: Tachyglossus aculeatus (assembly GCF_015852505.1). NCBI lineage: Eukaryota > Metazoa > Chordata > Mammalia > Monotremata > Tachyglossidae > Tachyglossus > Tachyglossus aculeatus. The sequence continues at coordinate 40,453,869 of NC_052066.1, read as the reverse complement.
TGACTCACAAGAGAGACAGACCTAAAGACCTTTACACACCAGGGAATCAGAATAACTTGAATACTCAACTAGACATGTCTTCATATGTATACTCATTCATTCATTCAATCGTATCAACGCTTAGTACACTGCTCTGCACACTGTAAACGCTCAATAAATGATTGAATGAATTTATTGAGCGCTTACTGTGTGCAGAGCATTGTACTAAGTGCTTGGGAAGTACAAGTCGGCAACATATAGAGACGGTTCCTACCCAACAACAGGCTCACAGTCTAGAAGGGGGAGACAGACAACAAAACAAAACATGTAGACAGGTGTCAAAATCATCATAATAAATAGAATTATACCTATGCGCACATCCTAACAAAATAAACAGAATAGTAAATACGTACAAGTAACATAGAGGAATAAATCTGCACAAATATATACAAGTGCTGTGGGGAGGGGAAGGAGGTAGGGCGGGGGGCTGGGGAGGAGGAGAGGAAAAAGGGGGCTCAGTCTGGGAAGGCCTCCTGGAGGAGGTGAGCTCTCAGGAGGGCTTTGAAGGGAGGAAGAGAGCTAGTATGGCGGATGTGTGGAGGGAGGGCATTCCAGGCCAGGGGTCGACGGCAGGACAGCCGAGAACGAGGTACAGTGAGGAGGTTAGCGGCAGAGGAGCGGAGGGTGCTGGCTGAGCTGTAGAAGGACAGAAGGGAGGTGAGGTAGGAGGGGGCGAGGGGATGGAGAACCTTGAAGCCGAGAGTGAGGAGTTTTTGCTTGATGAGTAGGTTGACAGGCAGCCACTGGAGATTTTTAAGGAGGGGAGTATCATGCCCAGAGCGTTTCTGCACAAAGACAATGCGGGAAGCAGCGTGAAGTATGGATTGAAGTGGGGAGAGACACGAGGATGGGAGATCAGAGAGGAGGCTGATGTAGTAATCCAGTCAAGGTAAGATGACAGACTGAACCAGAAAGGTAACGATTTGGATGGAGAGGAAAGGGTGGATCTTGGCGATGTTGCGGTGGTGAGACTGGCAGGTTTTGGTGACGGACTGAATGTGAGGGGTGAATGAGAGAACAGAGTTGAGGATGACACCAAGGTTGTGGGCTTGTGAGACGGGAAGGATGGTAGTGCCGTCTACAGTGATGGGAAAGTCAGGGAGAAGGCAGGGTTTGAGAGGGAAGATAAGGAGTTCAGTCTTGGACATACTGAGTTTTAGATGGCGGGCAGACATCCAGATGGAGATGTCCTGAAGGCAGGAGGAGATCCAAGCCTGAAGGCAGGGAGAGAGAGCAGGGGTAGAGATGTAGATTCGGGTGTTATCAGCGTAGAGATGATAGTTGAAGCCATGGGAGTGAATGAGTTCACCAAGGGAGTGAGTGTAGATAGAGAACAGAAGGGGACCAAAAACTGACCCTTGAGGAACCCCTACAGTAAGGGGATGGGAGGGGGGGGAGGAGCCCGCAAAGGAGACTGAGAATGAACAGCCAGAGAGATAAGAGAGAACTAGGAGAGGACGGAGTCTGTGAAGCCATGGTTGGATAGCATGTTGAGGAGAAGGGGGTGGTCCACAGTGTCTAAGGCAGCTGAGAGGTCAAGGAGGATTAGGATAGAGTAGGAGCCGTTGGATTTGGCAAGAAGGAGGTCACTGGTGACCTCTGAGAGGGCAGTTTCGTTGAAGTGTAGGGGACGGAAGCCAGATTGGAGGGGGTCAAGGAGAGATTTGGCGTTGAGGAATTCGAGGCAGCGGGTGTAGATGACTCGTCCTAGGAGTTTGGAAAGGAAGGGTAGGAGGGAGTTAGGGCGATAACTAGAAGGGGAAGTGGGGTCAAGAGTGCGTTGTTTTAGGATGGGGGAGATGTAGGCATGCTTGAAGGCAGAGGGGAAGGAACCAGTGGAGAGTGAGCGGTTGAAGATGGAAGTTAAGGAGGGGAGGAGGGAAGGAGTGAGAGATTTCATAAGATGAGAGGGAATGGGGTCTGAAGCACAGGCGGCTGGAGTAGCACTTGAGAGGAGGGAGGAGATCTCATCTAAAGATACCGCCGGGAAGGATGGGAGAGTAGCAGAGAAGGTTGAGAGCAGGGGGGTTGGAGAAAGGGGAGGATTGACTTTGGGGAGCTCAGACCTGATGGAGTTAATTTTACTAGTGAAGCAGGAGGCCAGATCATTGGGGGTGAGGGATGGAAGAGGGGGAGGAACAGGGGGCCTGAGAAGGGAGTTAAATGTATGGAAGAGATGACAGGGATGACGGGCATGGGTGTCAATAAGGGAGGAGAAATAGTTTTGCCTGGAAGAGGAGAGGGCAGAGCTAAGGCAAGAAAGGATAAACCTGAAGTGCACAAGGTTGGCTTGGTGTTTAGATTTTCGCCAGCAGCGCTCAGCAGCTCAAGCATAAGAGAGAAGGAGGCAGAAAGTGGCAGTGATCCAAGGCTGTGGGTTAGTGGTACAAGAGCGGCAAAGGGAAAGGGGAGCGAGGGAGTTGAGTTGAGAAGGTAGAGTTGAGAGCAGTAATCTGGTCATCAAGATTGGGCAGAGAGGAAAGGGAGGTGAGGTGGGGTGTGATGCGCTCAGAAAGATGGATGGGGTCGAAAAAGCGGAGGTCTGTGAGGTAGTAATATAGATTTACAGGGGAGAGGAGTGTGAGTGAGGAGGCAGATGAGAAGGCTGTGATCAGAGAGAGGGATTTCAGAGTTGGTGAGGGTGGAGATAGTGCAGCGGTAGGAGATAATGAGGTCGAGGGTGTGACCAAGTTGGTGAGTGGGCGAGGTGGGGTGGAGCAGGAGGTTGGCAGCATCAAGGAGAGCTATAAGGCGGGTGGCAGAGGAGTCACCGGGACGTCCATGTGGATGTTGAAGTCTCCGAGGATCAGAGTGGGCATGGAAAAGGAGAGAAGGAAGGTGAGAAAGGGGTCAAAATCATTAAAGAAGTTGGAGGCGGGGCCGGGGGGAGCGGTAGATGACGGCTACAAGAATCTGGAGGGGGTACTCATTTATTTATAATGTTTGTATCCTGCTCTAGTCTGTTAGCTCATTGTGTACAGGGAATGTGCCTACCAACTCTGTTATACTGTACTCACCCAAAAACTTAGTACACTGCTCTGCACATAGCAGGCGCTCAATATGATTGATCAACCGATTGACAGTATATATCTATAATTCTATTTATATTGATGCCTGCTTACTTGTATTGATGTCTATCTCCTCCCCTCTAGACTGTGAGCCCGCTGTGGGCAGGGATTGTTTCTTTATTTGCTATACTGTACTTTCCAGGTGCTTAGTACAGTACTCTGCACACAGTAAGCACTCAACAAATATGAATGAATGAATGAAAAGGGCTAAGTAAGGGTGGCTGTTGTTCACAACTGACATGACCTGAGGAAGGTTTCAATCAGTAGTATTTATTTAGCACTAAACTCATTCATTCATTCAATCATATTTATTAAAAGTTTACTGTCTGTGCAGAGCAGTGTAATAAGTGCTTGGGAGAGTACAATACAACAATAAACAGACACATTTCCTGCCCACATCAAGCTTACAGTCTAGAGTGGGGGAAACAGACATCAATGCAAATAAATAAAATTACAGATATGTACATAAGTGCTGTGGTGCTGGAGGAGGGGGAAGAGCAAGGGGAACAAGTCAGGGCAATGCAGAAGGGAATGGGAGATGAGGATAGGTGGGACTTAGTCTGGGAAGGCCTCTTGGAGGAGATGTGCCTTCAATAAGACTCTGAAGGCGGGGAAAGTAATTTTCTGTCGGATTTGAGGAAGGAAAGGAGGGTGTTCCAGGCCAGAAGCAGGCTGAGGGCTAGGGGTCGGCGGCAAGACAGGCGAGATAGAGGTACAGAAGGTTAGCATTAGAGGAGCGAAGTTTGAGGGCTGAGTTGTAGGAGAGTAGTGAGGTGAGGTAAGTGGGGACAAGGTGATGGAGTGCTTTAAAGACAGTGCAGAGGAGTTTTTGTTTGAGGCAGAGGTGAATGGGCAACCACTGGAGCTTTTTGAGGAGCAGGGTAACATGTTCTGACTGTTTTTGTAGAAAAATTATCCAGGTAGCAGAGTGACGTATGGACTGGAGTGGAGAGCAACAACAGACTGGAAGGGTCAGCAAGGAATTTGATGCAGTAATCCAGGCGGGACAGGGTAAGTGACTGGATTAACGTGGTAGCAGTTTGGATTGTACTTCCCAAGCCCTTAGTACAGTGCTCTGCACACAGTAAGCGCTCAATAAATATGACTGAATGAATGAATGAATGGAGAGGAAAGGGCAGATTTTAGTGATGTTGGGAAGGTGGGACCAGCAGGATTTAGTGATGGATTGAATATGTGGGTTGCAAGACAGAGAGTAGTTATGGATAACGCCAAGGTTACAGACTTGTGAAAGAGGAAGGATGGTGGTGCTGCCTACAGTGATGGAAAAGTTAAACCTCTACTAGGACACTGTACTAAGCACTTGGAGGGAGGCTGGATTTCAGGAGAGCTTTAAAGATGGGAGAGCAGTGGTGACTGGAAAAATGGGAAGGGAGCTCCAGATCTTTGATATGGGGAAAGTGGAAAAGGTGTCAGAGGATAGAAGGGCAGTATGACCCAAGATATGGCCGGGGGGGGGAAGGAAAGGGGGGATGTGAGAGAGAGCATGACAGGGAAAGAGAGGGAAGGAAAGAGAGACCAGTATCTGTGTTGCATCTGCCTGTAAGTTGTTCACGCTGCACACCTCCACAAAACACCTCAGGTGAGAGTAGAGAATGTAAGAGTATTGAGGGGGTTTAAAGAGAGACAATGACAAAAGTGGAGGGAAAAACAACTGAGAACACCTCCTGGAGAAGGTAGGACTTTATAAAGACATGAAGGATGAGAGGACATGGGTTAGGGAAGCTGAAGGAGGGAGAGCACTTCAGGCAGGGGAAAGACAAGATGGGGAACAGGTGAAAGTGAGGGAGACTTTGGGGTTTTCTTTTCTTTTTTTTATCTGAAGAAGCCACGTTGGTTGTGACAGAAGAAAGAGCTGTTAGGTAACATGGAACCAGCTGTTAGAGAGCCTTAAAGTTAATGCACAGGAGTCTCTTTTTTTTGCTACAAGAAGAAATGGGTCACCATTTGAGATTCTTGAGGTGTGAGACGCTTCAATCTGTAAACTCCTTGAGTGAAAGGATTATACCTGTCGACTCTTTTATACTGTACTCTGCCATGTCACTTCGTTTCTCTGTGATCTGTAAAAATGGGGATTGAGACTGTGAGCCCCACTTGGGACAGGGACTGCCTCCAACTTGATTTGCTTGTAAGAATAATAATGATAGCATTTATTAAGCGATTACTATGTAGAAAGCACTGTTCTAAGTGCTGGGGAGGTTACGAGGTTGTCCCACAGGGGGCTCACAGTCTTCATCTCCATTTTCCAGATGAGGTAACTGAGGCCCAGAGAAGTGAAGTGACTTGCCCAAAGTTACACAGCTGACAATTGGTGAAGCCGGGATTTGAACCCATGACCTCTGACGCCAAAGCCCGGGCTCTTTCCACTGAGCCACCACGTTGTATCGACCCTAGTGCTTAGTACAGGGGCTGGCACATAGTAACAGTTTAACAAATACCATTATTATTGTCGAGAGGCAGCATGGTGCAGTGGATAGAGCCCGGGCCTGGGAGTCAGAAGGTCATGGGTTCTAATCCCTGCTCTGCCACTTGTCTGCTGTGTGACCTCGGGCAAATCACTTTACTTCTCTGTGCCTCAGTACCTCACCTGTAAAACGGGGGTTGAGACTGTAAGCCCCACGTGAGACAGGGACTGTATCCAACCCAATTTGCTGGTCCACCCCAGCACTTAGTACAGTGCCTGTCACATAGTAAGCGCTTAACAAATACCACAATTATGATGATTATTAATAGTGCAGTGTTCTGCACATGGGGACACACAAATACCATTCATTTATTAATTATCAGATCTTCAGAAAGATAGTAAGTGTAAGATGAAATAAAGATTGAAGTGAAAATGAAAATTATTAGAATAGTAATACAATATTACAATCTTTGTGCAGAAATGCTCTGGGCATGTTACTCCCCTCCTCATAAATCTCCAGTGGCTACCAGTCAATCTGCGCATCAGGCAGAAACTCCTCACCCTGGGCTTCAAGGCTGTCCATCACCTCGCCCCCTCCTTCCTCACCTCCCTTCTCTCCTTCTACAGCACAGTCCGCACCCTCCGCTCCTCTGCCGCTAATCTCCCCACCGTGCCTCGTTGAATGAATACTGTGTGCCAAGCACTGTTCTAAGAGCTTAGTACAAAGCTCCGCACACAGGAAATACTCAGTTACTACCAATGATGATGAGTTATCCTGAAGGCAGGAGGAAATACAGATTTTAAGACAATTTGAAAAGTCAGGGCTAGAAATGTAGATTTAGGAATTATTTGCATAGAAGTGTGGTTAAAACCCTGGAAGCAGAGTAGCTCTGCAAGACTGGATGTAAATTGTGATGAGTGGAAGACCCAGGACTCACGTTTTGGGGACTTTCCACATTTAAGGCCGGAGGGGCAGATAAAGAAAAGCCAGTACAGGAAACTAAGGAGTGGTCGGTTGAGAATGAGCAGAGCAGTGTAGCTGTAAAATTTAAGTCAGGGAGAATTCTAGAAAAAAGGATGGTCAACCAAGGAGGAGCATGGCTTAGTGGATTGAGCACAGGCCTGGGAGTCGAAAAGGCCTGGGTTCTAATCCCAGTTTCGCCACTTATCTGCTGTGTGACCTCGGGCAAGTCGCTTAATTTCTCTGTGCCTCAGTTACCTCATCTGTAAAATGGGGATGAAGACTGTAAGCCCCACGTGGGACAACCTGATCACCTTGTATCCTCCCCGGCGCTTTGCACATAGTAAGCGCTTAACAAATGCCATCATTATTATTATTATTATTATAATGGGGATTAAGATGTTAGCACCAAGTGGGACAGGGACTATGTCCAACCCAATTAGCTTGTCTCTACCCCAGTGCTTACTGAAGTGCCTGGCACATAGTAAGCACTTAAATACCATTAAATAAACCCCAAACTGCCCTGGAAGTGACAGCAAGACGAAGAAGGATTAGGGCCGAGATTTTGCTAAAACAAGGTCACAAAGTTATGACCTTCAGAGTGACAAGAGGGCAAAATCCATATTATGGGGTATCAAAGAGTTGGCAGAGAGAGAATAGAGGCACCGGGTGAAGAGAGCCTGCTTGGGGAGTTTAGACAGGAAAGGCAGAAAGGAAACGAAGCAATGGGTGGGGGGTGTGGTTGGGTCAAGAGATGTTTTTTTCGATAGAGAGAAGATTTGGTCATGTTTGAAAGGAGGGAGGAAGGAGCCAGAGAAGAGAGAGGTTGAAGATAAGAGCATGGCACTGGAGGGGGATAAGCAGAAGCAAGTTTCTTGAAGGGAGAAGGGCCTGCGGGTCTAAGGCAGAGACAAAACTATTAGATTCTTAAGAGTCGGAAGGAGGTCTCATCTTGGGAATCAGATGGGAGGGAAGAAAATCTGGATGTAGACAGGAGGAAGCTGAGGCAGCAGACAGGTGCCCTTGAGGGAGTCCAATCCGAAGTAGGTAGGTTCCAAATGGGAAGGGGGGTGGGCGGGCAGGAAAAAAAGCAGAGAGTAATGGGTCCGAGACAGACAAGTCACACAAAAAGATTAGTCAGGAGGTCTGACTGGGAAGAGGGAAGAGGAAGTACTTGGAAAGAGTGGAAGAAGAGAGAGGTAAGAAGGAACTAACTGACAAAGAGCCTTGATTCAGATGGTCGAGAGCTTTCAATAGATGTGAAAAATATTCATCTGTATAGTTTAGCAGTAAAGCATAGATAGAATGATGATATCGGTTAAGCATTTACTGTTTCCCCACTCCTCAAGAACCTCCAGTGGTTGCCCATCCACCTCCGCACCAAACAAAAACTCCTCAGCACTGGCTTTAAAGTACTCACCCCCTCCTACCTCACCTCAGTACTCTCCTACTACAACCCAGATCGCTTCACTCCTTTAATGCTACCCTTCTCACCGTGCCTCCATCTCATCTATCTCATCACCCACCCCTCACCCACATCCTGCCTCTGGCCTGAAACAACCTCCCTCCTCAAATCCAACACACCAGTACTCTCCCCACCTTCAAAGCCTCACTGAGGGCACAACTCCTCCAAGAGGCCTTCCCCCTTTCCTCTTCTCCCACTCCCTTCTGCGTTGTCCTGATTTTTTCCCCTTTCTTAATCCCCCCCTCCCAGCCCCAGAGCACTTGAGTACATATCTGTAATTGATTTATTTGTATTAATGTCTGTTCCCCCCCCGCCATCTAGACTCTAAGCTTGTTGTGCGTATGGGATGTGTCTGTTTATTGCCGTACTGTACTCTCCCAAGTGCTTAGTACAGTACTCTGCACACAGTAAGCCCTCAATAAATATGACTGAATGAATGAACTGTACTAAGCACTGAAGTAGATTCAAGATCGCAATCACACAGCCCCTGACCCACAGGGGTTTACCATCTAATGGGAAGAACAGTTATTTCATCCCCATTTTACAGATGGCAAAACTGACGCACAGAGAAGTTAAGAGACTTGTCAAGGTCACGGAACAGGCAAGCGGCAGAGACGGGATTAGAACCCAGGTCCTGTGATAACCAGGACTCTTTCCACTAGGCCATGTGTATCTTTTAAACTCTCTTAAAAAGATACTTATGCATTTGAACAGAAGATCACAACAGTCATCTAGTCAGTCGACAACGTCTCCCAGATGCAGACCCACTGTTGGGTAGGGACTGTCTCTATATGTTGCCAATTTGTACTTCCCAAGCGCTTAGTACAGTGCTCTGCACATAGTAAGCGCTCAATAAATATGATTGATGATGATGATGCAGACTAGTGTACTAGGAAAAATGGCGGTACAAAGGAAACAGAAGTCAAGTTCCCTGCCCTACATTTGCCATCTTGTTTAATATCTGTTCATCTGAGTGGACACAGAATACTAGGATGGCAGTGGGAGATCAGGATGGTGTCAGCCCAGCCCACTTTACTCCTCTAGTGCTAATCTTCTCACTGTACCTCCATCTCGCTGCTGACCTCTCGTCCACGTCCTGCCTCTGGCCTGGAACGCTCTCCCTTCTTATACCCAGCAGACAATTCCTCTCCCACATCCCATGCCGTATTGAAGGCACATCTCCTCCAAGAGGCCTTTCCTAAGCCCTCCTTTCCTCTTTTCCCACTCCCTTCTGCATCACCCTGACCTGCTCCCTTTATTCATCCCCTGTATATATGTATATATGGTTGTACATATTTATTACTCTATTTATTTATTTTACTTGTACATATCTATCCTATTTATTTTATTTTGTTGGTATGTTTGGTTTTGTTCTCTGTCTCCCCCTTTCAGACTGTGAGCCCACTGTTGTGTAGGGACTGTCTCTATGTGTTGCCAATTTGTACTTCCCAAGCGCTTAGTACAGTGCTCTGCACATAGTAAGCGCTCAATAAATACGATTGATGATGATGATGATGTTCCCCCCTCCCAGCCCCCAGCACTTATGTACATATCTGTGATCTGTGATTTCTTTATTTATGTTAATGTCTCTCTCCCCCTCTAGACTGTAAGCTCACTGTGGGCAGGGGATGTGTCCGTTATATTGTTGTATTGCAAGTGCTTAGAACAATGCTTTGCACACTGTAAGTGCTCAATTAATATGACCGACTGATGTCAATGCTGGGATAGTTATATGGATTGGGGTAGCTTCAAGATGCTTCCCCCCATCAGCTTGAAGACCACAGCTCAGAATCTCAATATCTTGCAACGTTTCCATTCATGAAGTCTGAAATGTAGTCTCCCTTATTCATCATCACCATCATCAAGCATTTACTGAGGGTTTAGAGTAAAAGAGGTATTTTTCCTCTACATGGAACTTGTTCACGTTAAAGCTGTGTCTACTACTACAGAACCACAGGTAGAAATTGGATAATATCCAGTGAGCCAGAAAAAGAGATGCACCCAAATGCAGGGATCTCAAAGTTTGAAACTCTTGACCTGAATAAGTCCCATGGTAAAAACCTTCACGCTGTTATATATATACATTATATATAATGTTATATATAATAAATTATTTATTATATTCATGTCTGTCTCCCCCTTTAAACTGTAAGCAGGGAATGTGTCTGTTGCACACTCCCAAGCGCTTAACACAGTGCTCTGCACATAGTAAGCACTCAAGAAATACCTGTGATTAATTAATGTTATAGAAAAAAATCAGTACAATCAGATCTCAATTATCCATTTGCAGGTTCTGTGTGCCAACAGAAACTATTTAAAAAGCAATTTTCAAGTGTAAAAAAAAAAAGCTTTAAATCACTATAAGTCTGAAGTAAATTTTAACCAAAACTCAAGCTCAGATAGTTCTTGGGCTACTGCCTAACCACTTCTCAGTAGCCACAATGGTTCCTGCTGCAAAGGCTGGTAGAAGCAAGCCGACAAAGGGAACGGAAAGGGGCTCACCCTCAGCTGCCGAGCAGAGCTTGGGATGCCGAGAGGTTTCTGTATGTCATTAATGGCAAAAGGCAAAAAAAAGACTTTCACCTTGGAAGTACTGCTCGGGCAGTGGGAAGACCTTGGTGATCAGTGTTATTTACTGAGCACCAACTGTGCGCTGAGCAGTGTACGAAACCGCTGGGAGACTACACTTGGGTAAAAGACAGTTCCTGCCCTAATTGGCAGAAGCCGAGAGACACAAGATGGCCTCAGAACACTATGACTGCTGTTAGCAAAAATATGGAAGTATTTGGCTCTGCCACCGGGATTATTTTTCTTAAAAAAATGTTCCACATACATCTCCCCATTCCTCAAAAACCTCCAATGCTGGCACATCCATCTCTGCAGCCAATGGACACTCTCTTCCATCTGCTTTACTAGTAATTATGGTATTTATTAAGCACTTACTATGTGCCAAGCAATTTAATGCAATTAGCTTTCCCACTCCTACCACACCTTGTAATTCTCATTCATTCATTCAATCGTATTTATTGAGCGCTTACTGTACGCAGAGCACTGTACTAAGCGGTTGGGAAGTACAAGTTGGCAACATATAGAGACAGTCCCTACCCAACAACGGGCTCACAGGCTAGAAGGGGGAGACAGACAACAAAACACGTGGACAGGTGTCAAGTCATCAGAATAAATACAAGTAAAGCTAGATGCACATCATTAACAAAATAAATAGAACAGTAAATATGTACAAGTAAAATAGAGTAATAAATCTGTACAAACATACATACAGGTGCTATGGGGAGGGGAAGGAGGTAGAACCCAGTCTACATACTTCATTCCTCTAGTACCAACCTACTTAACTGTACCTCCATCTCATCTTTCTCACCATTCATTCAATCGTATTTATTGAGCGCTTACTGTGTGCAGAGCTTACTGTACTAGGCGCTTGGATGCCTGCTCACGCTCTTCCTCCTGCCTGGAACTCTTTCTCCCTTCATAACACATAGACCACTCCTCTCCCCATCTTGTGTCTGATCTGATTATCTTGATTCTGCCCCAGCACCTAAGTGCTTAAGAAATATCATCATTATTATTATTAGAAGCCAGATGGCATAAACTAGCCTCCGTGGCCTCAGTAATGGAACAATACGGCATCAGCAAGTAAACAGTTTACCCGCTGAAAAGTAATCAAAACAAATTTCATTCAATATACTGAGTTATTTGTGGGTAAAAGAACCAGAAATCCATGAAAACATCAATGTTCACAGCAAGATCATGGCCAAACGGTTTTGCCGGTAATGAGCAATGGGCAGTTTATTAAAAAAAAAATATTGGAGTCTAATAATGCAACAGGGCTTGGAACAAAATAGAGCTGGTCAGATGATCGTGAGCCCACTGTTGGGTAGGGACTGTCTCTATATGTTGCCAATTTGTACTTCCCAAGCGCTTAGTACAGTGCTCTGCACACAGTAAGTGCTCAATAAATACGATTGATGATGATGATGATCGTGGCTCAAGATTTTGCCTGAACCTGTGGAAGAGACTGGATTCATTCTAACACTGGAGAGGAAGAAGTGATCAAAACTCTCAAACGCAATCTGAAGACAGCAAGCATGTCCACCTCAAAAACGATCATGGCTACGAGGTGCTGACAAGTGAAATCACAAGCCATATCCAGGAACCTGAGAACAAAGATCCTTCAGACAATGTGGAAGACAGCAGTGTGTTAACACTGGGGTTTTAAAACTAATATAACTTTATTGAATTTAGCCACGTTAGACACATAAATCCCAGTGGATTTTGCTTGTCTCCCCCACTGGCTTGTAAGTGTCCAGCCTGGAAAGAGTACAGGAAGACAGAGCCACAACTTGCCTGCTGTGTGACCTTGAGCAAGTCACTTAACTTCTCTGCTTCAGTTTGATCATCTGTAAAATAGGATTAAATCTCCATTTTCACTCCACCTTAGATTGGGAGCTCCATAGGAGAATCTACCCCAGTGCTTGGCACAGAAGCACGGAAATACCATTATTATCATTATAGGGATAGTGTCTATTAATTCTACTGTATTCTCCCAAGCACTCAGTACAGTGCTCTGCACACAGTGAACACCCAAATGATAGATTTGAAAACACTGAAGGTCTGTAGTTTTCAGCAAGCCCAGTTTGTGGAAAAACTCTGAAAAACAACCTTCTACAGAACTCCAACGATGCTATTTCTAAATTTATTTATATTAATATCCGTCTCTCCCTCGTTGTGGACGAGGAATGTGTCTGTTTATTGTTGCATTGTACTCTCCCAAGTGCTTAGTACAGTGTTCTGCACACAGAAAGCATTCAATAAATACAACTGATGGACTGACAAAGCCATTCGTAATTGTTTTCAAATCTAAATCTACTGTTTTACTGAATCTAAATGCAGAGGTTTAATTGATGTGTAAACCTGAATCGTTTAAATTGTAGCGGAAAGTGATAACACACGACTTAGTACAAAGAGCATGGGCTTCGGAGTCAGAGGAAGTAAGTTCTAATTCCAGCTCCGCCACTTAACTGCTGTATGACTTTGGGCACGCCACTTCATTTCTCTGTGCCTCAGTTACCTCACCTCTAAAATGGGGATTAAGACTGTGAGCCCCACGTGGGACAAACTGACTACACCGTACCTATCCCAGAGCTTAGAACAGTGTTTGGCACAGAGTAAGCACTTAAATACCATTATTATTATTACTATAATACCAGTATTTTAAACTAATGGCTTCACTGAGTTGGGTAAAGACCAAACTTGGCCCCCAGTATTTCCAAATATTCTTGATCATTTTTGGTCATCTGGGTCAGCTGACCTGAGTTTAAGCTTAAATATTTACTCAATCATTCAATTCAATCGTATTTATTGAGCACTTACTGTGTGCAGAGCACTATACTAAGCGCTTCTTATTGGTTCATTCTGATAAAATGGATTCACTATACACCTACTAAATAGGCCTGAAAATTCATTTTTTTGCCTTGAATTATTGACTGTGACTATGAACCTGGCTCCAAAAACACCGGACAAAAATTCCCATCCTTCTTCTCCACTTTGAATTGGAAGTTTGAACTAAACCTTAGAGAACCTGTATGAACGTAGCCAGCTCACTTCAGGATGGTGACAAGGATCTTTTCTGAAGTGGGCACCAAAAACACGGCCATGGGGTAATTTTTTTGGTAAACCAGGGACTCACATGGCCCCAAATGGAGTGTGAGATGTTGTCGGGAGATTGGAGTCTTGGTTGGGACCCTCCAATAGCCGGGTGGCCTGAGTTCCTGCTCCACCTCATCACCCCAGCCAGCAGAGAACCAGCCGGGTTTGATCCAGCATGGCGTAAAGGCTAGAGCCCGGGCCCTGGAGTCAGAAGGTTAAGGATTCTAATCCCGGCTCTGCTACTGGTCTACTGCGTGACTTTGCGCACTTCATTTCTCTGGGCCTCAGTTACCTCATCTGTGAAATGGGGATTGAGACTGGGAGCCCCACGTGGGACAGGGACAGTGTCCAACCCGATTAGCTTGTACCTAGCCCAGCCCTTAGTATAGTGCTTGGCACCTAGTAACAAATACCATAATTAATATTCTATCATTATTATTATCCAGTCGTCAAAGACCGGTATCCCTCCGCCGCGGCAGCTCCCAGACCACAGGGTCAATCAATCAATCAATCGTATTTATTGAGCGCTTACTGTGTGCAGAGCACTGTACTAAGCGCTTGGGAAGTACAAGTTGGCAACATATGGAAATGGTCCCTACCCAACAGTGGGCTCACAGTCTAAAAGGGGGAGACAAGGGGTCGCCCCAAGAACCCCAATCTCTGCTGCAGCAGGGCTGATCTAGCTGGCTTCAGTGCCTGCCAGCTGCACGGATGCCCTCTGCTGCCCCTGCGTTCCTCCCACTACTCTCTGGCCGGTTTCTACCTCTACCCCTCAATTCCCCATGAATGAATCCTACCTCCCTCTCTGTTGCCTGCCTCCCGTCAGTCAATCAGATTTATTGAGCGCTTACTGTATGCAGACTACTGTACTAAGTGCTTGGGAAAGTACAATATAACAGACATTCCCTGCCCACAGTGAGCTTACAGTCTACAAGGGAAGCAGACAATATAAATAAACATCATCATCCCACATTATCATCATCTCCCCCTCTTCCCCTCTCCAATCCCCACCTTACCTCCTTCCCTTCCCCACAGCACCTGTACATATGTATATATATTTGTACATATTTATTACTCTATTTATTTATTTTACTTGTACATATCTATTCTATTTATTTTATTTTGTTAATGTGTTTTGTTTTGTTCTCTCTCTCCCCCTTCTAGACTGTGAGCCCACTGTTGGGTAAGGACCGTCTCTATATGTTGCCAACTTGTACTTTCCAAGCGCTTAGTACAGTGCTCTGCACCCAGTAAGCGCTCAATAAATATGATTGATTGATTTCCCACAGCACCTGTATATATGTTTGTACATATTTATTACTCTATTTATTTTACTTGTACATATTTATTCTACTTATTTTATTTTGTTAATATGTTTTGTTTTGTTCTCTGTCTCCCCCTTCTAGACTGTGAGCCCACTGTTGGGTAGGGACTGTCTCTATATGTTGCCAACTTGTACTTCCCAAGCGCTTAGTACAGTGCTCTGCACACAGTAAGCGCTCAAGAAATACGACTGAATGAATGAATGAAATAAAGAAATTACTGATATGTACATAAGTGCTGTGGGCTGGGAGGGGAGATGAATAAAGGGAGCAATTCAGGGCGACGCAGACGGGAGAGGGAGAAGAGGAAAGGAGGGCTTAGTCAAGGAAGACCACTGGAAGGAGATGTGCTTTCAATAACGCTTTAAAGAGGGGGAGATTAATTGTCTGTTGGATATGAAGAGGGAGGGCGTTCCAGGCCAGAGGCAGGGCGTGGGCGAGAGGTCGACGGCAAGATAGAGATCGAGGTACAGTGAGAAGGTTGGCACTAGAGGAGTGAAGTGTGTGCCTGTTGTGGGCAGGGATTATCTCTATTGCTTTACTGCACTTTCCAAGTGCTTAGTACAGTGCTCTGCACACAGTAAGCACTCAATAAATACAACTGAACGAATGGGTTGTAGTAGAAGAGTAGTGAGGTGACATAGGAGGGGGCAAGGCTATCGAGAACTTTAAAGTCAATGGTGAGGAGTTTGTTCGATGCAGAAATGGATGGGCAACTCCTGGAGGTCCTTGAGGATTAGGGAAATATAACCTGAACGTTTTTGTTGAGAAATGACCCAGGCAGCAGAGTGGAGTACGGACTGGAGTGGGGAGAGCCAGGCTGATAAGAATAATCAAGTTGGGACAGGATAGGTAACAGTTTGGATGGCGGGAAAAGAGCAAACTCTCTTGTTCACCCCTCACATCCAATCCGTCACCAAAACCTGCCATCTCACCCCTGCAACATCGCCAAGATCCGCCCTTTCCTCTCCATCCAAACCGCTACCTTGCTGGTTCAATCTCTCATCCTATCCTGACTGGATGACTGCATCAGCCTCCTCTCTGATCTCCCATCCTCCTGTCTCTCCCCACTTCAGTCTATACTTCACGCTGCTGCCCGGATCATCTTTGTGCAGAAACGCTCTCGGCATGCTACTCAATCAATCAATCGTATTTATTGAGCGCTTACTGTGTGCAGAGCACTGTACTAAGTGCTTGGGAAGTACAAGTTGGCAACGTATAGAGACGGTCCTTACCCAACAGTGGGCTCACAGTCTAGAAGGGGGAGATAGACAACAAAACAAAACTTATTAACAAAATAAAATAGAGCAATAAATACGTATAAACATATATACAGGTGCTGTGGGGAGGGGAGGGAGGTAAGGCGGGGGGGGATGGAGAAGGGGAGGAGGAGGAGAGTAAGGAGGGGGCTCAGTCTGGGAAGGCCTCCTGGAGGAGGTGAGCTCTCAGTAGGGCCTTGAAGGGAGGAAGAGAACTAGCTTGGCAGATGTGGGGAGGGAGGGCATTCCAGGCCAGGGGGATGACGTGGGCCGGGGGTCGACGGCGGGACAGGCGAGAACAAGGCACGGTGAGGAGATTAGCGGCAGAGGAGTGGAGGGTGTGCGCTGGGTTGGATCCCGGAGGAGTAGAGGCCAGTGGATTTGGCAAGGAGATCACTGGTGACCTTTGGGAGGGCAGTTTCTGTGAAGTGAATGGGACGGAAGCCAGAAGGGAGGGGGGTGAAGAACAGAACTGGAGGAGAACTTGAGTCAGTGGGTGTAGACATCTTGCTCATGGAGTTTGGAGAGGAATGGCAGGAGAGAGATGGGATGATAACTGGAGGGAGCCGTGGGGTCAAGGGAGGGGATTTTTTAAGATGGGGAGTCATGGCATGTTTGACACGGGTCAGTGAAGCTGCCAGCCTCATTGCCTTGGAGACAGAAAGGGGCGCCAGCAGAGGCCTCCACAAGAGGTGGGGCAGCATCAACTCTGCCGTGGGGCTTGGGCTATTCGACAGTCTGAGGCCCACCCAAATGACACACGATGCCATTACAACACACGGCACACTGTGATGTCATTTCATCGCTGACATTCCCGTCACTGTGGTCCAGCCTTCCCATCTCACAGGCCCAAAACCTTGGTGTCATTCTTGACTCCGCTCTCTCATTCACCCCACACATCCGTCACCAAAACCTGCCAGTCTCACCTTCGCAACATCGCCAAGATCCACCCTTTCCTCTCCATCCAAACCGCTACCCTGTTGGTTCAATCTCTCATCCTATCTCAACTGGATTACTGCATCAGCCTTCTCTCTGATCTCCCATCCTCCTGTCTCTCCCCGCTGCAGTCTACACTTCACTCTGCTGCCCGGATTATCTTTGTATAGAAACGCTCTGGGCATGTCACTCCCCTCCTCAAAAATCTCCAGTGATCACCTGTCAACCTACGAATCAAACAAAAACTCCTCACCCTGGGCTTCAAGGCTGTCCATCACCTCATCCCCTCCTACCTCACCTCCCTTCTCTCCTTCTCCAGCCCAGCCCGTACCCTCTGTTCCTCTGTCGCTAACCTCTTCACTGATCTGTTCCTCTGTCGCTAACCTCCTCACCGAGCCTCATTCTTGCCTGTCCCACCATCGACCCCTGGCCCACGTCCTACCTCTGGCCCAGAATGCCCTCCCTCCACACATCTGCCAAAAGAACTGTCTTCCTCCCTTCAAAGCCCTGAGAGCTCACCTCCTCCAGGAAGCCTTCCCAGACTGAGCCCCCCTTTTCCTCTGCTCCTCCTCCCCTCCCCATCGCCCCCACTCCCTCCCTCTGCCCTACCCCCTTCCCCTCTGAACTTGTGAATATTTGTATGTATTTATTACTCTATTTTATTAATGATGTGTTTATCTATAGAACTATTTATCTATTTTGATGGTATTGACACCTGTCTACTTGTTTTGTTTTGTTGTCTGTTTCCCCCTTCTAGACTGTGAGCCCGTTGTTGGGTAGGGACTGTATCTGTGGCCAAATTGCACTTTCCAAGCGCTTAGTACAGTGCTCTGCACACAGTAAGCACTCAATAAATATGACCGAATCGCTCTGCTACATCATGGGACTACATGGTGCTTTTCATGCCCTGTGGATGAGCAGGGGTCAGAGCAGGGTTCCTCGCCATCCCAGGGGCTTCTCAGAGCATGGTAATAATAATAATTACTATTATTATCATCAATCGTATTTATTGAGTGCCTACTGTGTGCACAGCACTGTACTAAGCGCTTGGGAAGTACAAGTTGGCAACATATAGAGACAGTCCCTACCCAACAGTGGGCTCACAGTCTAAATTATTATTAATGGTATTTGTTAAGCACTTACTATGTGCGAAGCACTGTTCTAAGTGCTGGCATTTATTAAGCGCTTACTATATGCAAAGCACTGTTCTAAGCGCTGGGGAGGTTACAAGGTGATCAGGTTGTCCCACGTGGTGCTCACAGTCTCAATCCCCACTTTACAGATGAGGTAACAGGCACAGAGAAATTAAGTGACTTGCCCAAAGTCACACAGCTGACACATGGCTGTGTGGCTTTCCAAGCGCTCAGTACAGTGCTCTGCACACAGAAAGCACTCAATAAATGCAACTGAATGAATGAATGAAAGTGGCGGAGCTGGGATTTGAACCCATGATCTCTGACTCCAAAGCTCGTGCTCTTTCCACTGAGCCACGCTGCTTCTCTATAGAGATGCTCTTCCACCCTCACCCCACAGTTGGGCAACTGGTCGCCCAATGTGTTGCCAATATGTTGCCAATTTGTACTTCCCAAGCGCTTAGTACAGTGCTCTGCACACAGTAAGCGCTCAATAAATACGACTGATGATAAATACGATCGATGATGGTGAGTTGGACCAGTCCCACACTGAGGCAGAGACACCCTCCGCAGCCCCGGCTGGACTGGCTTAACCCTTTCCACACCGGCACAACACCCCTGAGACTGGCTCACCTCATTCTGAGGAAAGGGGCCAACGATGTTCCCTTGGAGACCGGGGAGGAGAAGCTGGCGGTGCTGAGATGCGGAGTGGGACTGACTGGGAGGATGCGGGGGAGGCGGAAATGAGAGCCGATGATTCCACGAATGGTAACGATAGGGAGAGTCAGAAGGGAGAGGGTCAACGGGAGGCAGCCTGACACCCGAGCCGGCTCCTGGTAGGTGGGGGGCTGGGGGTGGATCTTAGCCAAATGAAGACAGGACGTGCCGATGCTCAGGGTCCCAACGGGGTGGATCTTCTGGAACCTCCCCCATGTGGGGGGGATCTCTTGCTTCTCCCGAGTCTCTCCAGGAATGCTTTGCGCTAGGGCCACGGCTGGACTGTGGCCAGGTTAAGGAGGGGTTTGCCCTCTGCTGAGCAGACCTCACCACAGGCAGGCTAAGGGAGGGATTCTCCTGACTTTCAGGTTGGCCTGTCTCCCGCAACTCAGAGGTGGGGATGGGACCCTTTAGCCAAGTACTAAGCTACAGACCCTAATTATGCAGCGACCCCCCAGCAGCCAGCCCACCACACCAGGGACTGGGGGGCCCAGGGGTCTGGGAGCAGCTGCCGATAGTTTGGAACTGGGGGTGTACTGCCGAACGTGAGTGGAACTCCAGCATCAAGAGAATAGTGAGGCGAGAGTCAGTTGATCCAAGCGTACTCCTACTACTTAGAGAAAGGAAACAAAGCAGTACCTAGGCATCCGGTCATCCAGCAGTCCCACCCAGGACCCACGATCACTTTCCTTACTCCTGCCTACCTCCCACTGGGGGCGGAGGCTTGGGGCTTGCCCAAGCCGTGACCAAAACCTGCCGGTCTCAGCTCCGCAACATTGCCAAGATCCACCCTTTCCTCTCCATCCCAACCGCTACCCTGCTCATTCAAGCTCTCATCCTATCCCGTCTGGACTACTGCATCAGCCTTCTCTCTGATCTCCCATCCTCCTGTCTCTCCCCACTTCAATCCATACTTCATGCTGCTGCCTGGATTGTCTTTGTCCAGAAACGCTCTGGGCATATTACTCCCCTCCTCAAAAATCTCCAGTGGCTACCAATCAATCTGCGCATCAGGCAGAAACTCCTCACCCTGGGCTTCAAGGCTGTCCATCACCTCGCCCCCTCCTACCTCACCTCCCTTCTGTCCTTCTCCAGCCCAGCCCGCACCCTCCGCTCCTCTGCCACCGCTAATCTCCTCACCGTACCTCGTTCTCGCCTGTCCCGCCATCGACCCCCGGCCCACGTCATCCCCCGGGCCTGGAATGCCCTCCCTCTGCCCCTCCGCCAAGCTAGCTCTCTTCCTCCCTTCAAAGCCCTACTGAGAGCTCACCTCCTCCAGAAGGCCTTCCCAGACTGAGCCCCTTCCTTCCTCTCCCCCTCGTCCCCCTCTCCATCCCCCTCATCTTACCTCCTTCCCTTCCCCACAGCACCTGTATATATGTATATATGTTTGTACATGTTTGTTACTCTATTTATTTATTTATTTTACTTGTACATATCTATTCTATTTATTTTATTTTGTTAGTATGTTTGGTTTTGTCATCTGTCTCCCCCTTTTAGACTGTGAGCCCACTGTTGGGTAGGGACTATCTCTATATGTTGCCAACCTGTACTTTCCAAGCGCTTAGTACAGTGCTCTGCACACAGTAAGCGCTCAATAAATACGATTGATGATGATGATGATGACGACCTTGGGCAAGTCATTTAACTTCTCTAAGCCTCAGTTACCTCATCTGTAAAATGGGGATTAAGACTGTGAGCCCCACATGGGACAATCTGATCACCTTGTATCCCCCCAGAGCTTAGAACAGTGCTTTCCACATAGTAAGCGCTTAACAAATGCCATCATTAGTTATTATTATTACATCTACACTGAGAATGTAAGACCTGAAGCTCTGGCTACTTTAAGGGAGGAAGTAGTTTCTCACGTGTAACCAATCAATATTCCAGGATATCAGAAGAGGGAATATGCCCCAGAGGAAGTAAGCAGCGTGGCCTAGTGAACAATCCCGGGAGCCAGAACGATGTAGGTTCTAATCCCGACTCTGCCATTTGTCTGCTGTGTGACCTCAGGCAAGTCACTTCACTCCTCTGTGCTTCTGTTACCTCATCTGGGCAATACGACTGTGAGCCTCATGAGGGACACGGACTGTGTCCAAACGGATTAGCCTATATCCATCCCAGTGCTTAATGGCACATTCATTCATTCATTCAACTGTATTTATTGAGCGCTTACAGTGTGCAGAGCACTGTACTAAGCGCTTGGGAAGTACAAGTTGGCAACAAACAGAGATGGTCGCTACCCAACAGTGGGCTCACAGTCTAGAAGGGGGAGACACACAACAAAACAAAACATATTAACAAAATAAAATAAATAGAATAGTAAGTACTTAACAAATACCACACAAAAACAGACTTTCTCTCCTCCTCCTTCAGGAGAAATGTGGTTCTGTGGCATGAGACGGTGAAGGTCAGAAATCCATGGTATAATTTCAACAAATAATATTTCAAATAATAATTTAATAATAACAGTAATTTCAAATAAATAATATTTTATTCTATTCTATTCTATTCATTTATTCTATTTATTTTATTTTGTTAGTATGTTTGGTTTTGTTCTCTGTCTCCCCCTTTTAGACTGTGAGCCCACTGTTGGGTAGGGACTGTCTCTATATGTTGCCAACTTGTACTTCCCAAGCGCTTAGTACAGTGCTCTGCACACAGTAAGTGCTCAATAAATACGATTGATGATGATGAAAGCAAACGCAGACTATAGGCTCGGATCATTTTCCTAGCAGTGATTTGTCAAGGTCACACATCTGTGGCTGCTAAAAAAGCAAATTATGAGACTATCTCAAAGTCCAGGGCAAACAGCAGTCTCCCAATTCCTTTTTTCAATCAATCAATCATATTTATTGAGTGAGTACTGTGTGCAGAGCACTGTACTAAGCACATGGGACAGAGCAACATAGCAATATGTTGGTAGATATATTTCCTGTCCCCACCACCATGTAAAGTTAGTTACGGTAATTATCAAGTGCTTACCACTTACCAAGCCCCTGTGCTAAAGTATCTTCAAGATAATCAAATCAGACACATTCTCTAACAGTATGAAGAGCAGGACCTTATCCCCACTTTACAGAAAAGGAAGCTGAGGGCACAGAGAGATTAAGTGAAGAAAGAGGTCACATTGTAAGCTAATAACAGAGTTGGCAACAGGATCTGGGTCTCCCGACTCCCAGAATTACGCTCTTCACTCTAGAGATTCCCTGCTTCCCAGCAAATTCCCCTCTGTAGGCTTCCCATGGGCCCCACCTGCCTTCCATCACCAGTTTAAAGATCCATACGTAATGCACAGGTAATGCTCTGCACACAGTAAGCGCTCAATAAATCCGACTGATTGATTGACAAGTGACAGTATTTAATATAGTCCTATTGGGATGTAAAACACAGAGCACAGCTGATAAAATGGCACTTGCTTCAAGCGCTTAGTACAGTGCTCTGCACACAATAAGTGCTCAATAAATACGACTGAATGAAAAATGGCACTTGCTTTATATATACACACACACCCAGGTAGATTATTAAGAACAATCACCTCAAGCTAATCCAGTTCTAAGATAATCAAAACAAAAATGAAATACTTACCATCAGAACTTGTGAGAACAAAGATTTCTGCTTGTGTCTGCTTCTTTCCACCAGTAGCCTTGGGAAACCAATGAAGATCTATAGGATAAATATCATCTGGAAGCTTGACTACTAGAATGGTCTCATTAGTTAACAAGTTCCATTTCACTATCTGATGATCATCACTACATGAATACAATTCTTCAGCTGTAGTCCATCCTACACAGCTTACCAATTCCTGATGTGTTCTCAAATTAAGGAAATAATAATAATAATAATAATGATGGCATTTATTAAGCACTTACTATGTGTAGAGCACTGTTCTAAGCGCTGGGGAGGTAACAAGGTGATCAGGTTGTCCCACAGGGGGCTCACAGTCTTAATCCCCATTTTACAGATGAGGTAACTGAGGCCCAGAGAAGTTAAGTGACTTGCCCAAAGTCACACAGCTGACAATTGGCGGAGCTGGGATCAATCAATCAATCGTATTTATTGAGCTCTTACTGTGTGCAGAGCACTGTAGTAAGCACTTGGGAAGTACAAGTCGGCAACATGTAGAGACAGTCCCTACCCAACAGTGGGCTCACAGTCTAGAAGGGGGAGACAGAGAACAAAACCAAACATATTAACAAAATAAAATAAATAGAATAGATATGTACAAGTAAAATAAATAAAGAGTAATAAATATGTACAAACATATATACAGGATTTGAACACATGACCTCTGACTCCACAGTCCGGGCCCTTTTCACTGAGCCATGCTGCTTTGAACAGTGATACATAACTGAATATTACTCTATTTATTTTACTTGTACATATTTACTATTCTATTTATTTTATTTTGTTAATATGTTTTGTTTTGTTGTCTGTCTCCCCCTTCTAGACTGTGAGCCCGTTGTTGGGTACGGACCGTCTCTATATGTTGCCAACTTGTACTTCCCAAACACTTAGTACAGAGCTCTGCACACAGTAAGCACTCAATAAATACGATTGAATGAATGAATGAATGAATGAAACAACTTAGAGAAAAGTTCTATACATGGCATTCAGAAAATAATTCTTGCTAATGAAGGATTATTTCCTAGATTTATTTTTACAATAAACATCAGAAGTGTAAGAACATTGGGAGAAATGAAA
Source organism: Tachyglossus aculeatus (assembly GCF_015852505.1). Lineage (NCBI taxonomy): Eukaryota > Metazoa > Chordata > Mammalia > Monotremata > Tachyglossidae > Tachyglossus > Tachyglossus aculeatus. Next base: position 40,430,179 of record NC_052066.1, on the reverse strand, counting down.
GGGGAAACCAGAAAGTAATGGTTGAAAGTAATGAAATGCTTGACATTAAATGCTTGAGAAGCAGTGTTGCCTAGTGGATAGATAGAACTGGGAGTCAAAAGGACCTGGGTGGTAATCTCAGCTCTGCCACTTGTCTGCTGTGTGACCTTGTGCACGTCACTTAACTTCTCGGTGCCTGTTACCTCATCTGTAAAAATGGGGATTAAGACTGTAAGTCTCACATGGGACATGGACTACGTCCAACCTGATTAGCTTGTATCTACCCCAGTGCTTACTTCAGTGTATGGCACAGAGTAGGAAGTGCTTAACAAATATTTTATGTATATAAATATGATTTTTGGATAGAATTTCTGAGATATATATGATTTCTTTAAATGACATTTGAGTGCTCACTGTGTACAGAATACTGTACTGAGCACTTGGGAGAGTACGACATAAGAGTTGGAAATAGCTGCAACTCTGAAATAAATTTGCAGGGAATTTCAAATCTTGGTTTACTTTTTTTCTTCCTTCTATCCAACTATCTGCACTCACCTTGGTTCTGCCCCATTTTATCCCCCTACTACTTGTTGGCCTTCCAGCCACAGGGGTTCCCCCACCCCGAGCTTCCCACTGTTGTCACTGTTGTCTCACAGCTCCGGCATTCCGGCTATCTGTCCTCCCTTCCTCTTATTTAGAAAGACCAACATATGGGGTTGAAAGGAAAATCTTACCATGTTTGCCACATGCAAATTCTAAAGGTAATTTACTCAACATATATTAACCAATCACAGGACACATAGTACTATAGTAAGTAATGATAATGGAGAAAATGTTCTACCCCAAGCTAGTGCACATTTTACATCTGTCAAAATGACTGAAATGGCTAGATTCAGTATAGCTCTCAAAGCATTCATGTTAAATATCTTTTGAAAATTAATTTGAGAATAAGCACATTTTTTTAAAAAAAGGATAATTACATATATTAAAAAGTCACACAATCCTAAAGTATGAAAGCCAAAAGCAATTCAGAGATGAACTTTGAAAATAAGCTATACCATTAGGCAAAGGATATGCTTTGGTTCTTTTAGAAGTGATATCTTCAATCTCATTGTTCCTCCAACTCCCGGTTTCAATCGTCCTTAATAAATGTCGTTAGGTTGCCTTTCCTGTAAATATAAAGGTTTCGGGAAGGACATTAACAATTTGCTTTTCTTTCTCCTCTCCTCCCACCCCCAACAATCTCATATATATTCATTCTTTTTCTCTTTTTCTCTTATACATACACACACACACACACACACACACACACACACACACACACATACATTCACACTCTCTCACTGGCCAGTTCACTTCTAGCACTTGTCATTCATTCTACGGGGGTTCTTCTTGGGAGGTGGGGTTAATGGTATTTAAGTACTTACTATTTGCTAGGCGCTATACTGAGCGCTACAGTGGTTAAAAATTATTCAGGATTGTGTCCAAAACAGGGCTTAGTCTTAATTCCCATTTTACAGATGAGGTAACAGGCACAGAGTAGTTTAGTGAAGTTACTGAACAGAGTAGTTTCGTTTTGAGAAGCAGCGTGGCTCAGTGGAAAGAGCTCGGGCTTGGGAGTCAGAGGTCATGGGTTCGAATCCCAACTCCGCCACTTGTCAGCTGTGTGACTTCGGGCAAGTCACTTCACTTCTCTGTGCCTCAGTTACCTCATCTGGAAAACGGAGGTGAAGACTGTTGAGGCCCATATGGGACAACCTGATCACCTTGTATCCCCCCAGCACTTAGAACAGTGCTTCACACATAGTAAAGCGTTTAACAAACACCAACATTATTATTAGTAGTATTATGCGACTTGCTCATCAAGGGCTCACAGCAAACAAGTGGCAGAGCCAAGATTAGACCCCAGGTCGTGACTCCCAGGACTGTGCTCTTTCTACTAGGCCAGGCAACTTCTCATTCTGAGTTTCCTAGTCTTCTCACTATATTCTCTCGCTGTCTGTCAGCTCAGGGACTCAGCTTCCTTCTCGCTGAAAGACTCAAAACTACCTCACCTGCCCCAATCGGTTGCCCGCTCCGCAACCCCACAATTCCTCTTATTTCCAGGTCATCTCCGCAAGGATGATCTGCTCTAATGTGGCTAAATTTGAACTCCTAAATCTTCTTGTAGCTTTTCCATCACAGTCAACAATCTAGTCATCCTTTCCTGTCCCTGACGTTTATGACTTCGGTGTCCTTAACTGAATCCTGGCTGGGTTTTAAGCCTTACATTGTCACAAATTCTGTCAGTTCTCTCGAAAGATTTTGCGGATCTTGTTTTGTTGTCCGTCTCCCCCTTCTAGACTGTGAGCCCATTGTTGGGTAGGGACCGTCTCTACATGTTACCGACTTGTACTTCCCAAGCGCTTAATAAAGTGCTCTGCACACAGTAAACGCTCAATAAATACGACTGAATGAATGAATGAATCCCTTTCCATGCAAATGGCCATGGCTGTGGTTCAAATCCTCAACATCTGTCACAGACTTGACTAGAATACCTACCTCCTCACTAGTCTCCCTCTTCAGTTTGGCCTGGATTATTTTCCTGAAATGTCATTCGGTATACACCTCTCCCCTCCTCCAAAACCTTCGATATTTGTTTCCCTCTGCATTGTGGCATATTGGAAACAGCACAGGACTTAAAATCAGAGGATCTGGTTCTAATCCCAACTCAACAACTTGCCTGCTGTGTGACTTTGGGTAGATCAACAAGTGCTCTGTGCTGCAGTTTCCTCATCTGTAACATGGGGATTCAATACCTGTTCTCTTTCTTTCTCAGAATGTTAGTCCCACGTGGGACAGAGATTGTGTTGGACCTGATGATCTTGTTTCTGATCCAGCACTTAGTAAAGTGCTTGGCACGTGGACTCCCAAATCTACTTCTCCGGCCCTGATCTCTCTCCTTCTCTGCAGTCTCGCATTTCCTCCTGCCTCCGGGACATCTCTATTTGGGTACCTCAAACTTAACACGTCCAAAACAGAGCTCCTCATCTTTCCACCCAAACCCTGTCCCTCCCCCTGACTTTCCCATCACTGTAGATGGCACCATCCTTCCTGCCTCACAAGCCCATAAGCTTGGCATTATCCTCGACTCACCTCTCTCATTCAGCCCACATACTCAGTGTCACCAAATCCTGTCGGTTCAACCTTGACATTCATTCATTCAATCATATTTTTGAGCGCTTACTGTGTGCAGAGCACTGTACTAAGCGCTTGGAAAGTACAAGTTGGCAACATATAGAGATGGTCCCTACCCAACAACGGGCTCACAGTCTAGAGGGGGGAGACAGACAACAAAACAAAACATGTGGACAGGTGTCAAGTCATCAAAATAAATAGAACTAAAGATAGATGCACATCATTAACAAAATAGAATAGTAAATATGTACAAGTAAAATAAATAGAGTAATAAATCTGTACAAACATATATACAGGTGCTGTGGGGAGGGGAAGGAGGTAGGGCAGGGGGATGGGGAGGGGGAGAGGAAAGAGGGGGCTCAGCCTGGGAAGGCCTCCTGGAGGAGGTGAGCTCTCAGTAGGGTTTTGAAGGGAGGAGAGAGCTAGCTTGGCAGATGTGACAGCATCTTCTCCCATCCAAAATGCTACCTGGTGGATCCAAGTACTTATCCCATCCCACCTTGACTACAGTATCAGCCTCTTTGCTGACCTCTCTGCTTCCTGTTTCTCCCCACTTCAGTCTGCTGCCGGGATCATTTTTCTACAAAACTGTTCAGTCCACGTATCCCCACTCCTCAAGAACCTCCAGTGGTTGCCCACCCACCTCCGCATCAAACAGAAACTCCTTACAATTGGCTTCATTCATTCAATTGTATTTACTGAGAAGTTACTGTGTGCAGAGCACTGTACTAAGCACTTGGGAAGTACAAGTTGGCAACATATAGAGATGGTCCCTACCCAACAGCAGGCTCACAGTCTAGAAGGGGGAGACAGACAACAAAACAAACATATTAACAAAATAAAATAAATAGAATATGTACAATAGAGTAATAAATACGTACAAACATATATACATATATACAAGTGCTGTGGGGAGGGGAAGGAGGTAAGGCGGTGGGGATGGGGAGGGGGAGGAGGGGGAGAGGAAGGAGGGGGCTCAGTCTGGGAAGGCCTCCTGGAGGAGGTGAGCTCTCAGTAGGGCTTTGAAGGGAGGAAGAGAGCTGGCTTGGCGGATGTGCGGAGGGAGGGCATTCCAGGCCCGGGGCATGACGTGGGCCAGGGGTCGATGGTGGGACAGGCGAGAACAAGGCACGGTGAGGAGATTAGCGGCAGAGGAGCGGAGGGTGAGGGGTGGGCTGGAGAAGGAGAGAAGGGAGGTGAGGTAGGAGGGGGCGAGGTGATGGACAGCCTTGAAGGAGGTGAGGAGTTTTTGCCTGATACGTAGGTTGACTGGTAGCCACTGGAGATTTTTGAGGAGGGGAGTAACATGCCCAGAGTGTTTCTGCACAAAGACGATGCGGGCAGCAGCGTGAAGTATGGATTGAAGTGGGGAGAGACAGGAGGATGAGAGATCGGAGAGGAGGCTGATGCAGTAATCCAGTCGGGATAGGATGAGAGATTGAACAAGCAGGGTAGCGGTCTGGATGGAGAGGAAAGGGCAGATCTTGGCAATGTTGCGGAGGTGAGACTGGCAGGTTTTGGTGACGGATTGGATGTGAGGGGTGAACGAGAGAGCGGAGTCGAGAATGAAGCCAGGATGGGGGCAGGAATGGGAAGAAACATCAGGGACTGTTGTCTTTTCCTGGTCCAAACTTGCCCCACCTTCTCACCTTCCAAAGGACGGGGGCCAAGAGGCCTAGCATATAAGGGTCAAGGGGTATATGTCACCTCAAGTCTAATAAACATTTTGACCAGGTTGGCCAAAATATCACAGCCATTAGTGTGAGTCATTAGTGTGGAGATTAACAGAGATTCTAAGTACAGGATGGCAAGTCTACTCTAAAATATGAAAAACAGGTACCTTGTTAGCAGCACCTAAAATTACTTACCTATTCATAGTAATAATAATAATGGCATTTATTAAGCACTTACTATGTAAAAAGCACTGTTCTAAGCGCTGGGGAGGATACAAGGTGATCAGATTGTCCCACGAGGGGCTCACAGTCTTAATCCCCATTCTACAGATGAGGTAACTGAGGCACAGATGAGTTAAGTGACTTGCCCAAAGTCACACAGCTGACAGTTGGCTGAGCGGGAATTTGAACCCATGACCTCTGATTCCAAAGCCCGTGCTCTTTTCCACTGAGCCACGCTGTCTGTCTCCCCACTCTAGACTGTAAGGTTCCTTTGAGCAGCGAACGCTTCCGCTAATTCTGTTGTATTCTACTCTCCCAAGTGCTTATAACAGTGCTCTGCACATGGTAAGCACTCAATAAATACCATGGTTTGATTGACTGATCAATTAAAGCAAACACTGACAAGCTCCATCAGAATTAAAGTCTGTAGAATCACTTGATCACTCTGTTCCTCTTAGTGCTGTGCACATAGTAAGCGCTCAATAAATACGATTGATGATGATGATGATCTCACCTCACTGATGCAAGGCCTACTGGACAGAGCCCAGGCCTGGGAGTCTAAAAGACCTTAGTACTAATCCTGGCTCTGCCACTTGTTTGCTGTGTGACCTTCTGCAAGTCACTTCATTTCTCTGTGCCTCAGTTACCTCATCTGTAAAATGGGGATTAAGACTGTGAGCCCCCTGTGGGACAGGGACTGTGTTTGACCTGATTACCTTGTTAAGCCTGTGAGCCCCCTGTGGGACAGGAACTGTGTCCAACCTACCTTGTTTCTATCCCAGTACTTCGAACAGTGCTCGGCATGTAGTAAGCGCTTAACAAATATAATCATTATTATTGTTATTATCCAACTTGATTAGCTTTTATGTACCCCAGCACTTAGAACAGTGCTTGACACATGGTAAGCACTTAACAAATACCATTACTATTATTATTATTAGTAGTATTACTATAGTAAGCACTTAACAAATACCATTATTATTATTATTATTACTACACCCCAACCCATGCTCTTAGCTCCTCTAATTTCTACCTACTCATTGTATCCCAATCTCATCTACTTTGCCGGAGACCCCTTGCCCATGTCCTGCCCCTGGACTGGAACTCCCTCCCTCTTCATATCTGACAGATGATCATGGCTCCCTACCATCAAAGCCTTATTATTATCACATCTCCTCCAAGAGGCCTTCCCCGACTAAGCCCTTATTTCCCCTACTCCCTCTCCCTTCAGCACTGGATTTGCACCCTTTATTCACCTCATTCCCAGCCCCACGGCACTTGAAGCAACATGGCTCAGTGGAAAGAGCCTGGGCTTGGGAGTCAAAGGACATGGGTTCTAATCCCAGCTCTGGCACTTGTCAATCAATCAGTCAATCAATCGTATTTATTGAGCGCTTACTATGTGCAGAGCACTGTACTAAGCGCTTGGGAAGTACAAATTGGCAACACATAGTCCCTACCCAACAGTGGGCTCACAGTCTAAAAGGGGGAGACAGAGAACAGAACCAAACATACCAACAAAATAAAATAAATAGGATAGAAATGTACAAGTTAAATAAATAAATAAATAAATAAATAAATAGAGTAATAAATATGTACAACCATATATACATATATACAGGTATATATATACCTGCTGTGTGACTCTGGACAAGCCACTTAACCTCTCTGTGCCTCAGTTACCTCATCTGTAAAATGGGCGTTAAGACTGTGAGCGCCATGTGGGACAGCCTGATTACCTTGTATCCCCCCAAGCGCTTAGTAAGCACTTAACAAATACCACCATTATTATTATTATGTGCTTCTCCACAATTGATTTTAATGTCTGTCTTCCCCTCTAGACTGTAAGCTCACTGTGAGCAGTCTACCAACTCTGCTATACTGTACTCTCCCAAGCGCTTAGTACAATGCTCTGCACAGAGTAAGCGCTCAATAAAGTACTGATTGACAGTACTTGCTAACAAATACCACAATTATCATTACTTAAATACGTGACCATTGGTTTCAAGACTCTCCACCAGATCTCTTCCTCAAAGGCATCTGCTCTCTTCACCCACTACTTCCCAAGCTACTCTTCTCATTGTCCCTCGCACTGCAGCCCTTGGTTCATAGTGTTTCCCTGTCTGGAATTTTCTCCCTACTTCAAATTAGCCAGATCACAACTCTCCCAAGCTTCAGAGCACTCTTGGAATTGCACCCCTTCCTCCAGAAACATTTGATGATTAATTTCCTCCTCCCTGGGTTGTATCCTTTGGTGAGCCCACAATAAGTTGCTTTACTAGTGGCTGTTTGTGATCCCATGGACAACAACAAAAAAGAAACTCGCAAAGGAATTAGGGTGCTCCGTGAGGGCGGGGCATGGACGGAGATGATGATGGCATTTATTAAGTGCTTACTATGTGCACAGCACTGTTCTAAGCGCTGGGGAGGTTACAAGGTGATCAAGTTGTCCCACGGGGGGCTCACAGTCTTCATCCCCATTTTACAGATGAGGCACAGAGAAGTTAAGTGACTTGCCCAAAGTCACACAGCTGACAGTTGGCGGAGGCAGAATTAGAACCCATGACCTCTGACTCCAAAGCCTGGGCTCTTTCCACTGAGCCACGCTGCTTCTCTATGTGACCTTCTCTCCCTGCTTGACCCAATAACGGGCCTGGACCAATCAGCGACTGCCATGCAGAGCTGCCGCTTTGACACCTAAGGCAGATAAAAGGCAGTCGCTTTGAATTCCGAGGAAGTAGAGAGAGAAGAAGAGAGAAAGTAGCATTCAGAGGGGGAAACCATTCCAAGGGGAAGCAGCATTTGGGGGAAGCGCCATGCAGGGCAGGCTTGCAGCATTAGCGGTCCAAGTCACCAGGAACTTCTCCCAACCTTCCGCCTTGGGATCGGCAGAATGGGCTCCCTTGACCAGCAGACTGGTACTGGGCCCCTGGTGGAGTGAGTGCTTGTGTGTATGGGTCACTCCCTTGCACATTGGTAAAAACTAAGTAAAACTTTCCACAGTAACCTTAGTGGTTTCTCCCCCTTTAGACTGTGAGCCCGTTGTTGGGTAGGGACCGTCCCTATATGTTGCCAACTTGTACTTCCCAAGTGCTTAGTACAGTGCGCTGCGCACAGTAAGCGCTCAATAAATATGACTGAATGAATGAATGGTTTGCTTTGACTCTACTACGTGTCACTGAGGCTCCCCCGGTCCAGGAAAGTCCTGGTTGGTACGAGCCGGGGGGCTCGGGACGGTATCGATTCTACAGGCACTCATAACGTGTATGGAAATATTGTCCTACGTACCCTCTTTTATTCACAGCTATCTTTTCTTTCTACCTCGACCAGTTATACCGAGATTTTTCCTAACCGTGTCTGCCTGTGTCCCTTACTGGATGGTAAATTACGTGAGAATAGCGAGGGTAACAGGCCATATACTCCCCCGAATAGTACAGGGCTCTGGATGCAACAGGCAAGTACGTGATGGCACTCACCACAACACCCCTACTACCCAGTAGGGACCCAAATGAATGGGGATCTCTCCCCATTCCTCCCCCAACCGGGGTTTGGTATCTGAAGGCGGCCAAAGACCACAGATGCACCTCCTCAGCAGAGATGAGGAAAATGAGCAGGGGTCCTTGATACTCCCAGCCTCCGCACCAGGATCCCAAACATTCCCACTGGTGGGGAGGAGGGGGTCTCACCCCTGTCTACTCCCATTTCCCCATTTGAATCCCTGTGGAATCACAGGGAGTGAGCAAGCTCCTTACAGTTGGGTTTGGACCCAAGAGGGGATGGGGATGGTAGGATCTGGCATCCAATCAGTGGTATTTACTGAGCGCTTAATGTGTGCAGGACACTGTACTAAGCATTTGGGAGAGCTCAACAGTGTTGGATCAATCATTTACGGAGCACTCATTATAGGAGAGAGATCAGGTTTGGAGGTGTAGATTTGGGAATTATCTGCGTCAAGATGGCGGTCGAAACCATGGGAGCGAATTCATTCATTCAATCGTATTTATTGAGCGCTTACTGTGTGCACAGCACTGAACTAAGCGCTTGGGAAGTACAAGTTGGCAACATATAGAGACGGTCCCTACCCAACAGTGGGCTCACAGTCTAGAAAGGGGAGACAGAGAACAAAACAAAACATATTAACAAAATAAAATAAATAAAATATGCACAAATAAAATAAATAAATAAATAAATGGAATGAGTTCTTCAACGCGGTAGGTGTAGACGGAGAATAGAAGACGACCCAGAATTGAGCCTTGAGGGCCTCCCACAGTTAGGGGAAGGGAAGCAGAGGAGGAACCCCTGAAAAAGACTGAGAATGAGTAGCCACAGAGATGAAGGGAGTATCAAAATAGGACAGTGTTAGTGAAGCCAAGGTTGGATAATGTTTCCCAGAGAAGGGGGTGGTCTGCAGCGTCCAAGACAGCCGAGAGGTCGAGGAAGATTAGGATGGCCCAGAGGCCATAGAATTTGGCAAGGAGGAGATCACTGGTGACCTTTGAGAGGGCAGTTTCAGTGGAGTGAAGGGGGCGGAAGCCAGATTAGAAGGGGTCAAGGAGAGAATTGGAGAAGAGGAAGAGGAAGCAGCAGGTGTAGACAACTCGCTCAAGGAGTTTGGAGAGGAGTGGTAGGAGGGAGACGGGGTTGGAAGGAGTCATGCAGCCGAGGGAGAGTTTTTGGGAACAGGGGAGTTGTAGACATGATCCCTGCCCTCAAGTAGTTTATAATATACACTTTCTCACTCAACCTCTATAGAGACAAAAAGTTGGGATGAAAGTGAGTTCATTCATTCATTCAATCACATTCATTGAGCGCTTACTATGTGCACAGCACTGTACTAAAAGCTTGGAAAGTACAATTCGGCAATAGATTGTACTACCCAGGAGCTTAGCATAGTGCTCTGCACACGGTAAGTGCTCAATAAATACGACTGAATGAATGGAGACAATCCCTATCCATTCATTCATTCAATCACGTTTATTAAGCGCTTACTGTGTGCAGAGCACTGTACTAAGCGCTTGGGAAGTACAAATCGGCAACATTTAGAGATGGTCCCTACCCAACAACGGGCTCACAGTCTAGAAGGGGGAAACAGACAACAAAACAAGTAGACAGGTGTCAATACCATCAGAATAAACAGAATTATAGCTATATACACATCATTAGTAAAATAAAGTAGTAAATATGTGCAAATATACACAAGTGCTGTGGGGAGGCGAAGGGGGTAGCGCAGAGGAGGGTGGGCGATGGGGAGGGGAGGAGGAGGAGAGGAAAAAGGGGAAGGCCTCCTGGAGGAGGTGAGTTCCCTACCCAACAATGAGCTCATGGTCTAGAAGGGCAGGAGGGGGCAGACAACAAAACACGTAGACAAGCATCAATAGCATCATAGAAATACCAGACCCAATACCCTATCACACGTATGATGAAAGCAACATGGCTCAGTGGAAAGAGCACAGGCTGTGGAGTCAGAGGTCATGGGTTCAAATCCCGCCTCCACCAATTGTCAGCTGTGTGACTTTGGCCAAGTCACTTAACTTCTCTGTGCCTCAGTTACATCATCTGTAAAATGGAGATTAAGACTGTGAGCTCCCCCTGGGACAACCTGATCACCTTGTAACCTCCCCAGAGCTTAGAACAGTGCTTTGCACGTAGTAAGCGCTTAATACCATCATTATTATTATTATTATGAAAGGACAGAACAAACAGCATGTATCACTCCCAGTATTATAATAAATCCCAATACCAGATGGACTTTTTCAATAACATTGCTGACTCAGTTTGGTTTCCAGATGATAAGACAGCCAAGCCTTTTTCTGCTAGGAATTAAAAATTAAAAATTCACAATGAGGGTGGCGCATTCAAGGTGCGTTTTATCATTTACCGATATATGTACAGGTGTTCAAACTGGGCTCTTTCCAGCTTCAAGAGCCACAGACACTCTGTGGCCCTTCATCATATAGTCAATGATTTATGGCCAGATTTCACCCCCGACCAACCACAAAAACATTCTTTCCAGCCTGCTTCCACCCAGTCCTAACCCTCACCCACCATTATTCTATTTATAAGACAAGAGCTTGAAATTGTATAAACAGTGACTGGAAGGAGTAGTGTAGCATGGCAGAGTGGACAGAGCACGGGCCTGGGAATCAGATGGTCACGGGTTCTAATTCCGGCTCTTCCACTGGTCTGCTGTGAGACCTTGGACAAGTCACTTCGCTGTGCCTCAGTGCCTCATCTGTAAAATGGGGATTGAGACTGTGAGCCCCATGTGGGACAGGGATTACGTCCACCCCGATTTTGCTTGTACCACCCCAGGGCTTAGTACAGTGACTGGAACGTGGTAAGTGCTTAACAAATACACAGATTAGTAGGTGGTAAGAGTGAGGGTAGCCCCCTGGCTTTTCCAGACAGCCACAACATGAAATTTGACAAGATGAATGGCAATATTAATAATAATAATGGCATTTGTTAAGCACTTACTGTGTGCAAAGCACTGTTCTATGTGCTGGGGGGATACAAGGTGATAAGGTTGTCCCACATGGGGCTCACAGTTTTAATCCCCATTTTACACATGAGGTAACTGAGGCTCACAGAAGTTAAGTGACTTGCCCAAGGTCACACAGCAGACATGTGGCAGAGCCAGGATTAGAACCCATGACCCCTGACTCCAAAGCCCGTGCTCTTTCCACTGAGCCACGCTGCTTGTCAGGTACCAAGTCACCCGGACGATTTTCACCTTGGGGGCCATCGGGAGGGGCTGCAATTCAACAGGTCAAATGCTTAAGCCACCATTCAAGCTACTTCGAAGTGAATGGAAGCAATAGGAAAAGTTCAGAAGTGGCCATGCAGATCCAGCATCTGCAAAATGGAAAACGACATGAGAAGAATAAAGGGACCAAGGTCAGAGCTCTGAAAACCATCCCATCCAGCAAGAAGTGAGCTGGCAAGGAACCCGTGGAAAATGGCATTTTAGGTCTGATACCAAAAAGGCATCATCTCCGCCGGGCCGGTCCAAAAGAGGGTACAGAGGAAGAGAATGGGGAGTGGAACATTGCCACGATGGCAACTGGGGGCTCAGACACTCCTGCCCATCTGGCGGTTTGGGATTTCTCAACCACTTTTACCACTCTGCTCAGTGTTGCCTCTAGACTGTAAACTCGTTGAGGGCAGTGAATGTGTCTGTTTATTGTTCTACTGTACTCTCCCAAGCACTCAGTACAGTGCTCTGCACACAGTAAGCGCTCAATACAACTGACTGACCGCCTGCCTCTCCAAGGTGAGAAAGAGGTGGATTGAGGACGGTGGCGCAGTGCCCGGGATAACAGCCGCCTATTTATTTATTTATTTATTTATTTTACTTGTACATATCTATCCTATTTATTTTATTTTGTTAGTATGTTTGGTTTTGTTCTCTGTCTCCCCCTTTTAGACTGTGAGCCCACTGTTGGGTAGGGACTGTCTCTATATGTTGCCAATCTGTACTTCCCAAGTGCTTAGTACAGTGCTCTGCACATAGTAAGCACTCAATAAATACGATTGATGATGATGATAAGTAGCAGAATATCCTGCAGTGCGACCCACTGCTTACAGGTAGCCAAGTGTGCTAGGTGAACGTCATGTGAACAAGAAGAACGGCCAGCTCTAGGACGGCTACTGGCCAGAGGCCAGACTATACAGGAACCTGGAGAACACAGTGCTACAAATCACATGCCCACTTTTTTAAGAAACCTTATGGTTATTACACAGGTAATAATAGGCAACCACATTCTTAGCACAGAGAGGGACAGAAAATTGGGAGTTAAACGCAGTACTACTTTGAAGTTCGGTTTCCTTCAAACTGCGTCATGTTTGCATTGAAATAGTATCTTTCCTCCAAAAAGGAAACCTTGCCCACCAGTAGAAAAGGCTAATTTTTAAAAGTGTGTTTCAAACGGTTAGATATCAGTTTCTTTAATACGATGCTGAGGAATATAATGTCCACCTGAAAGATTTTTCTGCAAGGAAATTATCTGACAAGCACGAAGGGACTGCATGTGAAGCGGCTGTTAGGGGTTCATATCACCATGATTTAGTGTTGTGCCCATTATTTATTTCTTCTACAACTGTCGCAGACAAGCCGAGGCTATTAATATCCTCAGCTTACCCCTCCCTGAAGGTTGGCCCGCTTCAATCGCTCATTGATGCATTGAGCAGGCTTCTTAGGTAAAGCATAAGCCGGGAATGGCTTTACTACAGAGAAAATTTGCTTCACCCTCTCTTTCCAAACAAGACACACAACGTATATACAACACATACAGTAAATTCCTGATTTTCTGTGCATAGATTAACTGCATGGTCAATTACCCACGCTTTGCCCCCACCATCCAATCCCAAGCCCCTGCTCTGCTTTACAATTAGCTCCTAGGGATGTTTTTGCCCCATTCCCTCTTCACCACGTTCTTGGGCTGCTGGCAGCTGGCTCCTTGAGCTGTTTTCTCCCCTTCACTAATCCGCCACATTCCCCAACCAGCTGTTTATGCTTTGCAGCCAGCTCCTGGGGTGTTTTCTTTGCCTTGCTACATTCTCAAACCAGCTGCTGCACTTAGCTAAAGCGATGGTATTCTGCAGATCAGATCGTAGGGCAGGTTAACCGTAGCAAGTGCAAAGAGAAGCCCGACTGATGGGGATGGGGGATTCCAGAGAGGTTAAGGATGCACTTTTTGCTCTTAAAAAACTCTGTCCGCTCCATTAGCCCAGCCAATAAAGACTAGAGTGTCTATACATAAAACCCTTCTTTAATTTAACCTGAAATTTCAGGTTCTCTCAGGTTGCACATCTCCACCTATGGGATCAACCTGTCCTCTTAGACAGGGCTTGACACAACTTTCCAATGTGTCCCAATGTTTTTCCTGGATCCTTTGACAGGATAAGTTCTCCTTGACATTACCTGTCTCCTGTCTTTACATAACAACTGTCCCTTCAAAGACCTATCTTTCATTCATTCATTCAACCATATTTATTGAGCACTTACTGTGGGCAGAGCACTGTACTAAGCTCTACAGTCAGAAACTAATATGCTAAATATGTACTGAATACTGGCTTCCCCGATTCAACACCTGCCTCAGGTTCCCTATTGTTAAACCCAAAATTCTGGACTCCTTTCATTGCTCCTCCTTCTGACTCCTTCTGAGAGTCCTTGGGGACTCTCAGTTTAGGGAATAAAGGAGTCATTACTCACCTGTGTGTGAATGAAATTACACGATTGCTATGCAGATATTTTTCCTTTATTATAGTAAAACCTGAAGTGCCCAAAACCGTAACAAAGAAATGGTGAACTCAGAGTCTCAGAGCCACAGAATTTTCTTGTTTAACATTTTCCACACACCCAAGGATTAATTTAATTTCGTTAATAAAATAATGAACTGCATCTGGCACACTCTCAGCACTCAATACTGACGATGATCATGAATGCCCCCCATTGCTGATCATGCCATTTCAAGGATGTGGGATCTGCTCATGTCTTTGCCTATGACTGCCTTTATCAGCCAAAGCAATTGCTATTTCGAAGCAGCAGCCACGCTCAGGTAGCCTAAGAAACCAAATTAATACCAAGACCAAGTGCTCGCCTTGACTGCAGCACCGTAGAATCTCAACACGCCTTTCTAAGCATCGCAATTAAATCGACGAAGCCTTTCGAGAATGAACAGTTGATTGAGCTACCAAAATTCCTGGGTATTTTCAAAATCTGGCAACATTTTTACTCACGTGACCTCTTGTGAGCTGTACATACCTGGGTGTCCTTTAGCTGCACCTATGTTAGTGTGCTCACTGATGATCATCATCATCAGACTGACCAGACTAATCAGATCAGACTGAGCCCCCTCCTTCCTCTCCCCATCCCCCCCCGCCTTACCTCCTTACCCTCCCCACAGCACCTGTATATGTTTGTACATATTTATTACTCTATTTATTTTACTTGTACATATTTCCTATTTTATTTATTTTATTTTGTTAATATGTTTTGTTTTGTTGTCTGCCTCCCCCTTCTACACTGTTGGGTAGGGACCGTCCCTATATGTTGCCAACTTGTACTTCTCAAGCGCTTGGTACAGTGCTCTGCACACAGTGAGCGCTCAATAAATACAATTGAATGAATGAATGAATGAATGATGGTATTTGTTAAGCGCTTACTACGTGCCGAACACTGTTCTAAGCGCTGGGGTGGATACAAGGTTATCAGGTTGTCCCACGGGGGCCTCACAGTCTTAATCCCCATTTTCCAGATGAGGGAACTGAGGCCCAGAGAAGTGAAGTGACTTGCCCTAGGTCACCCAGCTGACAAGTGGCGGAGTCGGGATTCAAACCCAGGGATTTTGGCTGGAGCCTGTTTCTGGAGAGAAGGGGCCATTCCCGGCATGGATTACTGGCCTGGACATTCCCAAAGTCCCTAATCAATCAATCAATCGTATTTATTGAGCGCTTACTGTGTGCAGAGCACTGTACTAAGCGCTTGGGAAGTACAAGTCAGCAACACATAGAGACAGTCCCTACCCAGCAGTGGGCTCACATGGAGGGCAGACACTGTCTCCTCCTCCTAGACTGGGAGCCCTGTTGGTAGGTAGGGACCGTCTCTACCTGCTGCCGATTTAATACTAGTAATAGGCTTTGTTAAGCGCTTACTATGTGCAATGCACTGTTCTAAGCGCTGGGGAGGTTACAAGGTGATCAGGTTGTCCCGGGGGGGGCTCATTGTCTTCATCCCCATTTTCCAGATGAGAGAACTGAGGCCCAGAGAAGTGGCATGCCCAAAGTCATACAGCTGGCAACTGGAGGAGACGGGATTAGAACCCATGACCTCTGACTCCCAAGCCCCGGCTCTTTCCATTGAGCCACGCTGCTTCTTGGACTTCCAAAGCGCTTAGTCCAGTGCTGTGTACACAGTAGGCACTCAATCAATACGACTGAATGAATGAACTAGTGCCCCAATTGTTTCATTCCGCTCGCTGCCCATCACAGCATTAGGACGAGACATCCAGTTTTTCCCTCCTCCCTGCTCTCTCCACTTCCACATGTCATTTCCCTCTTTTTTACGGCATTTACTAAGCGCTTACTATGTGCCAAGCGCTGTTCTAAGCGCTGGGGAGGTTACAAGGTGATCAGGTTGCCCCACGGGGTGTTCACCGTCTTCATCCCCATTTTCCAGATGCCACCCAAAGTCACACGGCTGGCAACTGGAGGAGACGGGATTAGAACCCATGACGTCTGACTCGCAAGCCTGGGCTCTTTCCATTGAGCCACGCTGCTTCTTGTACTTCCCAAGCGCTTAGTCTAGTGCTCTGCACACAGTAAGCGCTCAATCAATACGACTGAATGAACGAACTAGTGCCCCGACTGTTTCATTCCGCTCGCTGCCTATCACAGCACTAGGATGAGACATCCAGTTTTCCCCTCCTCCCTGCTCTCTCCACTTCCACGTGTCATCTCCCTCTTTTTTATGGCATTTACTAAGCGCTTACTATATGTCAAGCACTGTTCTAAGCGTTGGGGAGGTTACAAGGTGATCAGGCTGCCCCATGGGGGGCTCAGTCTTCATTAGAGAAGCAGCGTGACTCAGTGGAAAGAGCATGGGCTTTGGAGTCAGAGGTCATGGGTTCGAATCCCGGATCCGCCACATGTCTGCCAACTTGTACTTCCCAAGCGCTTAGTACAGTGCTCTGCACACAGTAAGCGCTCAATAAATACGATTGAATGAACGAATGAATGTCTGTTGTGTGACCTTGGGCAAGTAACTTAATTTCTCTGAGCCTCAGTTACCTCATCTGTAAAATGGGGATTAAGACTGTAAGCACCACGTGGGACAACCTGATCACCACGTATCTCTCCCAGCGCTTAGAACAGTGCTTTGCACATAGTAAGCGCTTAATAAATGCCATCATTATTATCCCCATTTTCCAGATGAGGGAACTGAAGCAGCGTGGCTCAGTGGAAAGAGCACAGGCTCTGGAGTCGGAGGTCATGGGTTTGAATCCCGGCTCTGCCACATGTCTGCTGTGTGACCTTGGGCAAGTCACTTAACTTCTCTGAGTCTCAGTTACCTCATCTGCAAAATGGGGATGAAGACTGTGAGCTCCACGTGGGACAACCTGATCACCTTGTATCTCCCCCAGTGCTTAGAACAGTGCTTTGCACATAGTAGGCACTTAAATGCCAACATTATTATTATCAGCACCTGGAACAGTGCTTTGTACATAGTAAGCGCTTAATAAATGCCATCATTATTATCCCCATTTTCCAGATGAGGAACTGAAGCAGCGTGGCTCAGTGGAAAGAGCACGGGCTTTGGAGTCAGAGGTCAATCAATCAATCGTACTTATTGAGCGCTTACTGTGTGCAGAGCACTGTACTAAGCACTTGGGAAGTACAAGTTGTCAACATATAGAGACGGTCCCTACCCAACAGTGGGCTCACAGTCTAGAAGGGGGTCAGGCCAACATTATTATCAGCGCTTAGAACAGTGCTGTGCACATAGTAAGCGCTTAACAAATGCCAACATTATTATCAGCACTTAGAACAGTGCTTTGCACATAGTAAGCGCTTAACAAATGCCAACATTATTATCAGAGCTTAGAACAGTGCTTTGCACATAGTAAGTGCTTAACAAATGCCATCGTTATTGTCCCCATTTTCCAGATGAGGGAACTGAAGTCCAGAGGAGTGATTTACCCAGAGTCACACATTGGCGGGGCCGGGATTGGAACCCAGGACCTCGGGCTCCAAAACCCGGGCTCTTTCCACTGCTTCTCTAAGAGGGGGATGTTGCGGGGGGGGCGGGGGGGGGGAGTGTGGTGAGGAAGGGGAGCCCCCCGTTGTTTGGCCGCGTCTTCGCCCCCCTCTCAGCCCGGGCCCCTCTTCCAGGGCCTCCTCGCCGAAGGGCCGGCCCCCGCCCTCCTCCGAGGGCTGCAGACTCTCAATCAATCGTATTTATTGAGCGCTTACTGTGTGCAGAGCACTGTGCTAAGCACTTGGGAAGTACAAGCTGTCAACATATAGAGACGGTCCCTTCAGGTATTTAATCCCCATTTTAAAGATAATAATAATAAAAATAACAATGGCATTAAGCGCTTACTATGTGCAAAGCACTGTTCTAAGCGCTGGGGAAGTTACAAGGTGATCGGGTTGTCCCACGGGGGGCTCACACTTTTAATCCCCATTTTCCAGCTGATGCACAGAGAAGTGAAGTGACTTGCCCTGAGCCACACAGCTGACAACTGGCAGAGCCGGGCTTCGAACCCATGACCTCTGACTCCAAAGCCCGGACTCTTTTCACTGAGCCGCGCTGCTTCTCCAAGGTAACCTAGGCACGGAGAAATTTAGCGGCTTGACCCAAGATCACCCGGCAGACAGGAGGTGAAGCCGGGATTAGAACCCAGGTCGACCGACCCCGGGGCCCGTGCTCTTCCCACTAGGTCATGCTGCTTCTCTGTAGAGTGTGACGGGGGCAACTACAGCCCCGTGCCGGGCCTCGGATGGCACTGACGGTACCGCTAACCCACAGCCCTGGATCACCTTCACAGTTCCCTTCCTTACGCGAGCCTCGGGGGGCTGCGGGCGAAAATCTACATATAAGACCAACCTTGTCCACTTCAAATTTATCCTTTTCTGCTTTTAAACTGCGCAACCAAATCATTTCTTCAACCTTATCGACATCCATGCCCAGTGCCCTCTTCGGTTGTTACAGACTTTGAACTCCCTCCTCAAAGCCCATCCCTAGTTTCCCTACTCCTCAAGAACCTCCACCAACCTCATAAAATTGTTTACCTGTATATATGTATATATGTCTGTACATATTTATTACTCTATTTATTTTATTTGTACATATCTATTCTATTTATTTTATTTTGTTGGTATGTTTGGTTTTGTTCTCTGTCTCCCCCTTTTAGACTGTGAGCCCACTGTTGGGTAGGGACTGTCTCTATATGTTGCCAATTTGTACTTCCCAAGCGCTTAGTACAGTGCTCTGCACATAGTAAGCGCTCAATAAATACCATTGATGATGATGATGATGATAAAACCCTTGCTGGATTCCACTGCACCCATGACCGCGTCTCGACTGCACAGAGCGTGGCTCAGTGGAAGGAGCCCGGGCTTTGGAGTCAGAGGTCATGGGTTCAAATCCCGGCTCCGCCAATTGTCAGCTGTGTGACTTTGGGCAAGTCACTTCATTCCTCTGGGCCTCAGTTCCCTCATCTGGAAAATGGGGCTGATCCCCACATGGGACAACCTGATCACCTTGTATCCCCCCAGCGCTTAGAACAGTGCTTTGCACATAGTAAGTAGAGAAGCAGCGTGGCTCAGTGGAAAGAGCCCGGGCTGGGGAGCCAGAGGTCGTGGGTTCTAATCCCGACTCCACCACTTGTCAGCTGTGTGACCTTGGGCAAGTCACTTCACTTCTCTGGGCCTCAGTTCCCTCATCTGTAAAATGGGGATGAAGACTGTGAGCCCCACAGGGGACAACCCGATGACCTTGTATCTACCCCGGCGCTTAGAACAGTGCTTGGCACATAGTAAGCACTTGAATACCAACATCATCATCATTATTATTATTATTATTATTATTAACAGTGGGCTCATAGTCTAGAAGGGGGTCATGCCAACATTATTATTATCAGTGCTTAGAACAGTGCTTCGCACATAGTAAGCACTTAACAAATGCCAACATTATTATTATCAGAGCTTAGAACAGTGCTTTGCACATAGTAAGCACTTAACAAATGCCATCATTATTATCCCCATTTTCCAGATGAGGAACTGAAGTCCAGAGGAGTGACTTGACCGGAGTCACACACTGGCGGGGCCGGGATTAGAACCCAGGACCTTGGGCTCCAATGCCTGGGCTCAGCCCGGGCCCCTCTTCCAGGGCCTCCTCGCCAAAGGACCGGCCCCCGCCTTCCTCCGAGGGCTGCAGACTCTCAATCAAGCAAGCAATCAATCAATTGCATTTATTGAACGCTTACTGTGTGCACAGCACTGTACTAAACACTTGGGAAGTACAAGTTGGCAACATATAGAGAGTCCCTATCGATCCATCAATCATATTTATTGAGCGCTTACTGTGTGCAGAGCACTGTACTAAGCGATTGGGAAGTACAAGTTGGCCACATATAGAGACGCTCCCTACCCAACAGTGGGCTCACTGTCTAGAAGGGGGAGACAGAGAACAAAACCAAACATATTAACAAAATAAAATAGAATAGATATGTACAAGTAAAATAAATAGAGTAATAAATATGTATAAACATATATACATATATACAGGTGCTGTGGGGAAGGGAAGGAGGTAAGGGGGGGGGGATGGAGAGGGGGACGAGGGGTGATGCGCCCAAAATAGCATCTGGAGCAACCGGATGGGCTCCTTGGGAACCAGAGACTGCTCCTGATCGATCAATCAATCAATCGTATTTATTGAGCGCTTACTGTGTGCAGAGCACTGTACTAAGTGCTTGGGAAGTACAAGTTGGCAACATACAGAGACAGTCCCTACCCAACAGTGGGCTCACAGTCTAGAAGGGGGAGACAGAGAACAAAACCAAACATATTAACAAAATAAAATAAATAGAATAGATATGTACAAGTAAAATAAACAGAGTAATTAATATGTACAAGCATATATACATATATACAGGTGCTGTGGGGAAGGGAAGGAGGTAAGACGGGGGGGGATGGAGGGGGGGACGAGGGGGAGAGGCGATGCGCCCAAAATAGCTTCTGGAGCAACCGGATGGGCTCCTTGGGAACCAGAGACTGCTCCTGATCACCTTCCTCAGTCCCCCATGAGACCATCAATCCATCAATGGCATTTATTGAACACTTGCTCTGTTCAGAGCACTGTATTAAGCACTCACTAGCCCGCTGAAGCTGGCCTTGCTGACCACAGATAAGTTCTCTTATGTACAAAATATTCATTCATTCAGTCAGTCAATCGTATTTATTGAGCGCTTACTGTGTGCAGAGCACTGTACTAAGCGCTTGGGAAGTACAAGTTTGCAACAAATAGAGACGGTCCCTACCCAACAGCGGGCTTACAATCTAGATGCACATCATAGCCTGCTGTGTGACCTTGGGCAAGCCACTTTTCATTCATTCATTCAATCGTATTTATTGAGCCCTTACTGTGTGCAGAGCACTGTACTAAGCGCTTGGGAAGCACAAGTTGGCAACATATAGAGACAGTCCCTACCCAACAACGGGCTCACAGTCTAGGAGGGGAAGACAGACGGCAAAACAAAACGTGAATATGTTTTGTACATATTTGTTACTCTATTTTACTTGTACATATCTATTCCATTTATTTTATTTTGTTAGTATGTTTGGTTTTGTTTCCGTCTCCCCCTTTTAGACTGTGAGCCCACTGTCTCTACAGGGACTGTCTCTATATGTTGTCAACTTGTACTTCCCAAGCCTTAGTCCAGTGCTCTGCACACAGTAAGCGCTCAATAAATACGATTGATTGATTCTCTTGTAATCTCCCCGGCGCTTAGAACGGTGCTTTGCACATAGTAAGCGCTTAATAAATACCGCCATCATCATCCTCATCCCCTCAGAACGCGCGGCCATAACGGCCGAAGGGGGAGACAGGGGGACTCTCATCATCATCAATCGTATTTATTGAGCGCTTACTGTGTGCAGAGCACTGTACTAAGCGCTTGGGAAGTCCAAGTTGGCAACATCTGGAGACGGTCCCTACCCAACAGCGGGCTCACAGTCTAAAAGGGGGAGATGGAGAACAAAACCAAACATACTAACACAATAAAATAAATGGAATAGATAGGTACAAGTAAAATAAATAGAGTCTAAATTCTTTTAGACTGTGAGCCCACTGTTGGGTGGGGACTGTCTCTCTATGTTGCCAACTTGTACTTCCCAAGTGCTTAGTACAGTGCTCTGCACACAGTAAGCGCTCAATAAATACGATTGATTGTCTTGTAATCTCCCCGACGCTTAGAACGGTGCTTTGCACATAGTAAGCGCTTAATAAATGCCGCCATCATCATCATCATTCCCTCAGAACGCGCGGCCATAACGGCCGAAGGGGGAGACAGGGAGACTCTCATCATCATCATCATCATCATCATGATCAATCGTATTTATTGAGCGCTTACTGTGTGCAGAGCACCGTACTAAGCGCTTGGGAAGTCCAAGTTGGCAACATCTCGAGACGGTCCCTACCCAACAGCGGGCTCACAGTCTAAAAGGGGGAGACGGAGAACCAAACCGAACATACTAACACAATAAAATAAATGGAATAGATAGGTACAAGTAAAATAGAGTCTAAATTCTTTTAGACTGTGAGCCGACTGTCGGGTAGGGACTGTCTCTATATGTTGCCACCTTGTACTTCCCAAGCGCTTAGTCTATTTATTTATTTTATTTGTACATATCTATTCTATTTATTTTATTTTGTTAGTATGTTTGGTTTTTTTTTTTTTCCCCCTCTGTCTCCCCCTTTTAGACTGTGAGCCCAATGTTGGGTAGGGACTGTCTCTATATTTCCCAAGCGCTTAGTACAGTGCTCTGCACACAGTAAGCGCTCAATAAATATGATTGATTGATTGATTAGTCCAGTGCTCTGCACACAGTAAGCGCTCAATAAATACGATTGATTGATTAGTCCAGTGCTCTGCACACAGTAAGCGCTCAATAAATACGATTGATTGATTAGTCCAGTGCTCTGCACACAGTAAGCGCTCAATAAAGACGATTGATTGATTAGTCCAGTGCTCTGCACACAGTAAGCGCTCAATAAATATGATTGATTAGTCCAATGCTCTGCACACAGTAAGCGCTCAATAAATATCATTGACTGATTGATTAGTCCAGCGCTCTGCACACAGTAAGCGTTCAATAAATATGATTGATTGATTAGTACAGTGCTCTGCACACAGTAAGCGCTCAATAAATATGATTGATTGATTAGTCCAGTGCTCTGCACACAGTAAGCGCTCAATAAATATCATTGACTGATTGATTAGTCCAGCGCTCTGCACACAGTAAGCGTTCAATAAATATGATTGATTGATTAGTACAGTGCTCTGCACACAGTAAGCGCTCAATACATATGATTGATTGATTAGTCCAGTGCTCTGCACACAGTAAGCGCTCAATAAATATGATTGATGGATTAGTCCAGTGCTCTGCACACAGTAAGCGCTCAATAAATATGATTGATTGATTGATTAGTCCAGTGCCCTGCACACAGTAAGCGCTCAAAAAATATGATTGACTGATTGATTAGTCCAGTGCTCTGCACACAGTAAGCGCTCAATAAATACGACTGATTGATTGATTAGTCCAGTGCTCTGCACACAGTAAGCGCTCAATAAATACGACTGATTGATTAGTCCAGTGCTCCGCACACAGTAAGCGCTCAATAAATATGATTGATTGATTGATTGATTAGTACAGTGCAAATACGATTGATGATGACGAAGGAGGAGGAAAACAGGCGCCTGGCTTACCTCCCGCTCCCAAGCGGCGGCCGATTCTCCTCAGCCGAGGCGAGGCGCGCTCCCCCGTCTCCATAGCGACTGCTTCCTCATGGCCGCTCTCCCCGTTCTCGCGATACTTCCAGCCGCTCGGTCTCCCCCCCCCACCGCTCCCCGCCCGGGCGTTGCTAGGCAACCGAGCCCGCCCCCGATGCTGCTTCCCCCGTTGAGTTTCTCACCTGTCGGAGCCGGGCAGGTCTTCTGGGCGGCGACGGCGGCGGGGCTCGGCTCCCCCAGCCCCGAGAGCCGGCCGAGCCGGCCGAGCGGGCGGGACCGCGGCGCCTGCGCGCTAGCGAAGATGGCCGCCGCCGCCGCCGCCCCCCGCCGCCGCCGCACTTTTTTCAAATCGGCGCTTCCCAGAAGGCCGCGCGCGCGTTTGTAACGAATTTCGGTTCGAGTTTGGATTTTGAGCGCCATTTTCGAGTGGAGAAGCCGGAGCCGCCCGAGCCGCCGACCGGCCGGCCTCCCAGGTAAAACCCTGGGAACGTCCTCCCCCGGGCCCCGAATGCCCCCAATCCCTCCCCCCCTCCGCCCAGCTCGCTCTCTTCCTCCCTTCCAGTCCCTGCTGAGAGCCCACCTCCTCCAGGAGGCCTTCCCAGACTGAGCCCCTTCCTTCCTCTCCCCCTCGTCCCCCTCTCCATCCCCCCATCTTACCTCCCTCCCTTCCCCACAGCACCTGTAGATATGTTTGTACATATCTTTTCACTCTATTTAATTTATTGGTACCTATCTATTCTATTTTATTTTGTTAGTATGTCTGGTCTCCCCCCCTTTTAGACCGTGAGCCCGCTGTCGGGTAGGGACTGTCTCTAGATGTTGCCAATTTGTCCTTCCCAAGCGCTCTGCCCATAGTAATCAATCAATCGTATTTATTGAGCGCTTACTATGTGCAGAGCACTGGGCTGAGCCCTTGGGAAGTACAAATTGGCATCACATAGAGACGGTCCCTACCCAACAGTGGGCTCACAGTCTAAAAGAGTAAGCGCTCAATAAATACGATTGATGATGAGGATGATATAACCCGTCGCCTTCCCGGCGGGCTGTCATCGCCCCCTCCGGGCCCCGTCGCCGGGGAGGGGAAGCCGGAGGGGTCCCCGAAGAGGGCTGGCCGCCCCCTGTCATCATCATCATCAATCGTCTTTATCGAGCGCTTACCATGTGCAGAGCACTGTGCTAAGCGCTTGGGAAGGACAAATTGGCAACATATCACCTCCCTGCCGTCCGGCTCCTTTAGCGAGCCCTTCCCCGCCCCCGTTTCTCCGGCCGGTTCACGGTGGGAAAACAACTTTGTTTTCTTCAACCTGCGGGGGGAGGGAAAAAGCTGTTGGGTAGGGACCGTCTCTATATGTTGCCAATTTGTACTTCCCAAGCGCCTAGTCCAGTGCTCTGCACATAGTGAGCGCTCAATAAATACGATTGATGATGGTTGATTGATAGGGACTGTCTCTCTATGTTGCCAACTTGTCCTTCCCAAGCGCTTAGTCCAGTGCTCTGCACATAGTAAGCGCTCAGTAAATACGATTGAGGATGAAGTCATAAAAGCCAGAGGTCCTCGGTGGATTGAAGCCTCCAGGACTTGAGCCCAATATTGGGTAGGGACTGTCTCTATATGTTGCCAATTTGTACTTCCCTAGCGCTTAGTACAGTGCTCTGCACATAGTAAGCGCTCAATAAGCACGATTGATGATGAAGTCATAAAAGCCAGAGGTCCTCGGTGGATTTAAGCCTCCAGGACTAGAGCCCAATGTTGGGTAGGGACTGTCTCTAGATGTTGCCAATTTGTCCTTCCCAAGCGCTTAGTCCAGTGCTCTGCACATAGTAAGCGCTCAATAAATACGATCGATGAGGATGATGAAGTCATAAAAGCCAGAGGTCCTCGGTGGATTTAAGCCTCCAGGACTAGAGCCCAATGTTGGGTAGGGACTGTCTCTAGATGTTGCCAATTTGTCCTTCCCAAGCGCTTAGTCCAGTGCTCTGCACATAGTAAGCGCTCAATAAATACGATCGATGAGGATGATGAAGTCATAAAAGCCAGAGGTCCTCGGTGGATTCAAGCCTCCAGGACTTGAGCCCAATGTTGGGTAGGGACTGTCTCTAGATGTTGCCAATTTGTCCCTCCCAAGCGCTTAGTACAGTGCTCTGCACATAGTAAGCGCTCAATAAATATGATTGATTGATTGATTCCCCCTCACGAATCCGGGCCGGGGTTGGGGAAGCTTCGGTGAAACTGGGCTTGGGAAGTGGGAGAGTTTTTCGGCCCTGGCTCCGGGATTTGCAAGGTTGCTGCTGCTGTTTTGTTGTGTGTCTCCCCCTTCTAGACAGTGAGCCTGTTTTGGGGTAGGGGCCGCCTTTCATCCATCGTATTTATTGAGCGCTTACTATGTGCAGAGCACTGTACTAAGCGGTATGCTGCCAACTTCCCAGGCGCTTAGTACAGCGCTCCGCACACAGTGGGCGCTCAATAAATACAATCGAGAGAGTGCATGTTTGTTTTCCCTGCGTATGGACGTGGTCCTGCCCCATCATCATCAATCGTATTGAGCGCTTACTGTGTGCAGAGCACTGTACTAAGCGCTGGGGAAGTACAAGTTGGCAACATAGAGAGACAGTCCCTACCCAACAGAGGGCCCACAGTCTAAAAGCTCCAGAAACTTCTAGGCCGTGAGCCCGCTGCTGGGTAGGGACCGTCCCTCTATGTTGCCAACTTGGACTTCCCCAGCGCTTAGTCCAGTGCCCTGCCCACAGTGAGCGCTCAATAAATACGACTGAATGAATGAATAGAAACTAAATGGCGGGGAAAACAAAGTGAGAGAGTGTGTGCGTGTGTGTGTGTGTGTGTGTGCGTGCCTACTTTCATTCCGCCGGTCTTTTTCAGTGGGCCTATCGTTGGTCCGTCGGCCTCTCGAACCCAGACCCGGGGCCCTGCTGAGTGAGTGAGCAGACCGGGATCACGTCGGGGAATCGGTGCCGCTTTAATAGGTGGGACTTGGGGGGGGGGTCGGGGGTCGGGGGGTGTACGCCTCGGCTTTCGGGGAGCTTTTAGGGCAGCGGGGGGTTGGCAGGGAGGTTGTACATATGACTCTATTTATTTTACTTGTACATATCTATTCTATTCATTTTATTTTGTTAGTACGTTTGGTTCTGTCTCCCCCTTTTAGAATGTGAGCCCACTGTTGGGTAGGGACCGTCTCTCTATGTTGCCAATTTGTACTTCCCAAGCGCTTAGTCCTGTGCTCTGCACATAGTAAGCGCTCAATCAATACGATTGACCTCCTTCCCTTCCCCACAGCACCTGTATATATGTTTGTACATATTTATTACTCTATTTTACTTGTACATATCTATTCTGTTTATTTTATTTTGTTAGTATGTTTGATTCTGTCTCCCCCTTTTAGACCGTGAGCCCACTGTTGGGTAGGGACTGTCTCTATAGGCTGCCAACTTGTACTTCCCAAGCGCTTAGTCCAGTGCTCTGCACACAGTAAGCGCTCAATACGATTGACCTCCTTCCCTTCCCCACAGCACCTGTAATATGTTTGTACATATTTATTACCCTATTTACTTATTTATTTTACTTGTACATATCCTATTTTATTTTGTTAGTATGTTTGGTTCTGTCTCCCCCTTTTAGACTGTGAGCCCACCGTTGGGTAGGGGCTGTCTCT
Source organism: Tachyglossus aculeatus (assembly GCF_015852505.1). NCBI lineage: Eukaryota > Metazoa > Chordata > Mammalia > Monotremata > Tachyglossidae > Tachyglossus > Tachyglossus aculeatus. The sequence goes on along the minus strand of NC_052066.1, from coordinate 40,402,945 downwards.
ATAGGTTGCCAACTTGTACTTCCCAAGCGCTTAGTCCAGGGCTCTGCACACAGTAAGCGCTCAATAAATGCGATGGATGATGAGGAGGAGGAGGGAGGGAGCGGGGCCGTTGTGGCCGCCGGCTGGTCCCAATTCCGACTGTCCGTCCGTCTGTCCGTGCAGCCACCATGCCTCGGAGGAGCGCCAAGGCCGGGCCAGCCCAGAGGAAGCCCGACGGGCAGCAGCTCCGCCCCCCGGAGACGGAACCCCCGGAGCCCCCAGAGCCCGACCCCAACGGCCACACAGGTCAGGGAACAACCACCGCCCAAACCGGGTCCGCCACCCAAGGGGGGACCCCCACACACCCACACCTGCCCTACCCAATCCAACCCCTCCTACGCCACAGTTGGGCTGAATGTGCCCAGGGACCAGAAGGAAAAGTCACTCAGGCCACCACCCCCTCCTCTCTCTGTCTCTCTCTCTCTCTCATCACCCCAGAGCCGATTTTTCAAGCTGCCCTCCAAGGTTTCCTTTTGCGTCCCCATCCCCCCCGCCCCTCCTGTTTTTTCGCCCCTGCAGATCCTCCAAGCGCCCCGTTCGATCATCGAAGTTTAGAAGAGATTTTGGGTAGCATCCCTCCTCCCCCACCTCCGGCGATGACCAATGAAGCGGGAGCGCCGCGCCTCATGATAACTCACATTGTCAACCAGAACTTCAAATCCTACGCGGGGGAAAAAATCCTGGGACCGTTTCATAAGGTATTTGGGGGGTCAATCAATCGGATTTAGGGAGCGCTTACCGTGTGCAGAGCACTGTACTAAGCCCTGGGGAAGGACAAGTTGGCAACATATAGAGACAGTCCCTACTCAATCGTATTTATTGAGCGCTTACCGTGTGCAGAGCACTGTACTAAGCGCTTGGGATGTACAAGTTGGCAACATATAGAGACCCAACAGTGGGCTCACAGTCTAAACGAACGGACCGCCGTCGGCGGAGCCGAGACCCTTTTTTAACACGGGGTGCCGGCTTTGGCTCGAAAAACGAAAACAGCGGGCAGAATGGTTTCTAGATCCTTCGATACCAATCGATTTGACTGTTTTGTGGAACCTCGAGTGGAAAAGATGTTTAGGCGGCGTATGGATTTGGGGGGTTTTTTCCAGTTAGGAGGAGGGGTGGTTTGAGGGGACGGTGAGAAAGCGAAATCTGCAGATCTTCAGGGGGAATTTGACATTAGAATGTTGCTGAGTAATTTTGGCACCCTTATTTTTTTTAAACGCCCGTATTGTAAAACCTGAAAATCCGAGTTCAACCTGAAGTATTTTAATGGGGTTTTTTTGTTTTACCTCTGGCAATAAAAACTAAGCTTTCAAATAATTCGCCATTTCCTGCGCCAGAAGAGACGGCGCTTTAAAACTGTCTGCAGGCGAAGTAACGTATGTTCGTTATTACCTGGGTTCAAGGTGTTAAGTTGTTTGTTTTTGTCTACCACGCAGCGTTTTTCTTGTATCATCGGGCCGAACGGTAGCGGCAAATCAAATGTGATTGATTCGATGCTTTTTGTGTTTGGCTATCGGGCGCAAAAGATCAGATCCAAAAAACTCTCAGTACTGATCCATAATTCTGATGCGCACGAGGACATTCAGAGTTGTACCGTGGAAGTTCATTTTCAAAAGATCATTGATAAGGTAGGGTTCTCCTGCTGTTTATCAGAATATCTGGCGTGTGCTTTATCGTCTTTATCGGGAGCGGGTGAGATCTTTAAAAGTTCCCTTCTTCGAGTGAACCATTTTTCTAAAAACGGTTTGAAGTTTATAAATGAAGTTTATAAATGAAATCGCTCGTGCAGCACTCTATTTGTGAACAAAAATACACCGAAATCTTCCCGCCACAAAACCTTAAAATCCATTTTCCGTATCTGTTTGCCTGTAACCTGGATTCACGTGGTGGCTTATGTTTCTACTGAGCCAGAGTGGTGGTGTGATCTTTATTACCTGAAAACTTTCATGATAAACAGAGTTCCCTGTTTGTTCCATTCATCTTCCTATGCTTCAGTGTTGCACTCAAACTTTCAGAGGCTTGTGTCGCGTGTGCGCATCTGTAGTGATATAAAACGGGTTTTCGTCAGCTTATTGGGTTTCACCTTCAGAACTTTTGAAAGAGTTAAGGATCAAACTGATCCTCGGTTTTCTAGATAGAGAGATAACTGAAAGGGGAGAAGAATGTCATTATCCAGCTAGTTTTCCTACACCAAACCCGGTCGATTAGAAAATTGTGGAGCTTGTTTAATTTAACGAAGATCGGGGGAAATTTTACTTTTAATAATCTTTTGGAAGGTAATAATTTGCAGCTTAAAATTTGCGGCCCGATGCTGCCCTAAGGTGGAACTTAAAACAGTAGGGAAATCGATTTTTGCCTAATAAAATAGAGAAGTGTATTTACCTTCTGTTGCAAATGCAGTGTAAAAAGCTTAGTTTATTGTTTCATAGTCAATCTCAGAAAGAGCTTTCTTCAACAGACCAGAAGCAATCAGTAGGGTAGAGAAAAAGATGCCATGCATCTCGTTCTTGGTGAAGAGGAATCTGACTTAAATTTTCATTTGAAAAATGAATTTGTAAAATCGACTTTGTAGAAATGTATGCTAGTCTTCAAAACTCTTCGTTTGATTGACTTCTTAGTATTGACATTTTGCGATGTGAAAACTTGAAGTGATTTTTTTTTGTCCTTTTCCCCCTTTCTCAAATGTACATGGTCTTGAAAAAACAATTGATTATTAACTAAGATAACCAAGAATGTTTAATTTGTCATCCAAGTACTCTTAAAATTTCTATTATTCTTTTGCAATATTCAGTCCTGTATCTCACCATTTTAACCCTCTTTGTCCCTGTTCTCCCTCAGATCAGGTGACCCATCTTTTGAGGGACAAACTAATGGTTTTAACAAATGAGGACTTTTAAAATAAGTTGACATGCCTCTGTTACCGTTCTCTGAGGGAGACCTCTTTTTTTTGGTGGGTGGGGGGAGGTGGGTAGCTTTTGTTAAATATTATAAAGATATTTTATTATTTTTTCAAAGAAAAGTAACCGGGGTAAAATAGGGAAGATTAATAAATAGCCTGAGTCGAAGCAAGTTTTTGAAGAGTGCCTTGCTGTCTGGGTTGCTTTTGAAGAGTGCCTTGCTGGTTTTGTGTGGTTTTTTTGTTTTGTTTTTGTTTTGTGTATTGTTCAGGAAGCATACACTCTGCTTGTTTAGCGAGGTGTGCATATTTCTTTGAAATTCACGTTAAGCCTTAGAACTGGAAGCTAAAGTGCTGTTTGTCTAGTAACAGCAGGAAAAGAGGGCATAGTTTTATTAGGAGTGAAATCTGAAGTAGCCCTATGACTTAATGCTAACAATTGTTTTTCTGGTTTTGTTTTTCCTCAAAACAGGAAGGAGATGATTATGAAGTCATTCCTAACAGCAATTTCTGTGTATCCAGAACTGCCTACAGAGATAATACTTCTGTCTACCACATCAGTGGGAAGAAAAAAACATTCAAAGATGTTGGAACTCTTCTTCGGAGCCATGGAATTGACTTGGATCACAACAGATTTTTAATCTTACAGGTAAGTGTGGGGGCAGTTAGTTTCGGAGAGTACTAACAGTGCACGTGGGGTGGTGGTGTGCTTTTTAGAACCAAAGTAGGTTGTTTTTTTGTTTCTGTAAAGAATCCTGCATGTGGAGGCCTTAGACTACTATAGCAGCACATCATGGTTTGCATGGTATAGCCAAGATGCGAATCATTATTTGCTGCTTTAGAAATTTAAGGAAAAGAAACCATTCAAGACATGGCTTATTTCATAATTTTCCTGACATTGGGGCGAACAGAAGAACTGACATACTCATTACGCTCTAGCAGCACGTAAATATTGGTGTAGTGAAGTCTTAAACCCCAATATTATTGTGCTGCTTTAGCGTGATAGGGAGTCTGCAGCATGCTTACATTGAATATTTTTGTGTTGGCATCTTTTGCTGGTTTTCTCCCTGCTCTTCCCCTTTATTAACTCGAATATGTTCAACTAAGACTGTGTACATGCAGAGTGAAAGGATTCATCTTGGCCCTGTGTCTTTGTGGGGCTAAACCACTATGAACTTAAAATTGATCTTTTAAAATGCATCATCTCTTAAATGAAAGCTTTAGCAGGGAAGAAAATTAGCATTCTGACTCCATGACATTTAAAGCTGCCGAGTTGAAAAAGGAGTAAAGTGTGTTACCTGGTATTTTTCCTGAAATTGATCTTGAAAAGTATTCACTTCCCTTTGGAAATGCATTTAGTGCCCAGTTATTCCCTCCTTATCCTGCTCTTGGCAGGTCAGATATTTTATTGGGTATTTCATAGCTTAAAAAAAAAAGATGCCTAATCTTGGGAAGATAATATAAGTTTCATGAAGGGGTGGCCACCGTTTTTCATAGGGATTTAGTTTCATTTTTGTTAAAGAATCTGTTTTTCGCACAAGTGAGCCTTGAACTTTTCTCTTCACTTGGGGTCCTGGGGAAAATTGCACTTCCTTTGGTTCTGTCTAGCTTCCCATCCGTCCTCCATGTTTAAAGCCAGGCTTTTAGATATCCAGTTATATTTGCGGATTTCTAAACTCTTTCTGGGCCCCTCCCCCGCACCCAAGAATCACTAGAGGCATATTACAACAAAAGCTCAATATGTGATGGAGTAGCAATAAATGCAAGTCTTTTGATTTGCTCAACTATATTTTAAATTAATTGAGTAGGTATGAATGTTTTAAGGTGTCTCCCCTATTTTCCTTTGGTTTGATGAATCCTTCAAAGCGCCCCCAACAGGAGCCGGGCAAAAATTATTAGTAAAGTTTTTCTATTTTAACTCTTGCCATGCAGTAAATCCTGGGAATAAGAAAAGTGTATTAGAATGTAGTTCTTCCGTTGAGGGAAAATTATGGAGTGGAGTTTTTTGGGGTTTTTCTCCTAAGTAATGGGTGGTGATAAGAGGATGCCCTAATTCAAGTATGCATGTAAACATTTTTGCTTTCTCCCTCCCCCCACTACGTGCACTATGGAGAGTTCTTGTTTATTTCAGTTAAACTTACCCTTAATTCACGTGTTGTGCTTTGATTCGTCTTTGTCTCAAAACCCATTATTGGACTATTAAAGCTTTTTTTAATTTGAAAGGATTTTCATTTTTTCCAAATGTAGTGAAGATAATTGTTGCCTAACCACCAGTGAAGCTAAAAATTATTGAAAAGGATATTGTGAAGAAAACTGTGGGTGGTTGTTTTCTTTTTTTCCCCTCCCCTCCCTCCTCCCACAATATTTAAGGTGTGATCTGGCTCTTTTTTTGTACCAGGACTTAATTGAGTTAATTGGAAGTAAAATAATTTATTTCCCATGCCAGTCTGTGTTAGACTTTCCGGCCGCTCATTCACAAAACATCTTCTACAGTTCAGTGGGGGGAAAAAAAATGATGACTGACAAACAAGTTTGTGCTTACCAATAGTCTTCCCTAATTTCACTTTCTCTTCCTGCTACACCGTCATTTTAATTCTCTGCATTTTTTTTTCTTGTCTCATTCTTGGCTCCTTTTGCTTTTCTTTAGGGTCAGCCATCAGTTTTTATGTACCTAATGGCTAAAGAAGGAAGCAGTCTAAAACTTCATTATTGCCCATCCAAGTATAAAGCACTTTTCTCTCTTCAGCTGTCTCTGTGTTTAAAGTGGAGGACGGTTTTAACTGACTAAACTAGTTTTCCCATTTTCAAAGACCCAGTCAACCCACAAATGGATATGTCTGCGTGGGCCAAACACGTCTTGAAAAATCATTTTTAAGGAGAAAGGTGTATTTTTAGTCCAAATATGGAAGTTTCATATTTACCATTTTGTTTGCCCCTAATATTAGCAGAGATTGTGTTGCAGAGTCCAACATAAGTCATCCTCTAGACGGTAAGCTTGTTACGGATGGGGGCGTGCTTACTAAAGCGCTTAGTACGGTGCTCTGCACATAGCGCTCAATAAATACCCTTGATTGATTGTTTTTCTGAACCTGCTTCGGGTACCGTGATATCAGCACATCATGGCGCTGATGCATGCTTTTAGACGTTCCTGCTACCCCAACAGTTTGACCTCCACCCCACCTCCTCTCACGCCTCTGCTTTCCTGCATGATCTCAGGGTGGTGCCCAGGGTTGCGGTGGACTGGTAGGAAGGGAAAAAGGCAAAGAATGGAGAACCAATGTTCCCAAGCAGCAGTTGTCAATTGTTGTCAGTAAGGAGGCAAGTCTGAAGACACAGTCTAAAGTTATAACCACCCTGACTGCATAGGCCCACTCTCCATCCTGCTGAATTGTAACAACAACAAAATACTACTAGTAAGAAAGCCCTGATAGCACTGTGAGAACAAAGGAGGCTTCTTGGGAATTTTGAACCCAACTGTACTAGGAATATACTCCCAGCGCGCCTCATAAAATAGGGAACCATAAAAACAGCCGACTCCTGTATAATGTGATTTTTTTGGTAAGTGTTTTAATGGAACCCAGTAGTAGAATTAGGGAGTATGTGGTGTCAGAAGACCGTACATTTATACGTTTGTATGCATTGATAGTCAAGGCATGAGCGGGTGTTTTTAACAAGGGGTTCTTTAAGAATACACAACCTGTGTTGCCTGAGAACCGACTAGTACATAAACACGCATAAAAGACTCACACCTAGCTGTTTCTGAATTTTCCTTTATTAAATAAGAATAATAATGATTATTATGGTACTTCTTAAGCGCTTACTGTGTGCCAAGCACTGTTCTAAGCACTGGAGTAAAACCAAGGTACTCAGGTTGTCCCACGTGGGGCTCACAGTCTTAATCCAGATTTTACAGATAAGGTAACTGGAGCACAGAGAAGTTAAGTGGATTGCCCAAGGTCACAGAGCAGACAAGTGGCGGGGCTGGGATTAAAACCCATATCCTCTGACTCCCAAGCCTGTGATCTTTCCACTAAGCCACTCTGCTTCTCTAATACAAGATGGAATCGGGTATCCACAAATTTCTAGTGGGCCTTAGAAAAGTGTCTCCTGTACTAAAGCCCCTGACTGCACTGAGGGGACAAAGTAGTGTTCACTGTGAAGAAAACACTTGGCGGAGGAACGTTTCTGTAAAATAGCCTCAGCATTAGAGGGCTGTGGTTGAGAATGAATGGGAGTAGTTCCTGGGATAAGCCCCCGAATCCCTGAGGAGAAGTAGAGAGAGTCGGGAGCGGTGATGTAGTGAGCTGGCTCGGTTGGTCAGGGAGGCCGAGGGCCTGCAGAGCAGACTTCCAAACCCATTTGCACACCAATGGGGGACAGATCCCATTCAAACTTTTATTATTATCAAGTGCCGTCGAGTCGTTTCCGATTCATAGGGACCCCATGGATATACTCTCTTCACAAAGTCCTGTCCTCCGCCATAATCCACAACCTTTCTAGTGGTTCTTCCGTGATCGTTGTTACTGTCTCTGTCCATCTAGCTGCTGGTCTGCCTCTTCCTCGTTTTCCCTGGACTTTTCCTAGCCATTAGTGTCTTCTCCAGAGAATGAGTCCTCCTGATTATGTGTCCAAAATATGCTAATCTAAGTCGAGACATGTGGCCTTCCAAAGACCACTTTGATTTAATTTTCTCTGAAATCCATTTGTTTGTCTTTCGGGCGGTCCTTGGTATATGCGAAAGCCTTCTCCAACCCCACATTTCAAAAGAATCGATGTTCTTTCCATCCTGTTTTTCCACTGTCCGGCTTTCGGATCCATGCACTGTCACTGGAAATGCCATAGACCTATAGAGGCTCAGATTTCACCCACCTGCCTATCTCATTCTTAGGCAGTTTTGCAAAACGCTAAACCGGTCAGGGCTTTCGTCCTTTTCCTGCAGCCCCACTCTGGAGCCAACTTTCCTGCTGCCGTGCAACCAGAGATGGCAGCAACCAGGAGGGGCCCTTGACCTCTCTCTCCTTCGGCCCTGTTGCATTTTCTCCTATTTCCAAGACATCCTCTTCACTGTAAGGTCACTGTGGGCAGGGAACATGTCCACTAATTCTGCTGTATTGTTCTCTCCCAAGCGCTTAGTACAGTGTTCTGTACCTAATAAGCTCTCAGCAAATGCTGTCGATTGATTTATCTCTGCAATGAATGCTCTGCCAGCATCTTAAACTCCATGTATCCAAACCAAAACTACTTCTTCCTCTCTTCCTCCCAAATCCCTCCTCAACTTAACTTCCCATCAGCGTTGACCCTCCATCCTTCTCGCCTCTCAAACCTGCAACCGTTTCCTTCACTAGTCTCTTTCTGTCTCTCAACCCCCATATTCAGGCCGCCACTGAAACCTGTCAGTTCTCCCTTGGCAGCATCTCCAGAATCTGCATCTTTCTCTCCACCTAAACCGCTATGACTAGGACCGCTAGAGAAACAGCATGGCATAGTGGATAGAGCACAAACCTGGTAGTCAGAAGGTCATGGGTTCTAATCCTGACTCCGCCATTGACTGCTGTGTGACCTTGGGTGAGGAGTCACTTCACTTCTCTGGGCCTCAGTTACCTCATCTGTAAAATGGGGATTAAGATGTGAGTCCCTCTTGGGACAACCTGACTACCTTGTATCTATCCCAAAACTTAGAATAGCGCCTGGCACGTAGTAAGCACTTAACAAATACTGTAATTATTATTATTATGACCCAGTTCCGAGCACTTGTCGTATTCCACCTCCACTCCTGTTTCAGCCTCCTCGCAGACCTCCCTGCCTCCAGCTTCTCCCCTCTCCGTATGGTTCATTCAGTTGTCCAGATCACTTTCTAAACACTTGTTCCGCACACATCTCCCCACTCCTCAATAAATTCATATGGCGTGCTCATTCTTGTTGACCTCAAGCAGTCAGTCCTCACCACTGACCTTCCTTCGGTCAGCCCTCTCCCTCCTACTTACCCACTCTTCTCTCACTCTTTTTTTTTTTTAAGGGTATTGGTTAATCATTTGCTATGTGTCAGGCACGGTACTAAACACTGGGGTAGTTACGAACTTAATCAGGTTGGAAACCGTCCATCTCTCTTGGGGCTCTTCATTTTGCAGATGAGGTGACAGAGGCACAGAGAAGTTAAGTGACTTGTCCAAAGTCACACAGCAGAGAAGTGGCGGAGCCCGGATTAAAACCCAGGTCCTTCTGATTCTCGGGCCCTTGCTCTGTCCACTAGGCCAAGCTGTTTCTCACTGCATCCCGCATCTTGCCTGTGACCTCTTGTTCAGTCCCTCTCCCTTAATATCGGGTAGATCACACAGCTCTCCCTACCTTCAGAGCCCTCTGAAATCCTCTCTCCCAGAGCCTTCCCCATTAATTTCTAAACTCCCCCTGCTTCTCTCACCAACTGACATGTTCTAGACTGTGAGCCCACTGTTGGGTAGGGACCGTCTCTATATGTTTCCAACTTGTACTGCCCAAGCACTTAGTACAGTGCTCTGCACACAGTAAGCGCTCAATAAATACAATTGATTGACATGTCTGCACTTCCCAACCAGCTAAACATCTAAGTACCTAGAACCTAATGTATTCATTCAGTCATTCAGCTGTATTTCCTGAGCGCTTACTGTGTGCAGAGCACTGTACTAAACGCTTGGAAAGTACAGTTCAGCAGTAGAGACAATCCCTTACCACCCCAGGCTTACAGTCTAGAATGGGGAAGACAGACATCAAAACAAGTAAACAGGCATCAAGGTAAATAGATAGAATTATAGATATATACAAATCAAAACATAGCATCTTATTCTTAACCCACTTAATTAACCATTCTGCTGTATTGTTCTCTCCCAAGCGCTTAGTACAGTGTTCTGTACCTAATGAGCTCTCAGCAAATGCTGTCGATTGATTTATCTCTGCAATGAATGCTCTGCCAGCATCTTAAACTCCATGTATCCTCTTCTTAACCATTCTTAATTAAGCACTAATTCATTTGCATATGCCCTCTTCCTTCATTGTAACTATAATTTGTTGTCTCTTTTTTTAATGATATTTGTCAAGTGCTTTCTATGTGACTGGTGCTGATCTACGCGCTGGGGTAGATACAGGTTAAGTCGTTGGACAGTCCCGGTCCCATATGAGGCATCCCGTCCAAATAAGAGAAAGGAGGTATTTAATCCCCATTTTACAGTTGAAGAAATTGAGGCACAGAGATGTGAAGTGACTTGCCCCAAGATCACAGAACAGACAAGTGGCGGAGCCAGAATTAGAACCCAGATCCTGTGGCTCCCAGACTCCTACTCTTCCCAATAGGCCACGCTGCTTCCTGTTTGTCCCCCCTGCTAGACTGTAAGTTCTTTGAAGGCAGAGGTCAGGTTTATTTAGTTCCGTAATACTATTGCTCTCCTCCCGGCTCTTATTAGAGTACTTTAGCATGCAAGCAGACACTCGATCAAACCCGTTGATTACTTAATTGGGGCTGACATGGCAGAAGGTGAGTATTTGCCTCTCTTCATGAGAGGGTATGAAAGTGTGTGCCTACCTCTATAAAGTGGATAACAGTCATTAAAGTGTTTTGCGGGGAATGTGTCTACCTACTCTTGTATCGTGCTCCCCCAAGCACCGGGTACAGTGCTCTGCACACAGTAATAACGTGTAATAAATATAATTGATTCATTGACTGGTTGATCTGTGGGGCTAGTGTAGGGTTTTTTGTAGTTTGGCATTTTCAAAATACAGAAATAATTTAATGATTTCCAATATTCTTAATTTTCTAGAAACCATCTGAATGTTTAGTTGGTTTATCTGATCTGAAATAACTTTTATGTATGCTAAAATAGATTTGAACTAATTTCTGAAAAGTGAATAGAGGGGTCTTCTTTGAGCATTTAGCTTCAATTTATTGGTAAAATTTAGTACTTAAGATAAAGGTGCAATCGGATGGACTTTTGTGTTCCTTGGTAACTCCAGCCATTTATCACTGAAAATGACTTTTGGGGTTTTTTTTTGTTTTTTAAACACAGACCATAGGGCCACAACTCCTAAACTAATCATTCCATTCTTAATTGCCTGCAAGGTGAACTGGGAGATCATTTATAAGATCATTTTATGCTTAACAGGTGGATTTGATTGAAATCTGTTATCAGACAACTTCAGTTGAATTAACTAATCAGTGGCATTTATGAGCAGAGCATTGCACTGAGCGCCTGGGGAAAGTACAATAAGTAGACATGATCCCTATCAAGGAGATTGCAATCAATCGATCAAATTTACTGAGCACTTACTGTGTGCAGGACAGTGTGCTAAGCACTTGGGAGAGTACAACACAATGCTATAATGGACACATTCCCCTCCCAATGTGACCTTACAGTCTAGAGACAGTTTGCAATCTCCTTTTATATGGCAGTTATGCAACTGTCTTTTGTTGGTGGAACTCTTGCTTGTTATTCTGAATTTGAAAGCGACCTGGATTTTGTATCTTAGAATAAACTCTTTAAAACCCTGTTTTTCAACGTTTTCTTTGGATTATTTTTGCAGCTACAGTAGACAACAGAGTTGTGATTTAGTTATTAAAGTCGTAGGCATTTGAACTTAGGAAGACAATTTCTAGACTCTGAGCCCGTTGGTGGGTAGGGATTGTCTCTGTTGCCGAATTGCGCTTTCCAAGCGCTTAGTACAATGCTCTGCACACAGGTAAATACGATCGAATGAAGGAACCACTGTGACCAGCAGCAACGGCTCTTTAAGTGATTTGATTTAGCAAGCCATGGTATTTTAGTTATTTTTCTTTTACAACAGACACGTTTTAATCTACCTTCCCCTCTTCCTCACATCTACTCTACCAACAAGAATTGGTTTGAAATTGTGCACATTTCATTCATTCATTCAATCGTATTCATTGAGCGCTTACTTGGCAACATAGAGACAGTGACATTTAGAGAGAGGAGTTATTTGTTGGTGTTGAACCAAATTGGGAGAGAGAGAGAGAGTTGGTTTTATGGGTAGCCGATCAGACCTTTTATCTCTCTTCTCCACATACTGTTGGTAAGGGTGTTATCTGTAGAAACACCAATCTGCTGTTCAGAAACTCAAACGTGGATGTGCATTGGGATCTTCTCCATCTGAGGATTGATTCTCATTGGTTAGAAGACTTCTTTAATCTCGATTAATCTTTAGCAGAGCCTCTGCGAGCCCAATAAGATCGACCTAATGTATTACTTGATCTTGCAGTGTGTTTGTAAAACTTTTCTAAAGCGATTACTTGAATGCGTTATCTTGAAGGATATAATTAAAAGCTGAAATTCCAGTTCTGTGATCCTATCTTTTTGCTTTCCCATCATGAAGTAAGTCTGGGTTCTTTAAAAGATCTTAACCAAAACATATTCAATTCAACAAAAATGGAGTCAAGCAAGAACTACACCACTCTTTGTGTAAAACATTCTTTTTTTTCCTACCCGTCCTTGATGATCATTGTGTAAATGCATCTACTTCCGTGTTTCTTTGTATCTGGTTAAGGGGATCTGTTTGCCCCAAATAACTGCTGCTCCTTTTGTGATTTTTGTTCAGATACCATTTGCAACTTAAACCCCTTTGATTAACTCAATCTTTAGGTAGGACTAGTAACAAATGCCATCACTACAATTATTACTAGTGATTAATGTTTACCTTTTATTTACCTGAATTAATTAATTTAGATGGAGATGTTTGTGGTTTAATTCTACATACATGCCTCCAATATCTTTTAGCAATTGCTGCACTGAGTTTTTTGGATCTCATTTCCAGTATGTTGTTCAGAGATTCTGATGGTACAGAATATGTATTTTACAGGTACAAATAGTGCTGATGTCTCTTCTGATTTTTTAAAAATTCTTGCCTGTCTAGTTCCCATATTACATTTTTAAAAGCAGGTTTCTGCTTTTTAAATTTTTTTGAAAGCTGAGAGATGATTTTTATATTACTGCCAATTATTTTTAAAACCTAAACCTTTGTGGTTTGTTATATCTAGATCAAATACAGTTAAAGTTTGGGTTACATAAAAACAACTTCTGCTTTGGATTTGTTTGGACATGTCTGAGTTTAATTCCCAGAAGACTTGTGAAGTAAGAATATTAAAGATAAGCCAAAATGCTTTTCTGATTTTTTTTTTATTTGTATGATTAATTGTTATGTTGGGACATTTGAGGTCATCAATCTATCTGGGCACTGCTCTGAAGAATTGGTTTTTGTGTGTGTGTGTTTTTTTTTTCCTAAAGAATTGCTTGAACAGCATTGGTTTTTGGGAATTCTGTGTTGAATTTGGTTAGTAATGATTTGGTTAATATACACCCGTTCTAGAGGGATATCTTAGGGAAGCTTGAGGATTTTTTAAATTTTTTAAAATTTTATTTTATTTTATGGTCTTTTTCCTGGTATTTATATGAACTCATTAAAGAAAGGCAATTTTGGAAATATAGTTGACTGAAATCCTTAGAATCGATTTGAACTGCGTGATCTTGACGATTTTCCTACTAAAAATCCAGACAAGAATGTATACATAGATTAATAAAATATTTTTTTAGTCATATATAAAAAGTCAAAGGGCATCTTGAAGAATATGCTAGTTTTTTCATGCCATTGAATGGGAAGGGAGGTTTGTTTGTTTTTATCTGGTCATCATAAATTTCATTCAAGTGGTTTTGCAGTAGGTATTCAAAGTATCACATAGAGATTTCTAGGCTAAAGTTAAATAAGATTTTAAGCTATGCATGTTACAGTGCTCTTGCGATGGTTTTTTCAACTGGATTTCATAGCTGATTTTATCCCACCCTCTTCTGAGGAATACTCAAATTATGATGTTGAATATATCAGTTGAATCAAAGCTTTCCTCTCCTGAATGTGATAGGATTGAGATGAGCTGAAAATCTAGGAGGAACAAAATTGGGGAAAAAAAATCAGAAAGCTATCAAAAAAAGTTAGATATGGGAAATTTATTTAAATGGACTGGTGATGCTTTTCCTAATTCAGACCCCTCTCTAAAGCTGAACTAATATAAACATGCACTTTTAAATGTTTTCTTTCACCAAATCAGGAAAAAAAAAACTAATGTAACTTTGAATTTGTACTTTAAGTTTTCTTTAAAGAAACTGCCAAGAAAAAGTAAAAAAAATCACCATGTAAACTTGTACTCAAATATAGTGCATTTTTAATATTCCTAACCACATTTGAGAAAACTTGTGGAACATATCACTTTATTTCAAGTGACAGTGATGGATTTCAGTTTTGTAAATTAGAATTTTGATCTTAGATCATATAAAACTATCTCTCTTTGTACACAGGAAACAAATATCTATTTTTGGTGTTCTTTATTTTGGGGAGGAAAAGGAGATGGCATATCCTGGAATAAAACTTAGCCCATGAGTCTTTAGCCCAAGTTATTTTTTTTCCTTTACATTGACCCTCCTCCGCTTACTGAATTTCTGCATTTGCTTGTTTCTTAGTCGTTGAACTCTTTAATGGTAAAATAAGTAAACAATGAATTGTGTCTGGTAAAGCATGCGGTAGGGTAGGTTGGAATGAGTATTATCCAAATGTCACAAGAGAAACTGGCGGGGGACGTGGCAGGGGAAACAAATCAAGATGGTAGGATGTATCCAACCCCTTTATGTGTGATAGAAGGGATTCCTAGGGCTTTGGTGATACGTTGACCTAAGGCAACAGTGACGGTAACCTTACATTTTGCCACTGGCACTGTGTCTCATTCTACAAGCCACCTAGCATATCGTTGCGACACGAGTCTTTTAACAAACTTATCATCCCAGGGAGTTTTCAAAAGCACTTTTGATTTATGTTGTTAGCCTCAGTTCTTTGGATATAGAGTTTCTTTGTATAGTGAATTTTAGACTTGCTTTTAAAGCTAATGCAGATCGGTATTTTCTCGGCCTGTAAAAATACAAGTCTATGCTGTGATAGATTAGGTAAGGTTTGGCCCAGGCAATATCGATATGTAAAAGTTAAGTTCAGGGGTCCTGAAAAATTGTGATATTTACTAATTTGTGTTTCCCTTTAAGATGCTACAGTACGGTAATTCTTATTTTTCAGTTCTAAATTAACTAAATGAATGTCTGTTCTATGTTCACGAATTTATTATAATGTAGCTATGACTTAAACTCTTTTAAAAAGTCGACAGTAGCCATTCCCCAGAAAATAGGCCTACCTCATTTAGGTGTTATGATTCATGAGTAGAGATTTGAAACCGTCTGGTCAATAGTTCCATTATGTGACAGATGAAAGTACTTGAGAACAGAGGAGCCCTCTAAGTAGCATATTCATGATCTGTGTTGAATGTTTAAACTGTTCATTGTCAGGAAGGAGCAGAGTTGAATTAATCAGTATATGTTCTTTTCTCCAAACCCAGCTGCTTACTGATGATAAAGTGACTGTGACAGTTGTCCTGAATCTGTGCCAAATAATTGGCTAGGAACTAGAGTTGTCGTATTTATTGGGCACTTTGTACAGGATACTGTACTAAGCTCTCCATTTGACTGTACTAAGCACTCCTTCATTTGATTGTAAACTTACTGGGGGCTGGGCTCAGGTCACCCTCCAACATCTCGCTTTGTACAGTCAAGTGTTTAGTACAGTGATTTGCGCACAGTAAGTGCTCAATAAATACGATCGAGTGCCTCAAATTTAGCGTGCCCAAAGGGAGGTCAGGCCGAGCCAGGGTTTTGGACTGGATGTGAGTCTGTTGTCTTAAGGTTGGCGAGCCACCAAATTCAGCCTGTCTGGGGCTCTAGTTAATGTTCCTCTCTCCCTCCTGTGGTTTGGTGTCTCTTCCAGATCTGTGCCAAAGTTGAGTCCTATCCCATTTACGTATTGGTCCACATTTCCTGTTTGGCAGCTCTCCCCTAAACTACCTTTCTTTCTCTCGCTGTCTCTCTTTTCTTTCTTCTTTTTGCAATGTAAGTTTTTTTTACAGAAATAAACGTGTAAGCCTTCTAACATATTGCCCTGATCAGAGAAGTCTTGTACGTGTGTGGGTGAACCCAGTGGTCCATATCAGACCTAAAAAATGACCCAACTGTGTTTGAACTAGAGTTGCACACACCTTCCTCCCATTTCTCCCTTCTTACCCATTTACCTACCCACCTCCTTCTCCTTGGGTAGAGCCTGAGGGGACTGGCTGCCATTGCTGGAGCTTGGGAAGTGTGCAAACTATGTGCAGTTGTCCCAATAATAATAATGATGATGGTATTTGTTAAGCGCTTACTATGTGCAAAGCACTGTTCTAAGCGCTGGAGGGGTTACAAGGTGATCAGGTTGTCCTGCGTGGGGCTCACAACCTTCATCCCTATTTTACAGGTGAGGTAACTGAGGCACAGAGAAATGAAGTGATTTGCCCAAAGTCACACAGTTGACAAGTGGAGGAGTCGGGATTAGAACCCATGACCGCCAACTCCCAAGCCTGGGCTGTTTCCACTGAGCCACGCTGCTTCTCTATAGGAAGCTGGTTTTGTAGGGGAGGTTGTAGTAATAATGATCAATCAGTCAATCGTATTTATTGAGCGCTTACTATGTGCAGAGCACTGTATGATAATACAATGAATGTAAATAATGTAATGATACTAGTAGTAGTAGTATTTATTAATTATTCAGTGTGTGCAGAGTGCTGTACTAAGTGCTGAGAAAGATTATACAGGTGGAAACGCGACCCAGTCCTCAGGGGGCTCACATTCTGAAAATATAAGTGGGAAGGAGGGACTCGTGGCAGACACAGAAATAACTGTGATATTTAAGTGCTTACTATGTGCCAAGCAATGTACTAAGGCCCTGAGTTAGGTACAAGAGAATCAGGTCCCACATGGGACTCACAGTCTGAGGAGGAGGGAGAACAGGTATTGAATCCCCATTTTACTGATGAGGGAAACTTAGGCACAGAGAAGTTAAGTGACTCACCCAAAGTCACCCAGCAGGTACGTGGCACAGCCAGTATTAGAACCAGGTCGTCTGACTGCCATGCCTGTGCTCTTTCCACTGGGCCACACTGCTTCTCTAAAGAGAAGATGAAACAAAACACTAAGACACCATAAAGATGTGGACCAAAAAAGAAGACAAAATAGAAACCACTATACTAACTATATTTACTAATTGTATATATAGTAATGTGAACTTTCCACACATTTGCATGGAAAGCCGCTTTTAGTGCTCGCAGCCCACAGAGACCACCACGCATGAACAAATGCACCAAGTCCTGCCCAGCAGCTCGCCCCGCTACGTGTGAGGATGGAACCAGCCCTGTGGACTGGAGCTCAGCTCAGCCTCGCTTATCACTTATGCAAGATTTCAGGAAACATCATTCTAGATCAGTGGATTAAAAAAAATGTTCCAAGGTGTCGCAGTAATCCATTTGTTGCCTAAAGGGCCTGAAAGGATTCACAACTTTGAATCTCTGTGCAATGCAGTTGTCTGTTTACTGACTACGGTCATTTAAAAACCAGAGCCAGAGAAATTTTTTGCTTTGTCTTGTTTTAGGTATCTTTGGTTAGAGGACACTGGCAACATCTCCTTCTCCTCCACCTCCAGGGCTGCTGCCCCCTTTTTTTAATGGTATTTGTTATGCACTTACTATGTGTCAAACATAGTTCCAAGTGGTGGGGATAGATAGAAGTTAATTGGGGTCGAACACATTTCCCGTCCCGCATGGGGCTCATGGTCTAAGTAGGAGAAACAACAGGTATTTAATCTCCATTTTACAGTTAAGAAACCGAAGCACAGGAAGGTGAAGTGACTTGCTCAAGGTCACACAGCAGAGAAGTGGTGGAGCTGGGATTAGAACCCAGGTCCTCTGCTTTCCACTAGGCCACGCTGCTTAGCTTGTTCTCAGTGAGATGGTATTTAATCTCCATTTTTCAGTTGAAGAAACCAAAGCACAGGAAGGTGAAGTGACTTGCTCAAGGTCACACAGCAGAGAAGTGGTGGAGCTGGGATTAGAACCCAGGTCCTCTGCTTTCCACTAGGCCACGCTGCTTAGCTTGTTCTCAGTGAGATGGGTGGGCGGGGGGAGCTGGCTGGACCAGAAGCTTCTCTCTCCTGGTGTCCAATCAATCAATCAATCACATTTATTCAGCGCTTACTGTGTGCAGAGCACTGTACTAAGCGTTTGGGAAGTACAAGTTGGCAACGTATAGAGACAGTCCCTACCCAACAGTGGGCTCACAGTCTAAAAGGGGGAGAGCCCGTGTCCAAGCTCGTGCACCGCTCCCCACCAGGAAAGAAGTGATCCAAAGTAACAATTTTGGATCATCTGAGGATGGAGCAGAATAAATGAGATCCTCGGTGCCATTTTTGAGGCACATTAGCAAATCTGTAACCAGGAACATTGTTCTGCCATCCAAACACTCTTTCCCTTTGTATGGCCAGCGAAGTTTTCTAAAAAGCGATTGGGAGAGAAGTACACGTACTTTTGCCATTTGCATACTAGACTCTCTCATCATATCCCGACTGGATGACTGCATTAGCCTCCTTTCTGATCTCCCATCCTCCGGTCTCTCCCCACTGCAGTCTATACTTCACTCTGCTGCCCGGATTATCTTTCTACAGAAACACTCTGGGCATGTCACCCCCCATCCTCAAAAATCTCCAGTGGTTATCAACCTTCAAATCAAGCAAAAACTCCTCACTCTCGGCCTCAAGGCTCTCCATCACCTCACACCTCACCTCCCTTCTCTCCTCCAGCCCAGCCTGCACCCTCTGCTCCTCTGCTGCTAACCTCCTCACTGTGCCTCGTTCTCACCTGTCCCGCCGTTGACCCCTGGTTCACATCCTACCTCTGGCCTGGAATGCCCTTCCTCCTCACATCTGCCAAACTAGCTCTCTTCCCCCTTTCATAGCCCTACTGAGAGTTCACCTCCTCCAGGAGGCCTTCCCAAACTGAGCCTCCCTTTTCCTCTGCTCTTCCTCCCCTCTGCCATCACCCCTACTCCCTCCCCCTTCCCTGCCCTACAGCATATGTGTATATTTGTACATATTTATTATTCTATTTTGTTAATGATGTGTATATATAATTCTGTTTATCTATTTTGATGCTACTGGTGCCTGTCTACTTGTTTCGTTGTCTGTCTCCCCCTTCTAGACTGTGAACCCGTTGTTCGGTAGGTATTGTCTCTATCTGTTGCCGAATTGTACTTTCCAAGCGCTTAGTACAGTGCTCTGTAAGCACTCAGTAAATACAGTTGAATGAATGAATGACTATTGGAAGGAATATGTGGCGATGTGATAGAGAAAACCCAATACTACCAAGGGATAAAGCTATGATAAACTCTGTGACTGCAATAGCCAGCAGCCCACCTTCCCTTTTCCTTCATCTGCTCATTCCTCTCTACTCAAACTACTGTCACCTTGCTCCAAGCTTTTGTTCTATCACAGCCTTCTCACTAGGCTCACTGATCCCCCCCCCCATCATCAATCATCATCAATCATCAATCATATTTATTGAGCGCTTACTGTGTGCAGAGCACTGTACTAAGCGCTTGGGAAGTACAAGTTGGCAACATATAGAGACAGTCCCTACCCAACAGTGGGCTCACAGTCTAAAAGGGGGAGACAGAGAACAAAACCAAACATACTAACAAAATAAAATAAATCGAATAGATATGTATATCTCCTCCATCCAGCCTCTCCCTCCCCCCGCCAGTCTCTACCACACACCACTGCACGTGTCTTCATCTTCTTGAGGCATCGCTTATCTCATCTCCTCAAACCCTCCAGTGATTTCCATTTCTCACGTCAAGCAAAAACTCCTCACAGTCGACATCAAGGGTCTCCATAAACTCTCCCTATTTTGTATATTGGGTCATGCCACCTGTGCCTCTCGGTTCATTCCCTTCGACCCTCCCAACCTAACCTTCCAGCTGTTCCTCGTTCTCGGCTTTCCCGCCCCCGTCCCCTTGCTCCTCTATCACCAGCCTGGAACTCTTTCATTATTGAGCAGCAATTGTAGTATGAAAAATGTAGGGACTGTCACTGAAGCTCTTCCGATAAATTAGAAGAATTTCCTGAAGGAGAACATGAGTCTCTATAGCAGCTTCCAGGTTCTTTTAATGTGGCTTCAAACAGAGCTGTGTTTAACAAATTAAACAAAACTACTCCAATTTCATTACCCTGCTTTTGACTCCTTTGATGACGGGAAGGAATCGGATAGTGCTCTACCAGTTCTGCCATATCTGTCTTTAAAGTAGTTACCCATTTTTCTGTATTATTTAAAAGGTATGTCAAATAGAATCCATGTGGTAATTGTTAGTCTCTGGAGTAAACTGAGTCTCCTTTTGATTTTTTAAAAGGTCATTCTAATTCACATTTCTTTTTCCTAAGTTGACGTATATACATCAAACACAAACTTCGATTCCAAATTCCAATTTCTTTCCACCTTGGTTCGTGCTTAAATTACTGTATAAGAAATTATTATATAAGAAGTTAGGTAAATTCAGTTCTGTGTCAGTTCTTAAAAGTGGTTTAAAGGCATCTTGCGAGGTCGGCTCTTCTGATCTTTTGTCTTCATGCAAGGGGCTTATTTTGAGGTGTGGAAGTGAAGCGGAGGAAGGCCAGTGAGGGGGTGGAAACAGAAGGAGAAGAAAGGAAAAGAGGAGGAAAGTTGAGACCACGGCTCCTTTGCCAGTCACTTTCAAGTGCAGTGAGGTGGTAGTAGACTCCCGATGCATTGTCAGCACCTCCCTCTGCTACAAGAAGCAGCCTTGCCTAGGGGCTAGAGTACCGGCTGGGGAGTCAGAAGGACCTTGGTTCTAATCCTGAGTCGGCACTCGTCTGCTACGTGACCTTGGGCAAGTCACTTAACTTCTTTGTGCCTCAGCTAACTCATCTGTGAAATGGGGTTTGAGACTGGGAGCCCTATGTGGGATAGAGACTGTGTCCAGCCTGATTATCTCATATTTACCCCTGCGCTCAGTACAGTACCTGGCACATAGAAAGCACTTAACAAATACCACAATTACTATTATTATTCCCCTTGAATGTCGGGCTGGGCCAGAGGCTGCTCTCGTGATGTCTCCCGGCACCAAAGGCAGTGAGCCGTCCCCTTTCCCGCCTCTCCCCCCATCCCGTGGTAGATTCCCTGCCAGCTGGTGCTCATTCATTCATTCAATCGTATTTATTGAGCGCTCACTGTGTGCAGAGCACTGTACTAAGTGCTTGGGATGGACAAGTTGGCAACATATAGATGCGGTCCCTACCCAATAAGGGGCTCACAGTCTAGAAGGGAGAGACAGACAGCAAAACATGTGGACAGGTGTCAAGTCATCAGAACAAATAGAATTAAAGCTAAGTGCACATCATTAACAAAATAAATAGAATAGTAAATATGTACAAGTAAAATGAGTAATAAATCTGTACAGACATATATATAGGTGCTGTGGGCCGGGGGGATGGGGAGGAGGAGAGGAAAAAGGGGGCTCAGTCTTGTATTTACCCCAGCACTTACTACAGTGCCTGGCACATAGAAAGTGCTTAACAAATACCACAATTACTATTATTTTTCCCCTCGAGGCCAGCTGCTGAGCTGGCCACCACTGGGATGTCAGGCTGGGCCGGAGGCTGTTCTCGTGACGTCTCCCGGCGCCAAAGGCAGTGAGCAATCCCCTTTCCTGCCTCTCCCCCGACCCCGTGGTAGACTCCCCGCCAGCTGGTGCTCCAGGGAGGGGAGCAACCTCCAGGTCAGTGGCCACATCTTGGCAGCCGGGGGCATCGGGATTCTGCCTCCGTCCCCTTTCCGGCTCCCAGGGGTGGGCGGGGAGGTACAGTTCTGCCCCAGAACCCGTGAGGGTGAAACAACTTACACTGATCCGGCTACAAGTCTGGGGCTTTTCTCTCCACGCATGAGGAGAGTCATCAAAGGCTGAGTGACCCATCGACAGGGAACAAAATTATATCAAGCCTGATAATTATTGCTGTCCGCTATCATATTGTTTGCTGTATCATAGCACCAGTCATTCATGCTTTGCGAATTAGAAACATTTTTAGGGTTTTTTTGCGGGGCGGGGGGGCAGGCGGGGGTAGGTATTTAAGTGCTTACTATGTGCCGGGCACTGTACTGAGCCCTGGGATAGATACAAGCTAATCAGGTTGAGCTCAGTCCCTGTCCTACGTGGGGTTCAAAGTCTTAATCCCCATTTTACCGATGAGGTAGCTGAGACACAGAGAAGTTAAGTGACATGCTCAAGGTCACACAGCAGACAAGTGTTGCAGATGGGATTGGAACCCAGGCCTCTGCTGTTTCCACTGGACCTCGCTGCTTCTCTAACCTTACTCGTATCATATATATATATATATATTTATATGTGTATATATGTGTGTATATATATGTGTATGTATGTGTGTATATATATGTGTGTGTGTGTGTGTGTGTATGTATATATATATATATATATACATACACACACACACACACACAAATGCCTATGTAGATATCAGTCTGTAGGGGTCTTTGACATATACCACATCAGTGGTAAGAACCAGCTACGTCTTTGGAGGTATGTGATGCTCGGAGCTTGAGATCAGTTTGCCAGGCCCAAACAGGAGTGTTGTCAGACTGCTGTTCCCTAATTTTGTTCTAGCCAGAACACACTGACAGCACACACGGAAGTAGAACTGAGTGTGTAGGTAGCCCAAGATGAGTGACCCAAAATTAGAAATATATTTAAAAGCAATATCGTTCTGTGATCAAATAGCATAAATTTGAACCAATAATCGAATGTTTCTATTCAATTTTAATGCATCAATACTTAATTTTTAAAATGTGATCTTTCACATTTTATTCAGCAGAAAAGCATCTATTGCTATAAGACTAGAAATCTATCATCTGTGCTAAGTTGCATTGAGCTCTAATTCTAATTTCTCGGTTCATGTAGGTTGAGAAGGAAGAGAAGGGAAGTGTTTAGCTTGATTGCACACTAAGAAATCCCAGCATCCATCTTCGATAGTTCTGTCACAAAAGACACTTAATGAAGGGTGTTACCACGGGGGTTAGCTGGAACTTACTACCTCTTTCCTAACGGAAAGACTATCTGGAAACAAAATTTTTGAAACTCACCAACCTGACTTGAGCTATGGAGCTTTATAATGATCACTCCCTCAAGGACTATCCATTTGTAACCTGAAAAGAATTCAGTGAACTTTCAAAGGGTCCCGAGTTGTTCAAAACATGTAGCTGGTCCCAAATTAACATTTTTCTTTAAGTGTCTCACAAAGTCAGAATTTACTGGAATGTTTGATTTCACTGAATTCATGTTGAAATCAAACTTAAAGTCCATGTAGACACTTTCAGAATTTGAGCCTCACAGTAAAAGTCGTACTATTTCGTACCTGCAAAAAAGGCTTTGAATAATAAATAGAATTAAGGCACTGATTTACAGTTGGGTTTGTAGTTACCTTGGTTTTGGTCAGAGGTTCGTGGCTTGTTTACGTTCGACTGCCTTGAGCTTGCGTATTTTAGGTTCAAGACAAGCCCACTAGGTGTCATCAAATACTAAATAAAGTATATCATTTCTTCATAGTAAACTTGGAGATTTCAAAAAAAATTAGGAACAGATAGAAACCAGGAATTGTGATTTAACAAAACTACATTTTTGTAAAATCCCAAGGGGTGTTTACCTATTTCTGTTTATTCCTTGTCTATCATAAACAGGAATCAAATTTCTGATTAAAAACAATTTCTTACTAAAAAATGTTAAAATTCTCTAATAAAAGAACAGATTTGGAGGTTATATCTTATAATGAACTTGACCCACCTCCACATCAAACAGAAACTCTGTATATAGACTTGGAGGCGCCCAATCAGCTCAACCCCTCATATCTTACCTTGCTGATCTCCTACTACAACCCAGCCTGCACACTTCTCTCTTCTAACATCAACCTGTGCTCTCTACCTCAGTCTTGTCTATCCCACCACCGATCCCTTGCCCATTTCCTCTCTCCGGCCTTGAACTCCTTCCTGCTTAATTTTCCCCTTCATGCCCTCCCTTCTCTGTTACCTATGCACTTGGATTTGTAGTCCTTATGCTCTCAAGACTTCCCCCTACCCCCAGCCCCACCGTTCTTATGTTTATATCCTTAAATTCTACCATTTCCCCATTTTATACTTTAATGCTGTCCCCGCCTGTGACGGTAAGCTCCTTGTGGGCAGGGATCGTGTCTACCGACTCGATTGTATTGTATTTACCCAAGCGCTTAGTACAGTGCTCTGCACACAGTAAGCACTCGATAAATGCCATTAGTTGATCGCTTCTAATAGCCAAATAGCTCCAAATTTCAAAGATCTACTTTTCCGTGGCCCATGTTAGAGATATGCTAAGGCAAGGAGGCTATCACTCATTTCTGATATATGTAGAAAAGCATCCTGGATCTCAATTCCAGAAATATTGCTGATTGTGCATGGTTGTCGTGGAGGTTATGGGAATAGTGACACTATGTTTGTGTAGAACTTTTGCACTAATAGTTTAGGCCAAGCATATGGCTCTTCAGTCAATCAAAAATGATGTTTAATTCATTCAATCATATTTTTGACCCCGAACTGAGGGCAGGGCACTGTAGTCAGTGCTTGGGAGAGTACAACCGAATTATTAGACATGCTTTCCGTCCCCCAAGGAGTTTGCAATCTGGCAATAATAAAATAATGTACAGATAGGAAGGATAAGAGTACTGTAGGAGTAATAGTATTTAATAAGTGCTTACTTTGTGGAAAACATTAAACTCTGGGAAAGAATACAAAGATGAGAATCAGACATGGTCCCAAACCCCTACGATGTGTAAACTACCTGAGTGTCTCTGGGGATTGTATTTGCTTGAGTGCTTTGGAAGCAGTGTGACCTAGTGGTTAGAGCTCGGGCCAGGGAGTCAGAAGGACCTGTGTTCTAATCCTGGCTCCGCCACTTGTCTGCTCTGTGACCTTGGTCAAGTCACTTCGTTTCTCTGGGCCTCAGTTACCTCGTCTGTAAAACCGGGATTAAAACTGTGAGCCCCATGGGGGACAGGGACTGTGTCCAACCCGATTAGCTCGTATCTGCCCCAGCGCTTAGAACAGAGCCTGACATGTGGTAAGTGCTTAAAAAATACCATAGTAGTTATTATTATTAGGTGTTGGAGTAGCATCATCATCATCAATCGTATTTATTGAGCGCTTACTATGTGCAGAGCACTGTACTAAGCGCTTGGGAAGTACAAATTGGCAACATATAGAGACAGTCCCTACCCAACAGTGGGCTCACAGTCTAAAAGGGGGAGACAGAGAACAAAACCAAACATACTGACAAAATAAAATAAATAGAATAGATATGTACAAATAAAATAAATAAATAAATGGAGTAATAAATATGTACAAACATATATACATATATACAGGTGCTGTGGGGAAAAGAGAAAGTAATTGATCATAGCCTCCTACAGGAGTTGTGGTTTCAGAGGACTTTGAAGATGGTGAGAGCTCTGCCCTGCTGGGTATAGAGAGGGAGAAATTCCGGACAGTATGGAGAACCTGAGCAAGGGGTTGGCATTGGGAGACAGAAGAACGGGGAACAATGAGCAGGTTAGCGTGAGGAAGAGTGATGAGGACACACTGTGGGAAAATGGTATTTACGAGCTGGAGAGGGGGGAAGACTAGAGTCAGAAAGATCATGATACAGTGGTCGTGCTCCCCTCCAGAAGCAGGAGAGGAAAGCAGACTGGATTTTGCCAGACTGCCTATGGGGCTTGAAAGGGAAGGAAGAATCAAGCAAAGTGTCATGGTTGCCAGCTGCAGAGATGGTGCCGTTGTCAGCTGTGATGGGAGAGTGATGTGGAGGGGAGGGTTTGCGGGGGGAAGACAAGTTCAGTTTGGGGCCTGTGGTTCTTTGAGGTGCTGGCGGGGCATCTATGTTGAGAAGTCCTGGAGATGGAGGGGTGGCAGAAAAGGAGAGGGGTTGAGGCCAGCAAGATCGATTTGGGGGTTATCCACATGGTCATGGTAGTTGAAGCCTTTGCAGTGGCAGATTATGAGTTCTCCAAGGAAGTGAGTGTAAACTGAGGAGAGAGGGGTACCCAGAACAGCCTTAAGGGACACCCAAAGTTAGCAAGGAAGAGAAAGAGCCAGCAAAAGAGATGGAGGAAGACCAGCAGAGAGAGATGGCAGGATCCAGGAGGGAACTGCCAGTAAAACCAAGGTTAGGCAGCATTTCCGAGAGACGAGAGTAGACTATTTTGTCTAAGGCAGTGGAGAGGTCAAGGAGGAATGGGACAAAGTAGTGTCTGTACCATTTGGCAAAAAATAAGTCATTGGTGACCACTCCATCCATCCTTGGACAGAATGGGCTCGGTGGAGTGGGTGACAACCGAGTTATTAGTGGGTTGGCAAGGGATTTGGAGGAGTGAAAGTGGAGACAGTGGGGATATACACTCTGTTTTAGGAATCTGTGCCAGGGATGGGAGGGTGAAGATGGGGCAATTCCTGGATGGTGCAGTGGGCTCCAGAACAGGGCTGGTTTTTTTTGTTTTTGTTTTAAGGATTGGAATGGTGTAGACATGTTTGATGTCAGAGGGTAAGGAACTGACAGAGAGGGAGGGGTTAAATACCTCTCAGAGAGGGAAGAAGGTTGGGCATGTGTTTTTAGACTCTCGGGACTGGGGTCAGGCACGGGTCGAGTGGTAGATTTTGAAAGCAGGCAGGCGGCCTCTTGAGCTGGATGTGCAGGTGTGAGCTCACGCCTGATGATTTCAATTTTGTAAAGGTTTTCTGAGGTGTTTTGTCCCGATGCTGCTCTGTTCTAGTCCATCGAACTTAAGGCCTGTGGTTTGGACCCAAGCCCTTAAGGTGTGGTTTCTCTACTCATTGTGTGGGTATCCTACTATTATTCATATCCCAATTAGTGAAGTAGTATTGAGCTTTGATACTGGCATCCGGACTGTATTCCAGTACCTTGTTTGTGTGTTATGCGTTTTCTTTTTGTTTTGTGACCGTCTTTTGTGACCGTTTGGTGTTAAATAGGGTACGTGGGGGTGTCGATGAAAGGTGTTATTCAAGAAACCCAATAGGCAGTCTGCAGGAGGTCCTGACCTCAGACTCTAAAGAAAGTTAGATGTTGTAGAACTCTGTAAACCTTCAATATTTCTGCACACTTGGTGCCATGCTGTGACCACCTTTTAGTCAGACTCCCAAGGACCAGGCCGACCTTTCTCTCTGATTTTTCTCTCTTTGGTTATCAGTTCTTGATTGAACAAGGAACTGCCTACATAGCAGTGGTCGGTGCTGTTAAAAATATTTTCAAATATGTACACTCTTCCTGGTGCAAGTTGGTACATAGCATCTAACTTCATGCTTTTCTTTGCAGAACCATTTGTAATGATCTGCATGTTCATTCATTCATTCAGTCGTATTTATTGAGTGCTTACCCAACAGTGGGCTCACAGTCTAGAAATGGAGATGGGGTCAGGAAAGTGTTTTTTGGTTTTTTGTTTTAGGATTGGGTATATCTGAGCATGTTTAAAAGCACTGGGGAAGGAGCCATTGGAAATCAATCAATCAATTGTATTTATTGAGCGCTTACTGTGTGCATAGCACTGTACTAAGCGCTTGGAAAGTACAAGTTGGCAACATATAGAGACAGTCCCTACCCATCATCAATCATCAATCGTATTTATTGAGCGCTTACTATGTGCAGAGCACTGTACTAAGTGCTTGGGAAGTGCAAATTGGCAACATATAGAGACAGTCCCTACCCAACAGTGGGCTCACAGTCTAAAACGGGGAGACAGAGAACAAAACCAAACATACTAACAAAATAAAATAAATAGAATAGATATGTACAAGTAAAATAAATCAATAAATAAATAGAGTAATAAATATGTACAAACATATATACATATATACAGGTGCTGTGGGGAAGGGAAGGAGGTAAATGGGGGGGATGGAGGGGGGGCGAGGGGAGAGGAAGGAAGGGGCTCAGTCTGGGAAGGCCTCATGGAATAGGTGAGCTCTCAGTAGGGCCTTGAAGGGAGGAAGAGAGCTAGCTTGGCAGATGGGCAGAGGGAGGCCATTCCAAGCCCGGGGGATGACGTGGGCCGGGGGTCGATGGCGGGACAGGCGAGAACGAGGTACGGTGAGGAGATTAGCGACAGAGGAGCGGAGGGTGCGGGCTGGGCTGTAGAAGGAGAGAAGGGAGGTGAGGTAGGAGGGGGCAAGGTGATGGAGAGCCTTGAAGCCCAGGGTGAGGAGTTTCTGCCTGATGCGCAGATTGATTGGTAGCCAGTGGAGATTTTTGAGGATGGGAGTAATATGCCCAGAGCGTTTCTGGACAAAGATAATCCGGGCAGCAGCATGAAGTATGGATTGAAGTGGAGAGAGACACGAGGATGGGAGATCAGAGAGAAACAGTGGGCTCACGGTCTAAAAGAATCGAATGGGAGGGATTAAGGGAAGGGGCGAGTATTTTAATAAGGTTCGAAGGGATGGGTCAGAAGCACAGATAGAGGGGATAGATTTTGAGAGGAGGCAAGAGATCTCTCCTTGAGTTACTACAGGATGTGGGTAGAGATGGGTGGGGAGGGAATTGGAGAGGAGCAGGGTAGATTTTAGGGAGCTCACGCCTGATGGTTTCAATTGTGTTGAAATATGTGGCCAGATCATTAAAAGAAAAAGATGATGGGGGTGGAGGGAAAGGAGGTTTGAGGGGGGAGATGAGCCCCCCAACTTTCTCTCTTCTTCCCCCCACCCCCCGGGGAGAGCAGCTGAAAAGACATTGACATTTGGGTTGAACCAGGTTTCATTAATAGCAAGGAGGAGCAAAGACTGTTGAAGGGTGAAGGGAAACTTCCCCATGAAGGAGGGGGGATTCCACGGACCACCCTCGGCTGAGTCTGGGGGCGGGGGATAGCGCCAGGGGTAAGCAGTTCTGATGCTGCTCCGAGTTTTATGTTATTTGGAAAGCTCGTTCTAATTCCAGCTCAGATCTCTTATGTCTACAAGCCTGGCAAGAAGGAAGAGTTCAGTTATCACTCACGTTGCAGGCTGGGTTATATGGTGCACCAGATAGCTTCTCCTATGCATCCCTCTGTTCATTCCTGCCATCCTGAGCCCTTTTCTTCATAAAGCTTGGTCACACCTGCTCTATAGCTGCTCAGTGATTTTTTTTTAAGATAGTGTCAATAAATGTTCTTTAATGTTCCTTCATCCGCTCATTCCTCTCTACTCAAACTACTGTCACCTTGCTCCAAGCTTTTGAGAAGCAGCGTGGCTCAGTGGAAAGAGCACGTGCTTGGGAGTCAGAGGCCATGGGTTCAATTCCCGGCTCCGCCAATTGTCAACTGTGTGACTTTGGGCAAGTCATTTAACTTGTGTGCCTCAGTTACCTCATCTGTAAAAATGGGGATTAAGACTCTGAGCCCCACTTGGGACAACCTGATCACCTTGTATCCTCCCCAGCACTTACAACAGTGCTCTACACATAGTAAGCACTTAACAAATGCCATCATTATTATTATTACTTAATAGCTCATCCAGAGGCGTTCTGGCTAGTACGAACTTGCCAGTAGGTGATATCAGTGAGATGCTGTAATATAGTACAGTGCCTGGCACATAGTACGCGCTTAACAAATGTCATTATTATTATTATATGTGGCTCAGAAGGTACACACAGCTCCACTTCACTGGCTCTATGGGTTGCGGTGAAAAACTAGGGGATCGAAATGTAGTCCTGTGGGAGGTGGAGAAGCCCAGCTCCGTCCCATCAACTGGCCCCTCCCTCGGCTGCCTCTGACTCACAGTCACTCCAAAACCCCTGCTTACCATTCTGGTTAAAATCCTGGGGGTTTTTTTGTTGGTTTTTTGTTGGTTTTTTAATCTGTGACTCAACTACAGTATGTTTTGGTTTGTGGCTCTTTTCTTTACGAGTTTTGATCACTCCTGCCTTAATAGATTTCACAAGCAGATTCCTTGCCACCTGAAGGTAGTGACTGTGGGCATTTCAAACATTTCTGTAGTGTCCAGGTTGTGAGGAAAGGCCTGGGCAAACATCTAGCAGTTCAGTTCCCTCCAGGCTTGAAGGTCTGGACATTCTGAGTTACGATAAACAGCGATTACAGTATTTCTAAATTTTCTGTACTTCAGCTTTACTTCGCATCAGCTTGACTTAATGACACTTGATCCAGGGACCCCAGGTGGTGGGGTGGGGGGGGGAGGTGCTCATGGGAGCTGTACAGAATGGGTAAACTTCTTTAAAAGTCATAATGAGCAGGGGGGGAGGGCCAGAGAATCTCCTGTTCTCCTACTGGAGTCACCAGAGTGGGTCATCATGTCCTTTTTCTTCAGTCAGTGGTATTTATTGAGCATTCATTCATTCGATCATATTTATTGAGCGCTTACTGTGTGCAGAGCACTGTACTAAGGATTTGGGAAGTACAAGTTGCCAACATATAGAGGTGGTCCCTACCCAACAACGGGCTCACAGTCTACAAGGGGGAGACAACAAAACAAAACATGTGAACAGGTGCTTAGTCATCAGAATAAATAGAAGTAAAGCTAGATGCACATCATTAACAAAATAAAATAGAGTAGTAAATATGTATAAGTAAAATAGAGTAATAAATCTGTACAAACATATATACAGGTGCTGTGGGGAGGGGAAGGAGGTAGGGCGGGGGGATGGGGAGGGGGAGAGGAAGGAGGGGGCTCAGTCTGAACACTGAGTGCAGAGCACTGTAGTAAGTGCTTGGAAGAGTACAATAAAATAGAGTTGGTAGACACGACCTCTTGCCCACAGGAGTTTACAGGGTAGAGGGGGAGACATACATTAATATAAATAAATTATGGATCCATGGATATGTTTCAAACAAAAGTCAGATTCCCTTTTGTGGAATCTCTCCGACTCAACATTAATATTGGTGTATTGCTCATAATTGAATAAGAATACAATTCAGGGAAGTACAGGTTAAAAAAAATAGGCTATCTCCCTGCTTCAGGAATCAGTCCTCCATCTGTAACATTGTTATATTGACAGAATTGATTCTGACATACGAGTATGACTGAAGACCCAGTTTTTTGAGGGGCAAATTGTCAGAAGTCTGACAATTCTGAAAATTGTCTGCAACTTTGAAAATTTTAATAAGCGGAGACCCAGTGAGGTAAATAATAATAATAGTATTAACAAATACCATTATTATTATTATTTACCTCACTGGGTCTCCGCTTACTAGAATTTTCAACAAGACAATTTTCAGAATCATCATACTTCTGGCAATTGGTCCCTCAGAAAGCTGGGTCTTCAGTCAAAATCTTAATCATGTTTTGGCTCTTGGAAGATAAAAAGGTGCTAGGTAAACTGATACTTTAACATTTCCTCTGCAAAAGCCTATCGTCTTTTGCTTGTGACTGGCTAGCCTTGAGGGAGTATTGGCTGCTTATCAGGAGCTCTTCTGTTCTGCCTTTCCTCCCAAGTTGAGAGCCAGCCCTGGGGGACTTCAAAAAGGATTTGTAAGGTGGTTCAGTGGGTGGCAGACAGTGGTTCAGTGGGTGGCTGTCTCACTGACCTCCTTCCCCTCTTCCTCACATCATCCCCTTCCTGCCTTTCCTCCTCTGAGCTCTCCTAAGCTGGCTTTCTTCATTTCCATCTTCTGCTGCAGCTCCCTTGCTTATTGAGAAGAAGCATGGCCTAGTGGAGAGAGCGCAAGCCTGGGAGTCGGAAGGTCATGGGTTCTAATCCCGCCTCCCCCACATGTCTGCGTGACCCTGGGCAAGTCACTTTACTTCTGTGCCTCAGTTCCCTCATCTGTAGAATGAGGAATAAGACAGTGTGAGCCCTGGGTGGGACCGGAACTGTGTCCAACCCAGGTTTCTCCACCAGCACTTAGAACTTAGTGCCTAGCACATAGTAAGCACTTAACAAATACCAGTATCACTGTTGTAATTATGATTGTTGTTATTATTATTTTTGTTATTATTTGGCTTACCCACCACTACCACCACCGCGCTTCATCATGTATCACACCGTTTAGGGCAGTAATGAGCAATTACTTAGGCGGGAGGGCCACTTAGCATGTTGTAGAAATAATAATAATAATAATGATGGCATTTATTAAGCGCTTACTATGTGCAAAGCACTGTTCTAAGCGCTGGAAATGTTACAAGGTGATCAGGTTGTCCCACGTGGGGCTCACAGTCTTAATCCCCATTTTACAGATGAGGAAACTGAGGCCCAGAGAAGTTAAGTAACTTGCCCAAAGTCACACAGCTGACAACTGGCGGAGCCGGGATTTGAACCCATGACCTCTGACTCCAAAGCCCGTGCTCTTTCCACTGCGCCACACTGCTTCCCCAATGTAGAAAGCTACATTCATATATTTTTTCCAATAACTGTATTTATCAAAGAACTCTTCATGTGTACTTTCCGTACAAATTTACACTATCTGTAAAGATTAAAGCACTTAATGTTTATATGTACGTATTATAATAATAATAATGGCATTTATTAAGCACTTACTATGTGCAGAGCACTGTTCTAAGTGCTGGGGAGGTTACAAGGTGATCAGGTTGTCCCACAGGGGGCTCACAGTCTTAATCCTCATTTTACAGATGAGGTAACTAAGGCCCAGAGAAGTTAAGTGAGTTGCCCAAAGTCACACAGCTGAGAAGTGGCGGAGTGGGATTTGAACCCATGACCTCTGACTCCAAAGCCTGTGCTCTTTCCACTGCGCCACGCTGCTTCCCCAATGTAGAAAGCTACATTCCTATTTTTTTTCCAATAACTGTATTTATCAAAGAACTCTTCATGTGTACTTTCCGTACAAATTTACACTATCTGTAAAGATTAAAACACTTAATGTTTATATGTATGTATTATAATAATAATAATGGCATTTGTTAAGCGCTTACTATGTGCAAAGCACTGTTCTAAGCGCTGGGGAGGTTACAAGGTGATCAGGTTGTCCCACAGGGGGCTCACAGTCTTAATCCTCATTTTACAGATGAGGTAAATAAGGCCCAGAGAAGTTAAGTGACTTGCCCAAAGTCACACAGCTGACAAGTGGGGGAGTGGGATTTGAACCCATGACCTCTGACTCCAAAGCCTGGGCTCTTTCCACTGAGCCACACATATACATATGTATACACATATAAATGAGAAGTAGCTTGGCCTAGGTGGATAGACCGTGGACCTGGGTTCTAATCCTGGCTCCCCCATTTGCCTGCTGTGACCTTGGGCAAGTCACTTAACTTTTCTGTGCCTCACTTACCTCATCAGTAAAATGGGGGAATAAGACTGTGAGCCCCATGTAGGACATAGACTGTGTAGGATTAGCTTATATCTATCCCAGTGCTTAGTACAGTGGAAAGAGCACAGGCTTGGGAGTCAGAGGTTGTGGGCTCTAATCCCAGCTCCTTTACTTGTCAGCTGTGTGACTTTGGGCAAGTCACTTCACTTCTCTGTGCCTCAGTTACCTCATCTGTAAAATGGGGATTAAGACTGTGAGCCCCATGTGGGACCACCTGATCACCTTGTATCCCCCCCCAGCGCTTAGAATAGTGCTTTGCACATAGTAAGCACTTAACAAATGCCATCATTATTATCATTACAGTGCCTGGCACATAATTAGCACATAACAAATACGTATTTTTGCTAGGCACTTTGTGGGCTGAATAGAATCAATTGATCAGTCAGTTCTGGCTCCCAGACCATATTTGTCCAACCCGCCCTTAAACAGGACTTTTTTTTTTTTTAAGACTCAGGTCATAATAATAATGATGGCATTTGTTAAGCGCTTACTATGTGTAAAGCACTGTTCTAAGCGCTGGAGGGGATATAAGATGATCAGGTTGTCCCATGTGGGGCTCACAGTCAATCCCCATTTTACAGATGAGGTAACTGAGGCTCAGAGAAGTTAAGTGACTTGCCCAAGGTCACACAGCAGACATGTGGTGGAGTCGTGACTCGATCCCATGACCTCTGACTCCAAAGCCCGTGCTCTTTCCAGTGAGCCATGCTGCTTATCTCAAGGTCATGAAGTAATATTAAAGGGAGTGAACTGGTTTTCCACTAAAAATTCAATAATCCCTGATGGTCAGGATAGATACCTCACTTTCCTTAAGGAATGTTTTCAACAATTAGGCATCATTAGGCATATGTTTTGCATATTTGTGTGTTTGCCAGAAATCTGTTGAGTTGCTCTACACACAGTAAGCGTGCAATCAATACGATTGATTGATTAGGTTTGTGCAGCCTATTATATGGTTCTCTTTTTAATAATTGACATATACTTGTTAGGTATTGTCCCGTTTCTCTTGAGAGGCAAGAGATTTTCTCTTTTTAATGTAGAAAATTACTTTAAAATTGAATACAAACTAACTGTTAAATTCTACATTTTTGCAATATTTTAAAGGGTGAAGTTGAACAAATTGCTATGATGAAACCAAAAGGTCAGACTGAACATGACGAAGGTATGCTTGAATATTTAGAAGACATAATAGGTTCGGGACGTCTAAAAGACCCTATTCAAGTTTTGTGTCGAAGAGTTGAGATGCTAAATGAACAAAGAGGAGAAAAGGTAAATAAATTTGTGGACAGAGTCGGCCTTTTAGAGCCCCGATTATAAACACTGAAACTTAAAAATGCTCGAGACTGAAGTGTAAAATCACTTTTTATAATGCACATAGCATTTGTATTGTATTTTCCATCCGAAGTAGCAACTTCGAAAAGTGTTTTTCTTTTAAATTTAGTTAACATTTTTTCTCTTAATGGGGGGAATTAACAATTCAACATATATGATTAATTATTTTAATTTGTTTTAAAACCCTATTTTTCATAACTTTCCTTCTTTGTAGTTGAATAGAGTTAAAATGGTAGAGAAGGAAAAGGATTCTTTAGAGGGAGAAAAAAACAACGCCATTGAATTTCTTGCCTTGGAAAACGAAGTATTTAAGAAAAAGAATCACGTTTGCCAGTATTACGTGTAAGAAATCTTTTAATGAATTTTTACTGTAGTTGATTTGAATATTCACTAATTGTGTATCTGAGATGTTTCATGTTCCTCTGAAACAATTGGGAATCTGTTGTCTGGGCTTGAATAAAAAGTTTACCTTGAAATTGCAATTTAAGCCAGGTTTTGCGCACATGCAAGAGCAAGGTATGTGAATCTGCTGTTTGCCACTCTTTTGCCTTGGATTCTGCAGCCTTCCTCCTCTTGCTTAAACTATGAGTCCCCATGTGGGACAGAGATTATATTCGGCCCAATTAACTTGAATCGACCCCAGCACTTAGAACAGTGCTTGACGCACAGTAAGCACTTAACAAATACCACAAAAACAAAGAGAATATATGATAAACATAAACTTGCAGGTACGATGAAGACTGTAAATTCCTTGTGAGCAGGGATCATCGGTCTTTTTCTATTGTATTGTACTCTCCCAAGGACTCGGTACATTGCTCTGCCCAGAGTAAGCACTCAGTACATATGATTGGTTAAGAAAAGCAAATGGGGAGATTCATTATTTTTCCATTCTGAAAGCTCAGATTTTAGGGAGACTTCACTTAAAATTTTAGTACCTTTGGAATAGTGTGAAAAATGTTTAATTTTAAAGTCACAGATCTTTAAAGTTGTCAGTCACAAACCTTTAAAAGATCAATCAACTATTTATTGAGCACTTCCTGCGTGCAGAAAGCACTCTACTAAGCCCTCAGGGGAGTACAGTATAAAAGAATTGATAGTCACATTCCCGAGCTGAAGTCCCTCTAGACTATAAGCTCATTGTGGGCAGGGAATGTGTCTGTTGTTATATTATACTCTTTCAAGCGCTTAGTACAGTGCTCAATACATATTTATTGAGTGCACATAGGTAAGCACTCAATAAATATGATTGAACAAATGAATGAATATTGGACCTGTGTGAAAAGAGAATGTTCACAGTTATAACAGAGTACTTTAAGTTAAATTTCCATCATGACAAATAAGAGTCCTAAAATTGTAACATGTTGGCCTCTGGGGCATTTTGAGGTTGGGTTCCTAATATCAATGAAATAATTTTAACAAATTTGAGAGAGATGCATTTCTCAAACTAATACTTGTTTTCCTCCAGCTACGACCTGCAGAAACGAGTTACTGAACTGGAAACACAGAAGGAAAAGAGTAATGAAGATACGAAAGATATTACCGAGAGGAGTAATAAACTCTCTGTAGAAATGAAGGTTAAGAATAAATCTTTAAAAGATGTAGAAAAGTAAATATTTTTTTCCTACCATATTTCACATGAAACATATTCAACTTGGAAATGTTTAATTTAGTATCAGTGCTTTTACTGTATACCGTATTGCCAGAACAGTATAGGAAGTGAGTGAAAATTGTAAGAATTGGAAACTGTGTGGCTGAAATCTCTCTTTTCCTTCTAGTGCCAAAATAGTGTTTGAGGTAACTTTATTTCTTTGTTAGGAAGCTCAATAAAATTACAAAATTTATTGAGGAAAATAAAGAAAAATTTACTCAGCTGGACTTGCAGGATGTTCAAGCAAGAGAGAAATTGAAACATGCTAAAAATAAGACAAAAAAGCTTCAAAAGCAACTTCAAAAAGACAAAGAAAAGGTACAGTTAATAACATGTACTGCTTTCCTATATGATCTTGTGGTGTTGGTTAATCTTGAAGATAGTTCTTCCACATGTAGTGTCAGTTCTGAGACAAATTGATTTCTCTTATCTAAAATTCTGGTTTCATTTTTAGCCAGGATTTTGCTAGAAAGCCTCTATTGGTCTTCTTTCTCTCCCCTTTTGGGACTAAATGTAATAAATTCACTCATTTCTTCCTCATCCATGATTGATAATGCATTAGGATAGACAGGGTGATTTTTGATAACCTTTCAGTGTTTTGGGATTTGTGTTGTCTTCCACAAAAACACTTTTTCTTTTTTTGGTAATTTTTTTTTCCTATTTCCAGTAACTTTTAAATGCTTATATTTTGTCCCGAGGTTGAGGAATTGAAGACTGTACCTGGCAATAGTGAAAAAATTATTGCTGAAATGACAACCAGAAGCAATGTTCTTGAAAAGGAAAAAGAAAAAGAGGATGAAAAATTGAGGCAAATTATGGAGAGCCTCAAACTGGAAACTCAAGAACTGCAGAAAGAGAAAGAGGTATAGAACATCATTTTACTCAATCAATCAATCAATCGTATTTATTGAGCACTTACTGTGTGCAGAGCCTGTACTAAGTGCTTGGGAAGTACAAGCTGGCAACATAAGTGCTGGGGTAGATGCACAGTAATCAGATTGTCCCACGTGGCGCTCACAGTCTTCATCCCCATTTTACAGATGAGGTAACTGAGGCACAGAGAAATTAAGTGACTTGCCCAAGGTCACACAGCTGACAAGTGGCAGAGCCAGCATTAGAACCCACAACTTCTGACTCCCAAGCCCAAGCTCTTTCTACTGAGGGAACATGTCTGTCAGCTCTTATACTATCCCATTAGCTTAGTACCGTGTTCTGCATCAATAAATAACGTTGATTGATAATAAATAAGTGGTATTTATTGTTAGAGCTTCGGGAGAGTACAATCCCACAGAGTTGTCAGACAGGTTCCCTGCCCATGATGACCATACAGTCCAGAGGGGGAGATGGGTTGATTGATTGTAGTGATAGACTCCAAAATCTGGCTAAGCTTGTTTTATGTGCTTAAATATATAATAATTTTAGTAATAAGTCAGAAGTTAAAAAGAGTTGGACTAACAGTAGTCCTTTTTTGCAAATATCACTGCTTTTTTCTAATACATCAAGTCAATCAACACACCGACAACTGGCATGTTAGAAAATATATGAAAAGATAATCTTCATGGCATTCCAAACAAAACTCTGGGTACTGAGGCTGTTATGTAGTAGTAGCAGTAACGAAAGTCCTCATTAAATATTGGGTAGAATGTCCTAGGACTATTTCATTAGTGATCATCAGTGCCTTAGGTGAAAGAATTGGGAGTCAGCCGAATTTCAAGTGGTAGAAAATTGAGTGGGTTTGCTAACTCTTTGGAAGGCAGGAGAGAGATCGGAACAACTATGGAGCTCTGAGTGTGGGTTTGTAGAAATGAGCTTGATTCTGACAGGATGAAGGCACTCTCTGTTTGAACATCTCTCTCTGTCTCCCCTCTCACAGCTCAAAGCAACAGTGCATGGGTTCTTCTGCTGAGGAAGCACACTGTATAGGAGGCTTTCTGCAACCTTCCTTTCCCTGTAGATCCTAGGAATTACAGGGACCAATAGAGAAAACACATTGCACACAAGATGACTAGATTCAGAGGAGGTTTTTGTTACAGCAAGTTTTGAGATTTGATAAATTGTATCTGAAGCACAGGGCAAAAAGTTTTCAAATAATTTCATGTGATCTCTCCTGCATTGTGACGGCAGAGACTATTTAAAAATTTCACACCCCCATTTTGTGATGTGATTTCCATAAACTTTAGACCAAGTGCATTTTAGATGATGTCTGTTTTATGAGTAACTAGCTACTTCAGATTAAATGGATTCTATCCGTTTTGAACAGAGCCAAGAAAAAGAACTCATGGAATTCAGTAAAACAGTAAATGAAGCACGTTCCAAGATGGATGTAGCCCAGTCAGAACTTGATATCTATCTCAGTCGCCATAATACTGCTGTATCGCAGTTAAATAAGGCGAAAGAAACTCTGGCTACAACTTCTGAGACCCTGAAAGAAAGGAAAGTTGCCATCGGAGAGCTAGAAACCAAACTACCTTCAAGTGAACAGGAGCTAAAAGAGGTAAAATCTGATTTCGTACGAGGCGGGCGGCTGCCAACCTTGCATTTTGAGTGTGATAGCGGAGCGTCGAGGGAAGAAGCGAGAGGAGGGGTAGGAAAAAAGTACTTACCTTGTCTCCTCTACCGTCACCTTCTTCCTGGTGCACACCCAGCACTGGGGCTGGGCAGAAGAAGTCCCCTTCATATCTCCTTGCCTCACCTCCACCTGGTCTGCCCAGGCAGCCACAAGGAATCCACCAGGGTTGGCATTCCAGAGCCACTGAGTTGGGAATTCATTCATTCATTGATTCAATCGTATTTATGGAGCGCTTACTGGGGAATCCCACCTGGTCACCCACGGTGAACCGCGACGTTCAGGCTAGGATCTACCCGCCACAGATACTGCTTGCCGCAGTGCAGTGAAGTCTAGTGAGAGTTTAGCCATTTGAATGCCCACCTCCGGTGGCTTGAGAGTTCCACAGGAAGGACAGCTCCTCCTGGGAATTCAGGGTAGAGACGACAGGAGTCTCTCACACCCAGCTAGCCCAGGTGTCCAGTGAGGACAGGAAAAGCAGGAGTGGCCTTCTCTTCTTCCCCTTCCTGCTGTCAGCAGGCCAGAGGTGGAGCCGACATCCTGGCCGCCCTTCTGCTCCCTTTCCAGTCCCATGAAGAACCGCCAAGCCCTGGCTCAAAATCTTGGGGCGGCCAAAGGACCTCTTGCCCTGTGGAGTTGATGTCTGTGGTTTCCACGTCTTTATGGAAAACCTATCCAGACTTTTCTGTATTAATTTGTATTTCCAAAAACACTTTTTCATCAAGCAAGCTCTAAACAGTGAGGATGCTCGCTGTTATTAATACTACATGTATTTCAGCACATTAAATAAAATTGTATTGTTTACCATGACAGGACTGCGACCATAGTAAAGGAAGTGTTTTGAAGACTTAGAGAATGTGGAACAAAACATACTCTACTCTTGGAATTTAGAACATAAGAATGAACCCTACAAAGCAAAACGAAGTACAAAAGTGTTTGGAGGATTGTTCCATGTTTCCACCAATTAAAATTTTTTCATCTGAGCTAAGTTATTTAGAGAGTTTTTTTTTTTTTTTTCCAGAGAAGCTTTCAGTGATGGACTACCACTTATGGACTTTATTTCCATAAAACTCACTGTTGGGTAGGGACTGTCTCTATAGGTTGCCAACTTGTACTTCCCAAGCGCTTAGTGCAGTGCTCTGCACGCAGTAAGCGCTCAATAAATATGATTGATTTATTGATTGTTTGATTGAATCCTGAATCAATTCAGCTTTTAAATAATTTGCTTCACAAGGCATTTAAACTTTTAGACTCTTCCTGTTAGATAATGGCTGGAAACTCCCTCCTCTTTTCAGTTTTTACATGTGCATTTTCACATACTCCTTCAGCTCTCTCCTTAAAAAGGAACGAGCATGTTGCTAAAAGCATTGGTACATATCTAGATAAACAGCCTGTACCCTGACAGGTTGCTGGAAGCAGCTCATGAAATGGTAAAATACTTTTGTAAAAAAGTAAATCTATACTGTTTTTCATTAAAGTACTGTTATAACATATAACATTCAGATTATTCATAAATGTTAAAATTGGCCCTGGCGCTGATGTTTTTCACCATTCATAGCAGATCAGTTTTACATTTTAATATTCAATTTTTGAGATTTTCAGTCTTCATGAGGGTTAAAACTTTTTTTTAGAAAGAAAATAAACTTGAGAAGGTTGCAAAAGAAGAAATGGGCATCAAAAATGTGGTTCGAGAGGCTCTCCAGAAGGTTGAAGAAGCAAAGAGTTCTTTAGCAATAAATCGTAGTCGCGGAAAAGTTCTTGACGCATTGATTCAGCAGAAAAAATCCGGAAAGATTCCTGGAATATACGGAAGACTGGTAATTTTTAAATATTAAAAAATTTAATGTTTAAATATTAATTTTTAACCTCACCATTCCTCAAAAAAAAAACAACACTCCAGTGGCTACCCATTTCCCTCCACCTCAAGCAAAAATTCCTGAACAGACGCCAGTGTTCTCTGCAAACTCTCTCCTTCATACACATCTGTTCTCTTCTCCTGCTATTCCTCAGCTTGAGCTCTGTGCAAGCTCTCCTCTCTCCCTAGCTCCTTTTCCTCTAATCCCTTGCTTTACCTGACTCTAACTCCCCTCTTCAAATCCAGGAGACATGGTTTTCCCCATTTTCAGGGCCTTCCTGAAATCCCATCTCCAAGAAGCATTCCCCATTTCATTTCCTTGATCCCAAATCTTGTCACCCCAATAGCCACTCTTTGCCCTTACGTACATGCATATTTATTCATCTTTCCATCTGCAAACTATTATCAATTGTGTCTTTGTATCTTTGTACCTCCTCCTACAGTTTGTAAATGGTGTGTGTCTGTGCCTCTATTAAATCATAAGCTACTTGAGGGCAGAGATTCCCAACTGTTTATTTAGAGTGCTTTGCACGTAGTAGATGTTGACCAAGTAATGGTGATAATGATGGTATTTAAGTGCTTACTGTGTGCCAAGCACTGTTCTAAGCACTGGAGCACTCTACTGCTTTTAAATATTTTTGAATAAAATTTGAGGGTTTCTCTTTTAAACTCACATTTATTTTACAAATAAATATTTAAACTACACGCTGTTATAGCCTGGTAAATGGCCAAGTGGGAAAGAGTACTGGGCTGGGAGTCACGAAACTAGGGTTCTAACTCTGGCTCCACCATTTGCCTGCTGTGTGACCTTGGTGAAGTCACTTAATTTCTCTGAGTCGGTTTCCTCATCTCTAAAGTGGGGATCCAGTACCTGTTCTCCCTTCTATTTAAACTATGAGTCCAGTGTAGGACAGGAACTGAGGTTCTGGCCTGATTGGCTTGGATCTACCAGAGTGCTTGATGCATAGTAAGTGCTTAACAAATACCATAATTATTACTTTTACATTTTGGATAATTGGTAGAGAAGGCAAGAGGTGCCTGGGACCCATTTTTGACCCACTGGAGATGGGGGGAGGTTAAACAAAACGGCTGGAAAAATACATTTTTCAGGATACAGTTCCTTAGACCAAATAGTTTCCCATTAGGTTTTGGTTTAGGTTCTTTTCCCGCCACCCCCTTACCCCCTCACCCCCCAACACTCCCCATATATGTGATTAGTTACTGCATGGTCTTTGGAATCTGTGAGGACAGGTTTTCTATAGCACTTTTAATAAAGTCCTTCTTTTGCTTTATAGTGCTAATTGTTCCCTTTACAGAACAAAAAGTTTCCTATTTTTATAAAATTAGAAGCTGGAGACAGTATTTTCTTGGGACGAATTCCCCATTTACCTTTTTACATATAGTTAGCTGGTCTACTGCTAAGAGAAGTTTCTTAAATTACTTTTATTAGTAAATTTAAGCTCCACTTACAAAAGTATTAGTGCTTGGCACATAGTAAGCGCTCAACAAGTACCATCATTATTATTATTCTGGTTTTTTTTCCTTTTGCCCCCAATTCATTGTTTAGTGAAGTAATCCCTTTGTTTAGTAAAATAGGGAAAATTTTACTTCATTTGTGATGTGTTCATTATTAGGGCGATTTGGGGGCCATCGATGAAAAGTACGACGTTGCCATCTCATCTTGTTGTGGTGCGTTAGACCACATCGTTGTTGATACTATCGACACAGCCCAAGAATGTGTAAACTTTCTTAAGAAACAGAATATTGGCGTTGCGACGTTTATAGGTTTGGATAAGGTGAGTGAATTGCGGGGAGGTAATTTTCGACCTCAGTTTTCCATATGTCGTTTTATGTTTACTTGTTTCTCCTCAGGGGATAAAGTGGGAGGGGTTCATGCACATCGCCTTAAGGGGAAAGTGGCTGCAGTGTAGCTAGCTGTCAGTGCCATTTTTGGATGTGGGGACCTGGACGAGAACTAGAGTGGGTAGGAACCGACCAGGAGAGCTGGGCATATTTGTTTCTGGACAGGGATCGTGTCTGCTAATTCTGTTGTATTATACTGTCCTAGGTGCCTAGTTCAGTACTCTGCACATAATAAGCACTCGATAAACACCATCAGTTGATTGAATTGTTACCCTACTTATAAGCATGAAGGAGAAGGCAAAAGAATCGACTTGTTGGGAGGGTGCTGAAAAATAGGCTACATTGATGCCACCACAGATGCAGGACTGGTCCAATGTCACGGTGAGGGGCCACCAAGAAACGTGCTACTGTTTTACCCCACAATCAATCAGCCGTTGGTGTTTATCGACCACGTACTGCGTGCAGAGCACAACTAAGCGCTCGGGAGAATGCAGTACAAAAGAATAGGTACAGTTGATGCCTTCTCACCAGAAGCATACAAACTAGAAGGAAAGACAGAAATAAAAATGAATTCCGGGTGGATGAGTACGTAAGAGCAGTGGGGGTGGGGTGCACTTAATGGGGAGTGACCCAAGTGAATAAGTGGCCCAGGAGGGAGAGTTTAGTTGACGTAGGTCTCGTGGAGATGTGATCTTAATCAGGCTTGAAGATGGGAAAGGTGATGTGTCTGATACGAAGAGGGAGGATGTTCCAGGCCAGAAAGAAGATGATGGCAGCAAGAAAGATGAGCTCGGGATACAGTGAGAAGGTTGGGGGAGCAAAGATTGTGGGTTGGGTTGTAGGAGATCACTAAAGTAGGAGCGGAAAAGCGAATGAAAAGCGAAAGTTTTTTAAAGCCTGTGGTAAGGAGTTTCTGTTTGATGCAGAGTTGGATAGACAACTACTGGAGGTTCATGAGGAGAGGGGAAACATGGACTGAATCATTCAGTAAAAAAAGTGGTCCAGGGAACAGAGTGAAGTATTGCCTGAAGTGGGGAGAGATAGGAGGCAGGGAGGTCAACAAGGAGGCTGGTGCAGTAATCAAGACAGGGTAGGATCGTAATAATAATGATGGCATTTGTTAAGCGTTTACTATGT
This sequence comes from Tachyglossus aculeatus, assembly GCF_015852505.1. Lineage (NCBI taxonomy): Eukaryota > Metazoa > Chordata > Mammalia > Monotremata > Tachyglossidae > Tachyglossus > Tachyglossus aculeatus. The sequence goes on along the minus strand of NC_052066.1, from coordinate 40,359,324 downwards.
GCCAAGCACTGTTCTAAGCGCTGGGGGGGATACAAGGTGATCAGGTTGTACCACTGGGGGCTCACAGTCTTCATCCCCATTTTACAGATGAGGTAACTGAGGCACAGAGAAGTTAAGTGACTTGCCCAAAGTCACACAGCTGACAAGTGGCAGAGCCGGGATTAGAACCCACGACCTCTGACTCCCAAGCCCAGGCTTTTTCCACTGAGCCGTGCTGCTTCTAAAAAATTGTGGTGGTGGTGATGGGCAGGAGAGCCTGGGAAATGTATTGGCGACCCTTGCCTCAAATAACCCTCACTCCCAAATAGTAACAATAATGATGATGGCATTTGGTAGGCTCTTACTCTGTGCCAAGCACTGTTCTAAGCACTGGGGGGATATAAAGTAATCAGGTTGTCCCACGTGGAGGCTTACAGTCTTCATCCCCATTTCCCAGATGAGAGAACTGAGGCACAGAGAAGTTAAGTGACTTGCCCAAAGTCACACAGCTGATAATAATAGTGATAATGGTATTTGATAAGTGTGCTGGGATAGATACAAGGTGATCAGGTTGTCCCACCTGGGGCTCACAGTCTTAATCCCCATTTTCCAGATGAGGGAACTGAGGCCCAGAGAAATGAAGTGACTTGCCCAAAGTCACACAGCTGACAAGTGGCGGAGTTGGGATTAAAACCCACGACCTCTGACTCCCAATCCTGGGCTCTTTCCTCTAAGCCACGCTGCTTCTCCAATAAGTGTTGGAATCAGCAGAACAGCAGTTTAGGTGGAAAGGAAAGAACAGATTTTAGTGATGTTGTGAAGGCTGAACTCACAGGATTTGGTGACAGACTAAATACATGGGATTAAGTCATTCATTCAATCGTATTTATTGAGGGCTTACTGTGTGCAGAGCACTGTACTAAGAGCTTGGGAAGTACAAGTTTGCAACATATAGAGACGGTCCCTACCCAACAGCGGGCTCACAGTCTAGAAGAGGGAGACAGACAACAAAACAAAACATATTAACAAGATAAAATAAATAGAATAAATAGGTACAAATAAAATAAATAAATAGACTAATAAGTACGTACAAACATATATAAATAGATACAGGTGCTGTGGGGAGGGGAAGGAGGTAAGGCTGGGGGGGAGGGGATGAGGGGGAGAGGAAAGGAGGCTCAGTCTGGGAAGGCCTGACAATGATGAATTGAAGATAATGCCAAGGTTATCAATCAATCAATCATATTTATTGAGCGCTTACTGTATGCAGAGCACTGTACTAAGCACTTGGGAAGTGCAAGTTGGCAACATATAGAGACAGTCCCTACCCAACAGTGGGCTCACAGTCTAAGGTTATGGGCTTGGGAGACAGGGAGGATGGTGATGGGAAAGTCAGCGGGAGGACAGGGTTTGGGTGGAGAGATAGAGTTCCATTTTGGACGTGTTAAATTTGAGGGATCTATAGGACATCCAAGTGGAGATTTTTCTGAAAGCAGGAGGAAATGTGAGTCTGCAGAGGAGGAGAGAGGTTAAGGAGGTTAGAGATGTGGATTTGAGAACTGTCCACAAAGAGATGGTAGTTGAAGCCATGGAAGCAAATGAGTTCTCTGAGGGAGTGCGTGTGGATGGAGCCTAGAAGGGGACCCAGAACTGGGCCTTAAGGAACTCCCAAAGTTAAGAGATGGGAGGCAAGGAGGAACTAACAAAAGTCCTGAGAAGGAGTAGACAGAAGTAGGAGATCCAGGTGAGGACAGTTCAGTGAAGCCAAGATTACATAGTGTTTCCAGGAGGAAGGGCTGTTCTACCAGGTCAGAGTCAACTTGAGAGGTCAAGGAGGATTAGGTTGGAGTAGAGGCCGTTGGATCTGGCCAGGAAGAGGTCATTAGTGACCTTAGGGAAGGCAGTTTCTGTGTAGCGGAGGGGCAGAAGCCAGATTCCCAGGGGTCAAATTTGTAGAAAGTTGCTGAGAATTACCTGTTGAATAAGGGGTCGGTATTTAGAAATGTAGCAGTTTCTGGTAACATACATAAACTAAAGCCATCTGAGAATTAGGAAGTATTCCTCATATTATGTATATTTCATGATTTTGGGTCTTTGATGTAAAATTTTAAAATACCTTTTCTAAGCAAGATTTTCTCTTCCTTGTAGATGACCGTGTGGGAAAAAAAGATGAGCAAAATCCCAACTCCCGAAAACACACCTCGTTTATTTGACTTAGTTAAAGTAAATGATGAGAAAATACGCCAAGCATTTTATTTTGCCTTGCAAAATACTTTAGTAGCCAACAACTTGGATCAGGCTACGAGAGTAGCATTCCAAAAAGATAAAAGATGGAGAGTAGTAACTTTATCGGGACAAATTATAGAACAGTCAGGTAATAGAAAATGTTTCTATTTTATTCATTTGTGGATGGTGTTATGTCCTTTCAGGTAGTAAACTAATTTCTCTGTTTCTTCCCTTTTTTACATATATATATATATCATAACTCTTCTCAAGGCACAATGACCGGTGGTGGAAGCAAGATAATGAAAGGCAGAATGGGTTCCTCGGTTGTTGTAGAAATTTCTGAAGATGAGGTTAGTATACATCACATTGTCTCCACAGAACTGTTGAAGAAGCAGTTAGGTTACACTTTCTAGTCTATAGATGATGGCTGAAGGGGCCGTATTTCAAAACATATAAATTAACTATGCCTGCAAGTAGGAAGATGAGTCTGGATGCTCTGAAACATAGTCTCTTGGTTGAGAAATTGGATGGCGCTATAAAATGCACACAAAACATTTTGGGAGGTCTGTGGATTACAGGGTAGAGTGGTCATAAGTTTTGATCAAATGCAAAGCACTGTACCAAGCGCTTGGGAGAATACACTATAACATCAGACATATTCTCTGTCCACAACGAGCTTACCCATCTCCTCCAAGAGGCCTTCCCAGACTAAGCCCCCCACCTCTCCTCACCTCGCAGTCCCTTCTGCGTCGTTCTGATATGTTTGGTTTTGTTCTCTGTCTCCCCCTTTTAGACTGTGAGCCCACTGTTGGGTAGGGACTGTCTCTATATGTTGCCATCTTGTACTTCCCAAGCGCTTAGTACAGTGCTCTGCACACAGTAAGCGCTCAATAAATATGATTGATTGATCAAATAGAATAGTGTATCTATCACCTTAGTCCTTTCTTCAGATAATAATAATAATGGCATTTATTAAGTGCTTACTACGGGCAAAGCACTGTTCTAAGCGCTGGGGAGGTTACAAGGTGATCAGGTTGTCCCACGGGGGGCTCACAGTCTTAATCCCCATTTCACAGATGAGGCACAGAGAAGTTAAGTGACCCCCTGTATATATGTATATATCACCTGTATATATGTATATATGTTTGTACATATTCATTACTCTATTTATTTATCTTACTTGTACATATCTATTCTATTTTATTTTGTTAGTATGTTTGGTTTTGTTCTCTGTCTCCCCCTTCTAGACTGTGAGCCTGCTGTTGGGTAGGGACTGTCTCTATGTGTTGCCGACTTGTACTTCCCAAGCGCTTAGTACAGTGCTCTGCACACAGTAAGCGCTCAATAAATACAATTGATTGATTGATTGCCCAAAGTCACACAGCTGACAATTAGTGAGGAGCCGGGATTTGAGCCCATGACCTCCGACTCCAAAGCCTGTGCTCTTTCCACTGAGCCACGTTGCTTCTCTAAGATGGTAGTCCAGCTTGTTCGAAACACACACAAAAACCAGCACCTGCTCTGGGTGCTAAAAAAAAATTCACACTTGTTTGCAGATATTTCGAGGAATAATTAAAACAGTGTTTCTGTTTTAAGAGCCTAGAGTAGCCTAGCAATATGAGCGTGGGCCTAGAAGTCCGAGGACCTGGGTCCTCATCACATCTCTGCCAAATGCTTGCTGTGTGACCTTGAGCAAGTCACCTAACCGCTCAATGCCTCAGTTTCCTCAGCTGTAAAATGGGGATTAAAGACCTGTTCTCCTTCCTACTTAGACTTTGTGGAAGAGGGACCGTGTCTGACCTGATTAACTTGTATGCACCCCAACACTGAGAATGGTGCTTGACACATAGTAAACGCTGAACATGTAGCAAAATAATAGACCATGAGTCCCATGTGGGACAGGGACTGTGTCCAACCTGATTGTCTTGCATCTATCCCAGCAGTTAGTCTAGCACCTGGCACTTCATTCATTCATTCATTCACTCAATCGTATTTATTGAGCACTTACTGTGTGCAGAGCACTGTGCAAAGCGCTTGAAAAGTACAATTCGGTGACAGATAAAGTCCCTACCCAACAACGGGCTCACAGTCTAGAAGGGGGAGACAGACAACAAAACAGACAGACAGGCACTTAATAAGTGCTTAAGTGGCAGAGAAGGTGGGGAGGGGGTGGCTTTATGAAATAGTTTGTAACATTCTGTGCCTGTAACTGGTGAAACCTCAATAAAGAAGGTAACAGCTGTAAGAAGAACCTCTGTAAAATGAGAGAAAACAAATCCCTAGGTCTAGGTGGTCATGATGCACCTAGGAGACCAATCGCAGCCTTTGGTGTTCCTGCCATTTTCTGGCTCTGCTTGGTACAGTACTTAAGTACATGTCTTTACTGTGCTTTATCTTTATCTTTATCTTTATCTTTATCTTTATCTTTATCTTTACTGTGTCCAACCTGCTTAACTTGTATCAACCCAAGTGTTTAGAACAGTGCTTAACAAGTACCATAATTATTATGAAGCAGCATGGCTCAGTGGAAAGAGCGAGGGCTTGGGAGTCAGAGGTCATGGGTTCGAATCCCGCCTCCCCCACATGTCTGCTGTGTGACCTTGGGCAAGTCACTTCGCTTCTCTGTGCCTCAGTTCCCTCATCTGTAAAATGGGGATGAAGACTGTGAGCCCCACATGGGACAACCTCATCTCCTTGTGTTCCCCCCAGTGCTTAGAACAGTGCTTTGCACATAGTAAGCGCTTAACAAATACCAACATTATTATTACATTATTATTATTATTGTCTTTAAAATATATATGATAAATTACTTATTTATCCACATTAATGTCAGCCTCCCCCTCTGAACTGTAAGCTTGTTATGGGCAGGGAATGTATCTTCTTATTTTGTCATACTCTCCCAAGCATTTAGTACAGTGCTCTGCCAACAGCGAGCACTCGATAAATACTATTGATTGCCAAATCTGGTTGTTGAGCGGGGCCTCGGGGCTGTTGGGGAGGCCCCTGCCGTACAGCCCACATCCCGTGACCCCGCCACCTTGATAAAAGATGCGGCCAACGGTACGGGCTGCTGGGCTCCTTCCAGCCCATCACTGCAACCCATCGCTGCTCTGAGGGAGAGAGGAACAGAGAATAGGGGAATCGAGCGGCAAGTAACCCACCTACAGTCCTTCGCCAAGAGTCCTTTAAGCTCTCTTTGTTTTCACCTCCTCCCTCAGCCCCGCAGCACTTCTGCACATATCTAATTTATTGCTATTCATGTTGTCTCCCCCTCTAGGCTGTAAGCTCATTGTGGACAGGGAAGGTGTCTACCAACTCTGTTGTAGTATACCCTCTCTCAAGTGCTTAGTACAGTGCTCTGTACACAATAAGTGATAGGTAGACCGCAGCCTCCATCATCATCATCATCAATTGTATTTATTGAGCGCTTACTATGTTCAGAGCACTCCAAAAACCTAGGTGTCACGGTGGGGCTCTGGCAGGCTAGGCAGCCTTTGGGAGCTGGGAGGGAAATGGAGAAGTGACTCAGGAAAGAAAGGGGCTCCTGTCCGGTGCCGGAGGGTCTGAGGAGAGGAATACAGTACTCAGATCAATCAATCAATCGTGTTTATTGAGCGCGTACTGTGTGCAGAGCACTGTACTAAGCGCTTGGGAAGTACAAGTTGGCAACATATCAGATGTGCAGGCAGCCCAGGAAGACGCTAACTAATGTCTCCCAGGCTTGGCCCATCATGCTGCACCTTTCCTCCCCGATTCTCTTCCCCTTCCCCTCCGCTGCTGGGAACAACCTCTGTTCTGGAAAGCAGCTGTGTGGTTCCTTAGTGGCTTCATCAACTTACCCTGTGAGCAGTGAGGAATAATCAATCAGTGGTATTTATGGAGCACTTACTATGTGCAGAGCACCGTTCTTAGCACTTGGGAGAGTACAGTGCAATACAAGAGAATTAGCAGGTGCATTCTCTGCCTATCATGAGTTGAAAGAGCATCGGCCTGGGAGTAAGAGGATGTCTCCCCCTTCTAGACTGTGAGCCCTTTGTTAGGTAGGGACTGTCTCTATATGTTGCCGACTTGTATTTCCCAAGCGCTTAGTCCAGTGCTCTGCACACAGTAAGCGCTCAGTAAATACGATTGAATGAATCCCATTGTTGGGCAGGGACCATCTCTATATGTTGCCAACTTGTACTTCCCAAGCGCTTAGTACAGTGCTCTGCACACAGTAAGCGCTCAATAAATACGATTGAATGAATGAATGAATGTGGGTTCTAATCCTGGCTTCGCCACATGTCTGCTGTGTGACCATGGGCAAGTCACTTAACTTCTCAAGGCCTCAGTTACTTCATCTGTAAAATGGGTATTAAGACTGTGAGCCCCATGTGGGACAGGGACTGTGTCCAACCTGAATTTGTTGCATCTCTCCCAGCACTTAGAAACAGTGCTCGGCACACAGTAAGCACTTAGCAGATACCACAATTATTATTATAGTTGTTGTTATTATTGTAAGCGTAGAGTCTAGAAGGGGAAAACAGTGAGGTGATATATCAGGTGAGGGGGCCATAAATGGTTGATTGGCTCTTTGGGCACCAATTGTTCAAAGGTTTCATTTTGGTAGGCTCTTCTGCACATCGAGGTTGCCGACTTGATCTAAAAGAAACAGACATCATTACAGTGAACATTGTTTTGATTAAAAGTTCTCCAAAATCAGAGAAAGGAAACTGCTTTCAAGATTCCCTCTTTCACCTTCCATAGCCTAGACAGTTTATATTGCTGTGCCTAACTCCAACTATGAGCCTCCTCTCTAACCTAGGGATTTTTTTTTCCTTATGGCACTTTTAAACAGTTGCTCCTCACTGTGTTGTGGTGACAAGCTCTTTGCAAAATGTGGTCTTTTTGAAATTCTATTTTTCTCCCCCGCAATTAATAATAATAATGATAGCATTTATTAAGTGCTTACTATGTGCAAAGCATTGTAAATGCTATGTATACAGTAAATTTGGGTTAAACCATTAAAGATAGGGAAGCAGTGTGGCCTAGTGGAAAGAACACGGGCCTGGGAATGAGAGGACCTGGGTTCGAATCCTAACTCCATCACTTGTCTGCTGAGTCACCTTGGGCAAGTCACTTAACTTCTCAGTGCCTCAGTTATCTCATCCGTAAAATGGGGATGAAATCCTCCCTCCGACATAGACTGTGAGCCCCATGTGGGACAGGGACTGAATTCATCCTGATAATAATGATGATGGCATTTATTAAGTACTTACTATGTGCAAAGCACTGTTCTAAGCTCTGGGGAGGTTACAAGGTCATCAGGTTGTCCCACGGGTGCTCACAGTCTTAATCCTCATTTTACAAATGAGGGAACTGAGGCACAGTGAAGTAACTTGCCCAAAGTCACACAGCTGACAATTGGTGGAGCTGGGATTTGTACCCATGACCTCTGACTCCTGAGCCCGGGCTCTTTCCACTGAGCCATGCTGCTCACCTTTTATCTTCCCCAGCACTTAGTACAAAGCCTGGGGCCCATAGTAAGTGCTTAACAAATACCATTAAATTAAAAAAAATAAGCAGAGGATGGGGAAATATGTCCTCCCCTCCCCAAACATTATTACAGAGGGACAAAATGATCCCAGGGGACCACAGCACTATCATCATCATCATCAATTGTATTTATTGAGCGCTTACTGTGTGCAGAACACTGTACTAAGCGCTTGGGAAGTACAAGTTGGCACCATATAGAGACAGTCCCTACCCAACAGTGGGCTCACAGTCTGAAAGAATAATAATAATGACATTTATTAAGCGCTTACTATGTGCAAAGCACTGTTCTAAGTGCTGAGGAGGTTACAAGGTGATCAGGTTGTCCCACGGGGAGCTCACAGTTTTATTCCCCATTTTCCAGATGAGGTAACTAAGGCCCAGAGAAGTTAAGTGACTTGCCCAAAGTCACACAGCAGACAAGTGGCGGAGCTGGGATTTGAACCCATGACCTCTGAATCCAAAGCCCAGGCTCTTTCCACTGAGCCACGCTGCTTCTCAGGAAGCAGGAATCCTTAACCCCATCTCAGCCTGTGCCACTTACTTTAGTGGCTAACACACCAGGTGTGGTTCTTAAGGAGAGTAATCCCCCCTGAGTTTACAAGAGCAAAGTATTAGGTGCAGGTCTCTGGGTTCCACACAATGCCTACCGTTAAGCCAAAAGAAGACTGCAAGTAATGCTAGAGGGATCCGTTAGTCACATTTATTGAGCATTTACTGTGTGCAGAGCACTGTGCTCATCATCATCATCATCATCGTAGTATTTGTTAAGCACTTACTACGGATGAAGCACCATTCTGTTCTAAGCTGTGGAATAGATACCAGGTAATCAGGTCAGACACAGTCCCAGTCCTACGTGGAGCTCACAGTCTAAGTAAGGGGGAGAGCGAGTATTGAATCCCCATTTTACAGATGAGGAAAGTGAGGAACAGAGAAGTGAAGTGATCTGCTCAAGGTCACAAAGCAGGCAAGTGTAGCAGAAGCAGAATTAGAACCCAGGTCCTCCGACTCCCATGCCCATATTCTTTCTACTAACTCCCGGGGGAGTGCAGTAGAATTAGAAGACACAGTCTCTGCCCTGAAGGTGCTTCCGATCTAGGAATTGAGACAAATTAAAAATTAAGGAGAGAAAGAGATTGAGGAAATGGCTATGTGAGTCAAATGCTTCAGTTTGCAACAGTGAGTCTCAAGAAGTGTTGTGGTTGATTGTGAGTGGATATGTGGAGGGTGGTACAGATCAAGTTGGGAGTTGGGACGATATTAAATAGACCCACATGCTTCATCAGACTCTTAACTCCTTCCTGATCTATGCTGAATAAACAGTAGGAATATCAACCCTCCAGTACTCAGAGTATTCAGTCCATCAATCAGTAGTATTAAGCACTGTACTAACTGCTTGGGAGAGTACGTTGCAACAGAGTTGACAGACATCATCATCAATCGTATTTATTGAGCGCTTACTGTGTGCAGAGCACTGTACTAAGCGCTTGGGAAGTACAAATTGGCAACATATAGAGACAGTCCCTACCCAACAGTGGGCTCACAGACATGCCCCTTGATCACGATGAGCTTTGTCTAGAAGGGAAGACAGTGATGAAAATAAATAAGTTACAGATAGGTACATAGGTGCTTTGGGGCTGAGGGTACAGATCCAAGTGCTTTGTCAATGCAGAAGGGAGAGAGAATCAGGGAAAACTCCCAAATGCTTCGTATAGTGCTCTGCACACAATAAGCATGTAATAAATGTGATTGAATGAATGAAAGAAATGAGGAGTTGGAAGCTCTACAGAAGCCCTGGTAACGTTGGTTGAAATAATCTCCCAGGTAGAATGCTGACTATCAATCATTAGTATTTTATTAAACACTTAATATGTGCAGAGCACTATACTAAGCACTTGGGAGAGCACAGTAGAGTTAGGAAACGTGCCTGCCCTCCAAAGAGCTTCAATCTCTGGTGAAGCAAGGGAATGTAGTGGTACACTTGGTGCAGCCAAGGTTGCTGGTTTGATCTTTGGTTGGACATCATGGTGTATTTTGTGTTTGTCTACCTTAGTTTGTAGGAGCAAGCCAACTCTCCGGGGAAGTCGAGTAATGTTAGGAAGAAAACAGCCCAGAGCAGTTGTCTAGAGTACAATTGAAAATAATATAAAAGGAGACTCAAATGGAGATCAGTTGAGTTCTAAAATCCACACACAAAAATTACAATGGCTCCTTACCGTATGCTGTTGGACTATGTCCAACCCAATTTGCTTGTATCTGTCCTAGCGCTTAGTACAGTACCTGGCTAATATAGTAAGCACTTAACAAGAACCACAATTATTATTATTTTGCTCTCAGGCCAGGTCTTCCAGGCACATGAGCACTTTCCCTCTAAGGTTTTGTCCAAAGTTTTTCTTTTACCTCCAATCTCATCACTGAGGTCTGCTGGCCATGTGAATAAACTGACAGATAAATGCAAATATTTTCTTAGACGCACATCTCTAGACTGTAAGCTCATTGTGCACAGGAAACGTGTCTGCTAACTGATGGATTGTACTCTCCCAAGCACTTAATACAGGGCTCTGCATATAGTAAGTGCTCAACAAATACCACTGATTGATTGATTGACTTGAAAAAAAAATGGCTGAAAATTTTATTAATGCCTAGTTTTCTTCTTAGGTAAGCAAAATGGAATCACAATTGCAAAAGGATTCCCAAAAAGCAAAGCAGTGCCATGAGGAAAAATTGCAGCTTGAAGAATCAATAATAAAATTGCGCCAGAGTGTTCGAGAGATGAAAAACACTCTAGAAAAATATACTGCAAGTATCCAGGTTTGTGATTTTTGTAAACTAATGTGAAGTTATTGCATTAACTTCAGGAGGCCGAGGACCTGAGAAGGGAGTCAAGCCAGTGGTATCCCCAGATTGGTGTATGAGTTCACAGTTAAGATTTGGGGGGAAAGGCCAACTCTATGGAATGGATGTAGTGTAGTGGTGACAGCAAGCTCCCTGGGAGACAGTACTCTGTAGTGTGTTGGATGGGAACATCTTGGGAGAAATACCTTTGTTTCCATCCCTGTTTAATTCTTTGGAATTTGAAATGGTCAGGGTTTTTTGTTTGTCTGTTTTGTAAAGCAAACCTCTTTACTCTTGTGCTTATAGAGTGTCTTTAGGTTTTCTTATTCTTTTAATTCAGTAGAATATTGAGACTCTATCTTTAAAACACTTTTTGATTTTGTAGAGTTTATTAGAACAAGAAGTCTACTTAAAGGGACAGGTTAGAGAACTTGAGGCTAATGTGCTTGCTGCCGCTCCTGACAAAACCAAGCAGAAATTGCTGGAAAAAAACCTTACTGGCTTAAAGACAGGTATGTACAAAAAATTGATGCAATTTTAAAAATCAATGTAAAATTGCTATTTATGTTTTGAAATATCAGTGTTTACTTGAACACCTGGGCTGGGTTGTAGTAGAAGAGTAGCAAGGCGAGGTAGGAAGGGAAAGGAGTTTGAGTCCTTGAGTTTGAGACATGTCCTTTAAACAAGTGGTATTTCTTGCCTAATTTAACTGGCGTATTATCTTAGTGTTCTATTATGTGTGGTTTTCTTTGACATTCATTTGTCAGTTGACTTTATTGGGTGCTTACTGTCTGCAGAGCACCGTAGTGAATGCTTAGAAGAATACAATACAACAAATAGACACAATCTCTGCCCACAACAGACTTCTAGAGGGTGATACAGACTTTAATATAAAGAAATTCCAGATATAATAATAATAATGGTATTTGTTAAGCACTTACTATTTGCCAAGTACTGTTCTAAGTGCTGAATGTACGGAAGTGCTGTAGGGCTGGGAGGGGGGATGAATAAAGGGAGCAAGTCAGGGCAACACAGAAGGGAGTGGGAAAAGAGGAAAGGGGACCTTAGTCAGGGAAGGCCTCTTGAAGGAGACGTGCTTTCAGTAAGGCTTTGAAAGGGGCGGGGAGTAATTGTTGGGTCTGAGGAGAAAGGGCATTCCCGGTCAGAGGGAGGACGTGGATGAGGGGTCAGTGGAGATGGAGGTACAGTGAGGAGGTTGGCTTTAGAAGAGTAAAGTTTGTGGGCTGGGTTGTAGTAGAAGAGTAGCAAGGCGAGGTAGGAAGGGAAAGGTGTTTGCTTTAAAGGGAATGGTGAGGAGTTTCTGTTTGATGCAGTGGTGGATGGGCAACCACTGGAGTTTCTTGAGGAACGGGGAAACAAGTCCTGAATGTTTTTGTAGAAAAGTGATCCAGGCAGTAGAGTGAAGTATGGTGTGGCTCAGTGGAAAGAGCACAGGCTTGGGAATCAGAGGACATAGGTTCAAATCCCGGCTTTGCCAATTGTCAGCTGTGTGACCCTAGGCAAGTCACTTCACTTCTCTGTGCCTCAGTTACCTCATTTGTAAAATGGGGATGAAGACTGAGCCCCACGTGGGACAACCTGATCACCTTATGTGCTCCCTAGCACCTAGAACAGTGCTCTGCACATAGTAAGCGCTTAACAAATGCCATCATTATTATTATTATTAAGTATGGACAAGTTTGGAGTGGGAAGAGACACGAGGCTGGGAGGTCAGCAAGGTGGCTGATTTAGTAATAATAATTGTGGTATTTGTTAAGTGCTTACTCTGTGCTAGGCACAGAACTAAGCACTGTAATCAAGGCAGGAGAAGACCAGTGAGCCCGCTGTTGGGTAGGGACTGTCTCTATATGTTGCTGACTTGTACTTCCCAAGTGCTTAGTACAGTGCCCTGCACACAGTAAGTGCTCAATAAATACGATTGAATGAATGAATAAGTGATTAACAGGGTAGCAGTTTGGATGGACAGGGTGGATTGCTAAAATTGCAAATTCTAGCAGTGTTGTGAAGGTGGGACCAACAGGATTTAGTGATGAATATATGGGTTGGATGAGAGAGAGGAGTCAGGGATAATGCCAAGATTACGGGCTTGTGAGTCAGGAAGGATGGTGGTGCCATGTACAGTGAGGGAAAGTCAAGGGGAGGACAGGGTTTGAGTGGGAAAATGAGTTTTGTTTTGGAAATGTTAAGCTTGAGTTGACGGGAGGCCATGGAAGTAGAGATGTCCTGTTGGCAAGAGGAAATGCGAGGGAGAGGGAGAGAGATCAGGGCTGGAGATGTAGACTTGGGTGTCATCTGCATAGAGGTGGGAGTTGAAGCTTTGTGAGCGAATCAGATCTCCAAGGGAGTGGGTGTAGACGGAGACTAGAAACTTGAGGCATCCCCACAACTAGAGGGTCGAGAGGCAGAGGAGGAGCCCACTCAGGAGACTGAGAATGAACGATAAGAGGAGAACCAGGAGAGGCTAGTGTCATTGAAGCCAAGGTTGGATAATGTTTCTGGCGGGGCAGGGCAGGGGGTGTCAATACTGTCGAAGGCAGTTGAGAGTTCGAGGAGGATTAAGATGGTGTAGGGTCTGTTGGATTTGGTAAGAAGGAGATAAATCGTGACCTTTAGAGAGTACAGTCTCTGTGGAGTGAAGTGGGGGAATTTCCCCCATGATGGAGCAGGCGTTCCACAGGCCGCACTTGGGGAGGGAGCAGTGCGGGGGGTGGGGAGGGTTTGGATGGAAGTGAGTTGACAGGGGTGGGTGACGAGGGGTGATGTGACCTGGGACAGGATTACAGAGTTGGAGGGACAGACCACACCAAAGGTAGGGAGGGTTTGGGTGGTGGAGGGGAGGATTGGGATGGGCTGACTGGAGTGGGGGTGATTGAAGAGTCATGGTGGGGTCATCATCAATCGTATTTATTGAGCGCTTACTATGTGCAGAGCACTGTACTAAGTGCTTGGGAAGTACAAATTGGCAACATATAGAGACAGTCCCTACCCAACAGTGGGCTCACAGTCTAAAAGGGGAGAGAACAAAACCAAACATACTAACAAAATAAAATAAATAGGATAGATATGTACAAGTAAAATAAATAGAGTAATAAATATGTACAACCATATATACGTATATACAGGTGCTGTGGGGAAGGGAAGGAGGTAAGATGGGGGGGATGGAGAGGGGAACGAGGGGGAGAGGAAGGAAGGGGCTCAGTCTGGGAAGGCCTCCTGGAGGAGGTGAGCTCTCAGCAGGGCCTTGAAGGGAGGAAGAGAGCTAGCTTGGCGGAAGGGCAGAGGGAGGGCATTCCAGGCCCGGGGGATGACGTGGGCCGGGGGTCGATGGTGGGACAGGCGAGAACGAGGTACGGTGAGGAGATTAGCGGTGGAGGAGCGGAGGGTGCGGGCTGGGCTGTAGAAGGAGAGAAGGGAGGTGAGGTAGGAGGGGGCGAGGTGATGGACAGCCTTGAAGCCCAGGGTGAGGAGTTTCTGCCTGATGCGCAGATTGATCGGTAGCCATTGGAGGTTTTTGAGGAGGGGAGTAATATGCCCAGAGCGTTTCTGGACAAAGATAATCCGGGCAGCAGCATGAAGTATGGATTGAAGTGGAGAGAGACACGAGGATGGGAGATCAGAGAGAAGGCTGGTGCAGTAGTCCAGACGGGATAGGATGAGAGCTTGGATGAGCAGGGTAGCAGTTTGGATGGAGAGGAAAGGGCGGATCTTGGCAATGTTGTGGAGCTGAGACCGGCAGGTTTTGGTGACGGCTTGGATGTGAGGGGTGAATGAGAGAAGGAGTCGAGGATGACACCAAGGTTGCGGGCTTGTGAGACGGGAAGGATGGTAGTGCCGTCAACAGAGATGGGAAAGTCAGGGAGAGGACAAGGTTTGGGAGGGAAGACAAGGAGTTCAGTCTCCGACATGTTGAGCTTTAGGTGGCGGGCAGACATCCAGATGGAGATGTCCTGAAGGCAGGAGGAGATGCGAGCCTGGAGAGAGGGGGAGAGAGCAGGGGCAGAGATGTAGATCTGGGGGTCAGTGAAGTTTAAGCATTGTAGTTATAAAAGACAGGAATAACTACTTAATCTGGTGATACCCTGAGGCGTTAGTTGAATTGTCCTTGGACCTTGAGAATAAGGAGGCCAGTGATTAGGAATAAAGAGACTTTTGGTGTCCATTTGGTGTGAAGAAAGCAGGGGCTGAGTAGGTGTGAAGGCAGGCAGCCATTGAAATGTAAATACATATGAACCGGGGTCCTTGTCACCTGGGGGTTAGGTAGCCACACACTGATCTGACTGCAGAACAGAGATTCTGGAAAGTCATGTGAGTATTCATTCATTTTTGTATTTATGGAGTGCTTACTGTGTGCAGAGCACTGTACTAAGCGCTTGGAAAGTACAATGCAGCATTCATTCATTCATTCAATCTTATTTATTGAGCGCTCACTGTGTGCAGAGCACTGTACTAAGTGCTTGGGAAGTACCAGTTGGCAACATAGAGACGGCCCCTACTCATCAACGGGCTTACAGTCTAGAAGGGGGAGACAGACAACAAAACAAAACATGTAGACAGGTGTCAAAGTGTAGACATCCTCTTGAGATACTGCTGGGAAGGATGGGAGAGTCAAAAAGGAGCATGGAAGAGTAAGGGACTGTACAGTAGCAGGCAATAACGAGACAATCCCTGCTCACAACGAGCTCACAGTCTAGAGGTGGGGAGACAGACATCAGTACAAGTAAACAGGCATCAATATAAATACATAGAATTATAGATATATATATATATAAGTGCTGCAGAGCGGGGAGGAGGGGAGCAAACGGAGCAAATCAAGGTGACACAGAAGGGAGTGGGAGCTGAGGAAAAGTGGGGCTTAGTCTGGGAAGGCCTCTTTGAGGAGGTGTGCCTTCAGTAGGGCTTTAAATGGGAAGTGATTGTTTGGCAAATTTGAGGAGGGAGGGCGTTCCAGGCCAGAGGTAGGACGTTAAGTAGGAAGTGTTTAGTACAGTGCTCTGCACACAGTAAACACTCAATAAATACGATTGAATGAATGAATGAATGACATGGGCTAGAGGTCAGTGGCAAGACAGGCAATACAGAGGCACAGTGAAAAGGTTAGTACCAGAGGAGTGGAGTGAGCGGGCTGGGATGTAGAAGGAGAGAAGGGAGGTGAGGTAGGAGAGGGCAAGGTAATGGAGAGCTTTAAAGCCAATAGTGAGGAGTTTTTGTTTGGTACTGGGGTGAATAGGCAACCACTGGAGATTTTTGAGGAGACGGGGGTGACACACCCTAAACGTTTCTGTAGAAAGATAATCCGGGCAGCAGAGTGAAGTATGGAGTATGAAGTGGGGAGAGGCAGGAGAAAGAAGGCTGATGCAGTAATCCAGTCGGGATAGAATGAGTGATTGTATTAACATGGTAGCAGTTTGGATGGAGAGGAAGGGTGGATCTTGGCAATGTTGTGAAGGTGAGACTGACAAGATTTAGTGACGGGTTGGATATGAGGATTGAATGAAAGAGCGAAGTCAAGGATGACCCCAAGGTTGTGAGACGGGAAAGCTGGTTGTGCCTTCTACAGTGACGGGGAAGTTCGGGAGCGGTCAGGGTTTGGGAGGGAAGCTTGGAGCTCTGTCTTGGACATGTTGAGTTTGAGGTGGCGGGAGGACATTCAAGTAGAGATGTCCTGAAGGCAGGAGGAGATGTGCGCCTGGTCAGTCTAGGCATGATCTTGGAAAATTTCCTATTTTTAATTTCAGATTATGAAAAAGTGGCTGCAAAAGCTAGTAAAGTGGAAGCGGAGGTTAAAAGATTACACAACATCATAATGGAGATCAACAATCATAAACTCAAAGGTCAACAAGACAAACTGGATAAAATAAACAAGCAACTAGATGAATGTGCTTCTGCTATTACTAAAGCTCAAGTGGCTATCAAGACTTCAGACAGGTAATCTCCAGAGCGTGTCCTTAAAATGTTTAGATTATCATCATGATCATGATCAATCCATGATATTTATTGAGCGCTTACTGTGTGCATAGCACTGTATTAGGTGGTTGTGAGGGTACGGTACAATAGAGTTATTAGACACATTCCCTGACCACAAGGAGTTTACGGTCTAGAACTGCAAGACCAGGATTTCCTGGAACCATGAGATCCAACTTTTTAATTGCATGGGAGTCGTTTATGGGCTATCCTCAACAGCAAAGAAACAGTGTGGTTTAGTGGAAAGAGCACGGATCAGACCTGGGAAGTCGGAGGACCTGGTTCTGTGTGTCCTTGGGCAAATCACTTAACTTCCCTGTTCCTCCATCTAAAACGAAGTCTCAGGTGTCCTATGATATTCTAGGAAAGGGAGACATGATCTACTTTTGTCATCTGTAAAATGACGATTAAGACCGTTAAACCCCATGTGGAATGTGGACTGCATACAACCTGATTAGCTTGTCTCTTCCAGAGGGAGGGAGAGAGAGAGGAGAAGAGGGGGAGGGAGAGGGAATGTGAATGGAATGAATTCTCCCAAGCATGGTGTAATGGATAGAGCTCGGGGAAAGTCATACGTTCTAATCCTGACTCTGCCACTTGTCTATGTGACCTTGGGTAAGTCACTTCACTTCCTCAGTGCCTCAGTTTCTCATGTGCAAAATGGAGATTGAGACTGTGAGCCCCCTGTGGGATATGGACTGTGTGCAACCCAATTTGCTTGTATCTACCCCAGCACTTAGTACATAGTAAGCACTTAACGAATACCACAATCATTATTATTATTATTATATTGGTTCTCCCTCCTACTTGGTCTGTGAGCCCAGTGTGGGACAGGGACTGGGTCTGATCTGATGATCTTATATCTATCCCAGTGCTTGGCACATAGCACGGACTCTACCAATACCACAATTATTATTGTTATTATTATCAAGTGGCATCACATCGCATCTCTTCCAAGAGCCCTCCCCCATTTAAGCCCGCCTTTCTTCGGCTCCTTCTCCCTTCTCTGTTGTCTATGCCCTTGGATCTGTGACCTTTAGGCAGTTGATATAGGCCCCAACCCCACAGCACTTATGCACATCTTTAAATTATGTGCTATAAATTATCTGTATTAATGTCTGTCTCCCCCTCTAGGCTGAAAGCTCACTGTGAACAGGGAACAGGTCCGCTAATTCTGTTGTAGTGTACTCTCCCAAGCGTTTAGTGCAGTCTTTTGCACATAGTAAGTGCTCAATAATTACCACTGGTTGATTGATAACCTGATTACAAGCATTGAACCAAGTCACTGAAACTACACTCATCTCAATAAGATCGTTGAGCACCCAAACATTTGCTCTCTGATAAGCAGTAATTGGGGAACCAAAAGGAAGAACAGTGGACAGACTAAAACGAAGTCTCGGGTGTCCTATGATATTCTAGGAAAGGGAGACATGCTCTACTTTTGTCATCAATTGCCAAGTATTTCTCCTATTTCTGTGCCCCGAAACATTATTTATTCTCGTAGACACGCGATTTAGTTTCGCAAAAGAAGTAATGGGGGGGGAAAAGCAGCAAAAGTAATTCTATTCCTGTTTCTTCCAAGTCTCCAAGAAATCCTTGAATAGGCAAACATTTGCCTATCTCGTTCATGAAAGAACTGAGTTTGCACCTAGTTATAGAAGAGTTCCCGATGGTGTCCCTAAGTAACTTTCCTCTTCACTGCCCCAGGAGACTGTCACCCCACCCCCCTGCCCTGACTTTTTGGAGGGTACTTCGAATTCATCTGCTGCCCATCCATTCAGCACACCTCCTTATCTAGATTTCATTCTCACTTTCCCCTGGGCTCATTACCTGCCCTCTGAATTTCTGTGGAACTACAGTTCTTACAGCTGACTGGAGCAATGAGCACTCCATCCTTTGTGGTGATCAGTCAGTCAAGAAGGCTTCCGTATTGACTGTTTCCTGGGGCCTCCAGCACTTCATGACTCTGCTCCAGCATTTGAGTGTCGCTGAGCACTTTCAGCCTGGTTCTGTCTCAGTGCCTGGGCTTCATTGGGCAAACCTGTATGTCCAAGCACAGAGAAGGGCCAGGACTGAGCTAAGACTGAGCTCTTTATCTCCCCTTCCAAACCCTGTCCTCTCCCTGACTTTCCCATCACTGGAGACGGCACTACCATCCTTCCCGTCTAACAAGCCTGCAACCTTGGTGTCATCCATGACTCCGCTCTCTCATTTGCCCCACACATCCAATCCATCACCAAAACCTGCCTGTCTCACCTCCACAACATCGCCAACATCTGCCCTTTCCTCTCCATCCAAACCGCTACCTTACTGATTCAATCTCTCATCCTATCCCGACTGGATTACTGCATCAGCCTCCTTTCTGATCTCCCATCCTCCTGTCTCTCCCTGCTTCAATCTATACTTCACTCTGCTGCCCGGATTATCTTTGTACAGAAACGCTCTGGGCATGTCACTCCCCTCCTCAGAAATCTCCAGTGGCTGCCTGTCAACCTACGAATCAAGCAAAAACTCCTCACTCTCGGCTTCAAGGCTCTCCATCACCTCGTCCCCTCCTACCTCACCTCCCTTTTCTCTTTCTACAGCCCAGCCCGCACCCTCCACTCCTGTGCAGCTAACCTCCTCACTGTGCCTCATTCTCGCCTGTCCCACCGTCGACCCCCGGCCCACATCCTTCCCCTGGCCTGGAATGCCCTCCCTCCACACTGCCAAACTAGCTCTCTTCCCCCTTCAAAGCCCTACTGAGAGCTCACCTCCTCCAGGAGGCCTTCCCAGACTGAGCCCCCTTTTTCCTCTCCTCCTCCCCTCCCCATCACCCCCTCCCCACAGCACTTGTATATATTTGTACATATTTATTACTTTTACTTGTATATATTTACTACTCTATTAATGATGTGCCTATAGCTATCATTCTGTTTATTCTGACAGTTTTGACACCTGTCTACTTATTTTGTTTTGCTGTCTGTCTCCCCTTTCTAGACTGTGAGCCCGTTGTTGGGTAGGGACTATCCCTATATGTTGCCAACTTGTACTTCCCAAGCACTTAGTACAGTGCTCTGCACACAGTAATCGCTCAATAAATACAACTGAATGAATGAATGACTTCCCAGCAAGTGTGGGACGCTCCTGCAGTGCGGAGCGTCCACAGGAGCGTCCTCAGTGCTCCCTTAGGCAGGGCCCTAGGAAAACCGGAGCAGGGAGGAACATGAGCATCTGACATCTTCGTAATCCTCATGTTTCTTTCTTTTCTATCTTAAAATGGGGTTTAAGACTATGAGACCCACGTGGACAGGGACTGTGTCCAACCTGATTTGCTTGTATCCACCCCAGCTCTTAAAACAGTGCCTGATACATAGTAAGCGCTTAACAAGTACCAATATTATTATTATTATTTCCAGTTTCCTAGAAAGTCTAACTGCCTGGCATCCAGGTAGCCCCTTATCCTATTTTTTTTATGGTATTTAGCACTTACTATGTGCCGTGTGAAATAACTGAGGCACAGAGAAATTAAGTGACTTGCCCAAAGTCACACAGCAGACAAGTGGCGGAGCCGGGATTAGGACCCTGGTTCTTCTGAATCCCCAGATCCGTGCTGTCCACTAGGCCATGCTGCATTATGAGAACAAGTCTTGGGATGAGGTTTGTGTTAGAAAATTCCTTTTGTTTTTTTTTCCTTCTTAATTCATTGAATCATGTGAGAATCTACATCTCAAGTAGCTTTTCTTTTCTAAAAATAGTGTGATCACGCTGTCCAAATAAACAAAATCCATGCTCTGAAAAGACTACTTTCATTTTTTAAAAAAAGGTTGGTCTAACAACAAATGTTAACAGTAGAATGTCATGGAGCTGTATTTTTAACAAAGGAGATTCTGGAATTAGTGTTTGACTCTTTTTTGTTTAGAAATCTTAAAAAATCAGAAGATTGTGTCCTTCGCACAGAGAAAGAAATGAAAGACAATGAGAAGGAAGTGGAAGACCTAACAGAAGAACTCAAGAATCTTGAAGAGAGAGCAGTTGGTGTTATGAAGGAATGCAAAGACGCTGAAGTATGTGTGGTGACTTCATCTCTCAGGAGATTACTTGGCTTCTATGTATCTCTGCCTTTTAAAGCTTTCCATTTTGAGGTTGCCAGCTCATGAAAACTTCCTTTTTGTTTAGGGTTCCTTGCCAGAGATCCAAAAGGAGCATCGGAATCTACTTCAAGAACTAAAAGTGATTCAAGAAAGCGAGCATGCCCTTCAAAAAGACGCATTAAGTATAAGGCTAAAACTTGAACAGATAGATAGTCACATTGCTGAGCATCACTCAAAAATCAAGTATTGGCAAAAAGAGGTAAAGCTAGTAATTGTAAATGATACCAAAACTTCTTTTGTCAGTCAAAAGTGGTCATGGATTTGGGGATATTTTAAAATGAGTGGTCTTTCAAATGACCAAGACTCGGGCTGGTCCCTATATTCAAGAAACATACTTTCAAATGCCCCTATTTTTCCACCCAGAAAACGTTTGAATGCCATGAGAATCTCACGCCCATAGCTCATCACCAAACAGTCTGATTTCTTCATTAATTTCCTGGGGATCTAAACAAAGGCTAGGGGCAAACTCTGGGCTGAGGGAGGGTTTCTGGATCTTAGTCCCACTGCCATCACTCCAATCACTGAGTCCCGGGGAGTTCTGGGGTGTGCTTTAGATGCTCAGTACATATTATGTCTCTTCTCCCTGCAGTTCATGAAGATGGGTTAAAGATAGATGAAAGAATGCCTGGGTGTAGAAAGGCATTTTATAAAAATTACAACCCTGGATGATTTGATTTGATTTTGAGGCAGTTCGTAATATTTAATTCCTTCTTTCTCCACAGTCTCGCAATTCTGTTGGGTGTTTTGACAGAATAAGAGTGATTATTCTGTTTTTCATTTTTGAAAGTACAGCTACTGAGCTTGGAGGTAGGGTATTTAAAGGGAATTTATCCTTCCTAATGTCGAAAATACATTTTTAGATTTCAAGGATATCACTGCATCCTATAGAAGGCAATCCAGTTGAAGAGATTTCAAGTCTAAGTCAAGAGGATCTTGAAGCAATAAAAGATCCAGGCTCTATAACCAATCAGATTGCTCTGTTGGAAGCCCGGTGTCATGAAATGAAACCAAATCTTGGAGCCATTGCAGAGTATAAAAAGAAGGTATGGATATTAGTATTGTAATAGAGAAAGATCAGAAAAGCCCGCGATGATACACCTGGTTGATTTTATACAGAGAAGCAGCGTGGCTCGGTGGAAAGACCACGGGCTTGGAAGTCAGAGGACGTGGGTTCTAATCCCGGGTCCGCCACTTGTCTGCTGTGTGACCTTGGGCAAGCCACTTAACTTCTGTGCCTCAGTTACTCCGTCTGTAAAATGGGTATGAAGACTGTGAGCCCCATGTGGGACAACCTGATTACCTTGTATCCCCCCCCAGTGCTTAGAACAGTGCTTCACACATAGTAAGCGCTTAACAAATGCCATCATTTGTATACAAGTCCACCTCCTCCAGCTCCATCCTTCACAACTTACAAAAACATTTGGGCCCACTTTTCTTCCTTCCCCAATGGGACCATCTTCAAAGGCCAACTCTGATGGTTCCTTCCCTTCTGCTATCAAACATGCCCACTTGTTCCCTATCCTACTGAAAGCCTCTCTCCACCCCGCTGCGCACAGTCTAGTTATCACCCCATTTTCCTCCTACCGTTCCTTTCCAGGATCCTCACACAAGTTGTCTCCATGCGCTGCCTCTACTTACTCTCCTCGAACTTTGTCCTTGACACTCTACAATCCAGCTACGGCCCCCCACAACCTTCCACTGAAACTACTTCATCCAAGGTCACCAGTGATCTCTCCTTTGGCAAATCTATCAGATCTCCACCCCAATCCTCCTATACTGTTCAGTCGCCTTTCACTCTGCAGACCATCCCTTGCTTTTTGTTTTATTTTTTATGGTATATGTTAAGTGCTTAGTAAATTCCAGGCACTGTGCTAAGTGCTGTGGTAGATTCGTTCATTCAGTCGTATTTATTGAGCACTTGTTTTTTGCAGAGCGCTTTACTAAGCACTTGGAAAGTACAGTACAGCAATAAAGAGCAACAATCCCTGCCCACACTGGGCTTACAGACTAGATACAAGCTAATCAGGTTGGACACAGTCCATGTCTCATAGGGGGTTAAGTCAACCCCATTTTATAGATGAGGTAACTGAGGCCCAGACAAGTCATGTGACTTGCCCAAGATCACATAGGAGAGACGTGGTGGAGCCAGGATTAGAAGTCAGATCCTTCTGACTCTCGGGCCCTTCCTCTATCCATTAGACCATACTGGTTCTGGAAACACTATCTGATCTTGGTTTCTCTAACAGTCCTCTCCCGGTTCTTCCCTAACCTCTCTAGCTAATCCTTCTCCTTCTGTATCGTGGGCTTTTCCTCTGCCTCCCACTCTCTATATGTGGGTGTTCCTCGAAAAGTTCAGTTCTGCGACCCCTCCTATTCTCAAGCTACATTTCTGCTTTGGAGAGCTCACCTCCTCTCATGGCTTCCAACTACCTCCTCTATGAGGATAACTCCTCCAATCTACCTGACTAGCCCTGACCTCTCTCTTTTTCAACCTCACATTTCCTCCTACCCGCAGGGCATCCTCCACATGGATGTTCCACCGGCACCTCAAATTCAGTATAGTTAAAACATAACGGATCTTCCCTCCCAAATCCTCTCCTCTTCCTTCTCCTAACTTTCCCATATCTTTTCATCATCATCATCATCAATCGTATTTATTGAGCGCTTACTGTGTGCAGAGCACTGTACTAAGCGCTTGGGAAGGACAAGTTGACAACATATAGAGACAGTCCCTACCCAACAGTGGGCTCACAGTCTAAAAGGGGGAGACAGAGAACAAAACCAAACATACTAACAAAATAAAATAAATAGAAAAGATATGTACAAGTAAAATAGAGTAATAAATATGTACAAGCATATATACATATATACAGGTGCTGTGAGCGGCACCACCACCATCTTTCATGTCTCTCTTTTATAATCCTGCTGCTTCTCAACAGCTCCGGAATCTACCCCGTCCCCTTCATTCAAACTGTCACCAAGTTGGGCCGAGCTCTTGTTATTTACGGATTCAACTACCGTATCAGCCTGTATCCCTATCTCCCGGCTTCCAGCCTGTTCCCCCATCCAAGTCTGTACTTTACTCTGCTCTCTGGATTATTTCTCTAAAAAATGATTGCACGCACTCTCCCCTTTCCTCCAGAACCTCTGACTGTTGTCCATTCCTCTCTACAGAAATCAGACGCCCCTTGACCGTTGGCTGGAAGGCACTCTATTGGCTTTCCTCCTCCTCCTCCCCACTTGGTCTGTCTTTTTCCACTACACCCCTTGCTTGGACGTTTTGCTCCTTTCAAGCCAACCTACTCACAGGACCTTGTTCTCGCCTCTCTTGCCTTCAACTTGCTGTTCATGCTGTCCCTTCTTTCCCACCACACCAGGCAGACCACTGCTCTCTGCCCATCTTCACATCTGAATTCACCTCTCCTCCAGGAGACTTTCCCTGCTGACTGTCTTATCACCCCCACCCCATTTACCCTACCATCACTTCAGTACTTCTGCATCATGTAGAGAAGCAGCATGGCTCAGTGGAAAGAACATGGGCTTTGGAGTCAGAGGTCATGGGTTCGAATCCCGGCTCTGCCAATTGTCAGCTGCGTGACTTTGGGCAAGTCACTTAAGTTCTCTGTGCCCCAGTTACCTCACCTGTAAAATGGGGATTAAGATGGTGAGCCCCACGTGGGACAACCTGATTGCCTTGTATTCCCCCAGCGCTTTGAACAGTGCTTTGCACATATTAAGCGCTTAACAAATACCATCACTATTATTATTATTATTATATAAGGACTTGGGCACTCCCCCACCCCTGTAGCACTTAGGTTCATACATTTATACTCTGTTGCTTCCCTCAGTCAATCAGTGCTGTTTATTGTGTTTATTATGTACAGAGCTTGTACTCCGCACTTGGGAGTGTACAGTACAACAGAATTGGTAGACATGTTCCTTGCCCACCAGGAGCTTACAGTCTAGAGGGGAAGACAGACATTAAAAATAAATTAGGGATATTACCTGTGCTGTGGGGCTGACCCCTATGATAAGAATTAATCATCATGGTTTCTGTGTGTCACACACTGGGATGGGTAGAGTTAAGATCTGCAAGTCAGACACCAGTCCCTGTCCCACGCAGGACCCACAGTCTAGGGGGAAGGAGATCGGGTATTGAATCTCCATTTTACAGATGTGGAACCGAGGCTCTGAGAAGTGAAGTGACTTGGCTAAGGTCACACAGCAGAGCTGAGATTAGAACCCGGGTTCCCTCACTCCCAGGCCCACGCCATTTGAATCGATTGTCAAGAATTTAGGGGGCATTCTTCCCCTCCAAAAAGCGTCTGTCAGCTGAGCCTTTGCCTATGATCACAGCAGAGGTTTAGACATGAGTCCGCCGATCACTTCAGTTTTCGGGATCACAAGGCTCTTCCAAAGAACACTTCCTCCGTTACGGAAGACCAGACGTAGTTATGGTCATCTAATCAGCTTAACTGTATCTTGGAATCTTATCTTCTCCAGCTCTCCCATGATTATGGAACCTCTCTTTTGTCTGTCTTTACAGGAAGAATTATATTTGCTCCGTGTAGCTGAATTGGACAAAATTACCAGTGAAAGAGAGAACTTTAGGCAGGCTTATGAAGATCTTCGGAAACAAAGGCTGAATGAATTTATGGCAGGCTTCAATGTGATAACAAATAAGCTGAAGGAAAATTACCAGATGCTTACTCTGGGAGGTGATGCAGAATTAGAACTAGTGGACAGCCTGGACCCATTCTCGGAAGGAATCATGTTTAGGTTGGTAAACCAAAAAAATTGCATTTCAACTTGAGTTCAGGTATCTTAATGAGATTTTAGATGTGAATGTGAACCAGCTCCAGTGTCATTTCACAAACTCTCTTCTACCCAATCATTTCCATTTCTAGTTATAGGTGGGGAAATAGTGTAAGATCGCGTTGAAAGGTACAGGGATTTTTAAAAGCTGCCATTCTGTTTTTAGTATTTGAATAATAATAATTATGATATTTAAGTGCTTACTGTGTGTCAGGCACTATACTAAGCGCTGGAGTGGATACATGCAAACTGGGTTGAACACAGTCCCTGTCCCACGTGGGGCTCACAGTCTCTATCTCCATTTTACAAATGAGGTAACTGAGGCACAGAAAAACGGACTTGGCCAATGTCACCCAGCATAATGAAGTTCTCTATGATACTGGATTCATTGTCGTATTTATTGAGCACTTACTGTGTGCAGTCAGTCATGAGTCATTTTCCCTATAAGCACTAGTACTAACTTGATCATCTGCCACTTTAAAAACCTGGATTTGCGGGGAATCTATACCGGTGTTTCCTAAAACATTATTTTCTGTAATTGCTTAATACAGCAATCCTGTTTTTACTTTTAAGACTGGCACTCTTGAGGGTTATTCAAAATTGAACATTGATAGGTCAAATAATTGATACTCTAACTGAACTAACCTTAAATTGTCTAGTTATCAATCCGACTAGACTTGCCAAGGGAAGATCCCAAGATCCCTTGTGCTCCTGCCGAAAGCGGTTCAAATGTTGACCCAGACCCTCAGTATGCAAGTCATCATCATCATCAATCATATTTATTGAGCGCTTACTATGTGCAGAGCACTGTACTAAGCGCTTGGGAAGTACAAATTGGCAACATATAGAGACAGTCCCTACCCAGCAGTGGGCTCACAGTCTAAAAGGGGGAGACAGAGAACAAAACCAAACATACTAACAAAATAAAATAAACAGAATAGATATGTACAAGTAAAATAGAGTAATAAATATGTACAAACATATATACATATATACAGGGGCTGTGGGGAAGGGAAGGAGGTAAGGTGGGGGGGATGGAGAGGGGGATGAGGGGGAGAGGAAGGAAGGGGCTCAGTCTGGGAAG
The DNA here is from genome assembly GCF_015852505.1 of Tachyglossus aculeatus. Taxonomy (NCBI): domain Eukaryota; kingdom Metazoa; phylum Chordata; class Mammalia; order Monotremata; family Tachyglossidae; genus Tachyglossus; species Tachyglossus aculeatus. Next base: position 40,332,738 of record NC_052066.1, on the reverse strand, counting down.
GCCTCCTGGAGAAGGTGAGCTCTCAGCAGGGCCTTGTCACCTGTCTGCCTCAATTACCTCATCTGTAAAATGGGGATTAAGACTGTGAACCCCACCTGGGACAGGGGCTGTGTCCATCCTTGTATCTACCTCAGTGCTTATTACAGTGCCTGGCACATAGTGCTTAAATACAATTTTTTTAAAAAGTGGTACAGGGCAAATATTGGGTTTCTCTGGATCTTGGCGGCAGCAGCATCTCCCCTGGAACGTGAGGGCCAGGTTGCTTCAGTTGGTACAGTCCCTTCCTCTTCCCCTCCTGGTCCTGGTGTTTGTTGAATTGGCAAGTTTTGAGTTTTGCATTGTTTTTTGGAGTAAGTCAGGGCAGCCACATGAATGGAGTTGGTCAACCAACCAACTCAGTCCAGAAATGCAGTTCCAGGAGGTCTGGGAGCAAGCTGGGCCTGCGTTCAGCCTGAAGCCTTCCACCACAAGAGCAGCAAGGGTGTTTTTTTTTTTAAGGTTGAAAGCCTTTGAATCTGGTGATGGGGGGATACTTGCTATACACCTTTTAAGTTGTTGAATGTACTGTTCATCTAATCGCTTTGGGACTGGTGTCTTCATTTGCAAGCCACCCTCTGGGTTGGGGGTGGTGGTGACAGGCTCCTGTTCAATCGAACTCGCTCCCTCCCCGACCCACCACCGGTTCAAAGGCCAGGCTGTTGGAGTTTGCCAGCAGGGCCAAATAATGAGCCAACATCTTACTTCCAAGGAGGGGCTACAGCTGGCAACCCTGCCCAGAAAACTTAGGGTTCCATTAATGCCTCCACTACCTCAGAGTAACGGTTCTCCATGACCCGTGACCGTTAGCACCCCTTTCTTTAAGAAAGCTGCTGTGTTCAGCCTCTGTATTGATACAACTGTAGTTAAAATATCAAAATGTTTGTTCAATATTATAATAATAATAATAATAATGATGGCATTTATTAAGCGCTTACTATGTGCAAAGCACTGTTCTAAGCGCTGTGGGGTTACAAGGTGATTAGGTTGTCCCACGGGGGGCTCACAGTCAACCCCCATTTTACAGATGAGGGAACTGAGGCCCAGAGAAGTGAAGTGACTTGCCCAAAGTCACACAGCCGACAATTGGCAGAGCTGGGATTTGAACCCACGACCTCTGACTCCAAAGCCCGGGCTCTTTCCACTAAGCCACGCTGCTTCTCTTAACTTCTCTGTGCCTCTTATGTTATCTTGGAGATTTAGTATTTCATATTAGAAGGAGGTGTGTAGAACTGTGTTTTGCACATAGTAAGCGCTTAAATACCATCATTACTATTATTATTTGGTTTATCGCCTCATGAAATGCAAAATAGCTAATCGTCTCCAGTGAGTATTTTTCACACCGAACAGTTCAGAAGTGAAATTGAATTTCAGAACAAGGGCAGGGAAAAGTGTGGAGGTATTAAGCTTGAAAATGAGTGCTTGCAGATTGCTAAATGACGCATCCTCACACCACAAGTAAGCCTATCCGACTCACGGCCTTCTTTATTGCAGTGTCCGTCCACCCAAGAAAAGTTGGAAGAAGATCTTTAACCTTTCAGGAGGAGAAAAAACGCTCAGTTCGCTGGCTTTGGTGTTTGCTCTTCATCACTATAAGCCGACTCCCCTTTACTTCATGGACGAAATTGATGCCGCCCTGGATTTTAAAAATGTGTCCATTGTTGCATTTTACATCTATGTAAGTAGACTGGGGGAGTTTATTTCTAAAATCCTAAGAGTTGCATTGTAGAAGTTCTGCAGAGTTCTAAGGGGATCGCAGAGGTGGAGGGGCTGTGGCTGTCCGGCCCCGCCTGAATTTGTGATGGCACCGGCCGCTGTCTCCACTCATTCTTTTCAGTGAGACTTTAGGGGGTAACACATTACACGCTCCCAAGATTGCTGTCACCATCCCATGGCTCTTAGATTTGGAGGCTCCAGAAGGCCGAGTAAGTATCTGGGATTCAGCAAGTCAGACCTGCCTGCTAAGGCCTGACGGCCAAGTGCCTGTAATAGTGACTTTCCAAAGCTAGTTTTCACATACGAACCCTTCATCATCATCGGTGGTACTGAGCACTTACTGTATGCACAGCACACTACAACAGAGTCGGTAGACACATTCCCTGCTTGGTTATAAACTGCTTACTGGTATTTACCTAGTTAAGGACTGCACGGGTAATGATATTTGTGTGGCAGGATCACAAACTAGACCCAAGAATATCACCCCACCGCCCGCCACCTAATACTGAATCAATCTAGGGATTGCCGTGGTAGACAAAGAGCCATAGGTCCGTTCCTGGTCGTTGCCCCTGCCAACCCCTCAATCCTTATGCCTCAAGAGAACGGTCCTTGCTGTCAACCCCGTCTTTTGGTCCAGCTCATGTCGCTAGGCCAGTGATTGTCGTTTTAGTCAAAGCAACTTTCCCTCTAGGAGAGTTGTGGGTAAGGACTGAACCGTTGATTTGGGCTAAACCCTTCTGACCACTTTCCCACTTCGTGAAGACCTAGCCTAGCGTGAACTCTCTCACAAGTACAATGTGGTTCATTCCTCCTTTTGTCTCCTACTTTCTCGTCTGGGATACCGAAGTGGGCCTGGGGAGCCAGGGAACCTGGGTTCTAATCCCAGCTTCTCCATTTGTGTGAGAAGGAAGCCCTCCTCCTTTTTGTGCCTCAGTTTCTTGATCTGTAAAATGGGGATTAAATACCTACTTTCCCCTTCCCTAGACTAAGCCTTACACTCAGATTTGATTGTATCGTCTCTACGCTAGTGCTTGGCATCATCATCAATCGTATTTATTGAGCGCTTACTGTGTGCAGAGCACTGTACTAAGCGCTTGGGAAGTATAAGTTGGCAACATATACAGTCCCTACCCAACAGTGGGCTCACAGTCTAAAAGGGGGAGACAGAACAAAACCAAACGTACTAACAAATAAGCACTCAATACCATTATGAGTTGTTCTCTCTCTGACATTCTGTGAGGGTAAGCAGTCTGAGCTTAAGGGGAGGTGAGATCTCCGCATTTAAATTCCTGAAAACAAATGGATTTGTTCGTATCACTTCTAGTGCTTCCCCTCCACTTTGGGTTCATTAAAATGTCAGATCCTAATGTTACTTGCACTTTTCCTACTCTTGCCCCTGGGCAATATCAATGGCATTTGAGTGCCAACTGTGTACAAAGCAGTTTGAAGAGTGCAGTATTTAACAGACCCATTTCCTGATTGGGATGTGGAAGAGTGTCTCTATTTCAGTGGACCATAGTTTAAATGGGTTTTGTTTCATATTAAATATCCTTAGAGGGCTTATCAATCAATCAATCATATTTATTGAGCACTTACTATGTGCAGAGCACTGTACTAAGCGCTTGGGAAGTACAAATTGGCAACACATAGAGACAGTCCCTACCCAACAGTGGGCTCACAGTCTAAAAGGGGGAGACAGAGAACAGAACCAAACATACCAACAAAATAAAATAAATAGGATAGAAATGTACAAGTAAAATAAATAGAGTAATAAATATGTCCAACCATATATACATATATACAGGTGCTGTGGGGAAGGGAAGGAGGTAAGATGGGGGGATGAAGAGGGGGAGAGGAAGGAAGGGGCTCAGTCTGGGAAGGCCTCCTGGAGGAGGTGAGCTCTCAGCAGGGCCTTGAAGGGATTTTTTGTATGTCACAATGGACTAGATTTAACTGCTTCCTTCCTCCCCTACCAATATAGAACCAATGGAGGTTAAAAGCTAATTTTAGTCCTATTTTCATGCCCTATAACATTTATTTTACTTAAATATGAGCCTTGGTCTCCTGATATTGAGTTTAAGCATTAACTGTTTTCTATTTTAGGAACAGACAAAAAATGCACAGTTCATCATAATTTCTCTACGAAACAATATGTTTGAGATTGCAGACAGACTTATTGGCATCTACAAGACTCACAACACAACAAAAAGTGTTGCAACCAATCCAAAACTGATTGCATCCAAAGGCCTTGCTGAACTGTCTTCTCTTGGAAACTGCTGAAATTAGAAGCAGACCATGAGAAATTCATGTATTTATTGCTCACCCACTACTGGATTTTTTTTAATGTAAATATACTCCTTTGGATGTTAACATCCTACATGTTTAGCCGTGATTATTCTGAAAATGAGACAAAGTACAGATATACCACCTCAAGTTTATGTGGGTTTTAGTGACTGGATTTAAGGTTCCTTCTTAAAGAAGTTTGCATTTGACAATTATCTTTGGTTCTGCTTCTTATTTTAATAAATGTTTGAATATGTTTACGTATTTTTAAATGCTTGTATTACTTTACTGCTTTGCACTTTATCTGCGGACACTCTGCTCACCCAAAATACAGAGACTGGTTTCACTTAACACACAAAGCCTTCTGACGCAGCAGGGGGGAAGAAAAATTTAGGACTTTAACATGCTAACAGCAAGAAGTAATTTAAGCCTAAAACACTAAGTCTACACCTGGCTAACTGATTTTTCAGCTATGACATCTGGTAAAATCTATAGAACTATGAAAAGAACTTGTAAAATAAGGTTTTGCTCTGCAGTGAGATTAAAGCATTTCATATTTAATATAACTACAAAAAATTTCCAAGAACATAATTACTTTTTAGCTTTCAAGAGGTAAGTCAAAAACTCAGTTTAATAAATTCAAGCGAGGAAGAGAAAACTCTCCTTAAATACAGAATGTTTAATCAATTAAAGAACTTGACAGTGAATAAAAAAAGACTGTCCATAGAAATTTGCATTTGGAAAGTCTCTTTAAAAGAACAAGTCTATGCCACTTTTTATAAAACCATACACAATTTCAGGGTGTTCTGTGCCACATTTTAGATCATACTTCATTTAAGTGGATGAATATAGAACTTGACAAGAGCACTTCAGGTTTCATAAAGATCATTTCCATTTATTCCCAGCCATAAAATTCTTTAGTATATAATCTTTGACAATATAAAATCATTTCTTGAAATAAGTTAATACCAACTAATTCAGTGTTTACATGGGAGAAGTGCTACATTTTGGTCCTAACTGAAAAAAGTAAAGAGAGCAGCTTGTTTCCCTTTAAGAAAGAAAAATTATAGGACACTTAGGGGTAAAACCAAACCCACCCAGCTTGAAGAAGCTACTCTGGATTCTTAGCAAGAAGCCTAGTGCCAAAACAAAAATAACAATCCTAAACATACAGCACCTACAGCTCATAGGATCCATTCACTGACTTAATATTTAAAGAAGTAAAGAAGATATTTAACTCACACTCTTACCAATAACTAGGATCACTCCAATGTCTCCTCAGACCACAGACCAGAGATTCTTGACCTCCTGAGTTGTAATTTCTAAGTGAGCAAGTTAGTTATTGGAAGGTATGAGGCGGTACAGGGATGACAGAACTGATTGATATTACCGTGAAGGCTTGATGAGGAAAGTCGGACTCATTCCGTGCTGCCCTGCCTTCACTTCCATTTGCCTAATATTAGGAAAAAGGATGAGTTGCAAATGCTGACATTTGGCACTTGTTTTAGGTCACATGGCAGAACACTAACACTGCTAAGAAGTAGCCTGATTTGACCGTTTGCCTGAGAAGCAGTAATTCCTCATCCTATGCACCAGAAGGTAGCACCCCAGATGAAGGATTTTTCACCTTTTTTAGAAATTCTACCGCCGCAGTTTACACCTCCCTCTTCTTCAACCGCTTACAACACTTGCACATGGAAATACTGAAGCAGAGCCCTCCTGGTGTAATAGATGAGTGGACAGAAGGCAATAGGGCCTATATGCCTCATTCCCTTCTGCTGAGTTCCCATATCTGCCATAAGGGCTGTCCCCTGAGCAACACTTCCTCCAGAGGTTCTCAAATGATAAAGTGACACTATTCTGAATTTATACCATTTTGCCCTCAACTTCACCACTCTGACCATCCCGGTCCTCTATTTTCTTTCCTCTTGCATGCACAGAGCTCCCACTAAGTTCAGTTTAGCCCACTTCACGTTAGAGCAAAATTTTTGTTTTCCCTCCTTGCCCTGTGCCCCACTTTGGTCTTTTTGGTCAGATGAATTTATCCACTAATGACATCTTTCACAATAAAGGACCACACACACACGAAACAAAAAAACAAAAAACTATTCCCCACATGATTCAGGACTATAGCAACAGGAAATGACCTTACAAGAGACTCACTGTACAACAGAAAGAGATGGTTTAAAATAGACAACTTTCATTAGCCAACCAGAACGAGAAATAGGTCTTGGTAGGATTCAAATAACTATATGGGGAGGAGATAATTGATTAACTGGGTTATTCATGAGCCAATAATCCAGTTCAGCTCCTCTTCCCATCCCATGAAGGCACATTAGCACTTCCTCCAGAGGGACTCTGAGAAGCCTGAGATTTGGGACAAATCTTGTCAGTGTACTTGTTTCAGTTGGTTTGAAGTCTAACGCTGGAGGAGGTTAAAATACTGGGTTATCTATCCTCACTACTCCTCTGTTAGAAGGACCGATTATGAGCCATTTTCCATATGAATTCCCCCACCGAGTTGCAAGCATAGCACAGTATTTCCTTGATTGCATACACACTGCTAAAGAACATCTGATACACCGACTGGGAAGCTTCTGAAACAGAAAAACTTATCGGTGACACGTGTTCCCCAACCAACATGTGTGTCGTCGCCAGCGCGGAAACCACTGCCAATATACAAGTTAAAAACTTTAAAAGCTCCTTCATTTCCTTGTTGTCGTCACCAGTCCGATTGCATAACACCTCTCTGGAAGAGAGTTTGATCTCCGGAATGAGAACGTTGTTGACCTGCCCAATTTCAACTTTAGACCACTCTTCCTTCATCAGCAGACCTACTCGCGGCTGAACTTCCACGGGTTTGAGGGGAGGAAGCTGCCTTTGTCTCACAGCTTGTACCCGCTGACGGACATCATCCAGTTTCTCCAGAAAATTCAGAGGCGACTCCTCTTCTTGCAGGGCCACGGTCGATAACATTAACTCCAGCTGCTCCTCTCGGATTTCCTTCACCGTCGCAAGGAGTGGGGAATATTCCTCGACGATTTGGGCCCTGACAGCATCCAGAGCAGATAGCAAAGTCTCTTTCTTCTGGTCCAAAATTTCTCTAAGTTGATTAAAATACATGAGGACGCTTTCTCTATCGTCCTCGACGATTTTTTCACAATGAGACTGCTGTTGCTCCAGTTTTTCCATTAGTACGTTTAGGTCCGTCCAATGTCTATCAGTCAACTGTTCAAACAATTCAATCGGTGTGTCCTTTTCTTTCATATAGGCACTGTGAAGGTCACCTATGGGGTGACCGTGATGTTCACCGATTGTAAGGCAGTGGCCACAGACTAATTTTTTATCTAACAGACAGTAAACGTTTAAGGGTTGACTGTGATGCTCGGCGCAGGTGACAATGTCTGGGTGGTCTTCCTGCTGATATTTCTCAATGATGGCCCTGAGAGCAAAGTTGACAGGCAAAGACTCAATACCCGACTGGGGGATTTCAACCCTACTTCGACAGTTTGGGCACTTCAGTGGAATTCTTAATGGTCGCCATATGTAAGAGTTACCAGATGCCTGAAGAACATTTTCCAGACAGTTTCTACAAAACGTATGAGAGCACGGGAGTACACGCGGGTCTTCAAATATACTATAGCAAATGGAACAGGTTAATTCTTCCTCCAAGTTCTTCATCTCCTGAAATGAGAAAAAAAAGCGTACTTATCGATAACCTATAATTAAATAACTATATTAATTATATAATATAATTATATGATTTAATAATTAATTATAACTAATTAAATGTGAGGAACATCTCGTTTCACATTTGATCAGACTGTGCCTACTATTCATTCATTCATTCATGTTTATTAAGCACTTACTGTGTGCACAGCACTGTACTACTATGTGCCAAGCACTGTTCTAAGTGCTGGGTAGATACAAGGTAATCAGGTTGTTCTATGTGGGGCTCACAGTTTTAATCCCCATTTTACAGATGAGGGAACTGAGGCAAAGTGAAGTTAAGTGACTTGTCCAAGGTCACACAGCTGACAAGTCTACATGTTTTGCTTTGTTGTCTGTCTCCCCCTTCTAGACTGTGAGCCCGTTGTTGGGTAGGGACCGCCTCGATATGTTGCCGACTTGTACTTCCCAAGCACTTAGTATAGTGCTCTGCACATAGTAAGCGCTCGATAAATACGACTGAATGAGTGAATGAAAGAGGCCGAGCCAGGATTAGAGCCCTCGTCCTCTGACTCCCAAGCCTGTGCTCTTACCACTAAGCCACGCTACTTATCACACCTTCTCTACTATTTTCCCAGGTCCACCCCCATCCCCAAAAAGTTGCTTATCAGTTAGGATGCCACTAGAAATTGTGCTGCCTTGGAAGGAGAGTTTTGTGACAGCTCTTGGGTTGTGGTTCAGAGGCCTGGCGGATAAAGGTGTTCTTCCAGGGCGGGTGGGAACATGGTGGCGTGCAAGGAGAGGCGACAGTCGGAGTAGTTAGTTGTCCTTGGTGTGGTGTGGGGAGGAAGCACGGAGAGGGTGGAAAGAGAACTTTCCACTTCTTTCAAAAAAAAAATGATGGTAATTGTTAAGAGCTGTGTGTTAAGCACTGTACTGAGCACTGGGATAGATACAAGCTAATCAGGCTGGACACAAACCCTGTTCCACATGGGGCTCATAATCTGAGTGGGCCTTTATTTCCAGTCCTGGTTCCTCCCAAGAATCAGCGAGTGCGTTCTCACATCCCACGTACGTGTCTGCGCTTTCCTTGTTGCCCCAAGATGGGTTCGATAGCCTCACCTGTCCATCCCTTGCCACATCAAGCAGAAACTCCTGACCAATGAGCACTGAAAAGTTAAGCAACTTGCCCAAAGCCACACAGCAGGCAAGTGGCAGAGCCAGGATTAGACCCAAATCGTCTGACCCACAGGCCCACTCGGCAAGCACTCTCCCCTCTCCTCTCTTACTATAATTAGGCCACACAATCTGCTCTTCTAATGCCAATCTATTCACTGTTCTTCACTCTTGTCTCTCATCACCGACCTGCCCTCCCGGCCTGCAACTCCCTCCCCACAGACCATTATGGAAGTCAATATTAAAGCAAGATACTTATTCAACTATTCAAGAGACATTTTAGAAAAATCTCCAAGAGGGCCACTAAAGTTCTGGCTAACTGCAAGTTACCCTTTTTACTGCTTTATAGTGGAAAAACTTTTTCCACTATAAGGGAAAAGATCTTGGCTATGCTCTGAAAGGGTGCACAGCTACATCAGACAGCTACAGGAAAAGTGCCCTCACGAGCCAAGATGTGCTCGGAAGGTGCCTCGCGAGGCATTCCAAGAGGCCTGACCAACTGGGCAACACAAAAGCTGATGACATTCACAAATGCAAGTTAACGCATGTTGAGAAAGTCACCTACAACTGCACAAATCCATTTTCGAGTCATTCACAAAAGCGACCCACGAAAAACAAAAATGAGGTGATCGTTTATAACGGAATTAAGACTGAATAACATAGAAAACACATTATGTCTGACTATTTACATTATTATACAGGAAATGCAATTATTAGGTTCAGTAAATTTGGGGGTGGAATAGAAAAATCTCACTATTGAAAGACTGCTTGTGTTCCACATGTGGCATCTAGTGTCAGTCCTAACGGCGGAGAAGTTATCTTTCCGCTGACAGGAACTGAGAGGCCTGGTACTTACATCCACTTAAATTCCAAGTTACTTTCTGAAAGCTACACACTTGTGACCACATACAGTACATACCTGCATGCAAAAAGAGCAACTCCAACAAATCTCATTCCACATTTACTTCTGGGGAGGCATCGTTTCTCTTAAAGCAATGAGGCTTCGCTAATGGCATTACCCAACAACAGAGACTATTGGGATCACGGACAACAAACTCTGGAACTCAGCCAGGCTCTTAAGCAGCCAAAGCCGGCCAAAAGGGTAGCCAAAAAGCTGCTGTACGAAGACCAGATATTGGGAAACCGAAAGCAAGGAGGGCAGAAGGAAAGGTTTTGGGGCACGGTAAGGCAGAGTTTCAAACAACGCTGCATTCTAGTTGAAACCTGGGAGTCAAATGCTGAGGACAGACCAACATGGTATGCTGCTGTCAAGGAGTGACTGAGCAAAAATGGCACAAGGACAACCTGATTAGCTTGTATCTACCCCAGCGCTTAGACCAGTGCTTGGCACATAGTAAGCGTTTAACAAATACCATCATTATTATTATATTATTATTATTATAAATGCCATCATCATCATCATTATAAGGAGCTCCGAAAATAAGAGAAACCAAGAGCACAGGTGCTGCAGACATACATGGCAACATAGGAAGTAGATCCCTCCTACTTGATCAACGGACTCATGGGTGGTGGCTAATGGGCTGGTTATTTGGGCGCCCCAATGGACTGGATGATTACGAACAAGCCTACTGGGGGAAAAGAGCTGAGGGAGGAATTGCGGGAAGCTGCCATGGCCAGGCCACTTACATCCGCCACACCGATCAATCAATTAATCAATCGTATTTACTGAGTGCTTACTGTGTGCAGAGCACTGTACTAAGCGCTTGGGAAGTACAAGTTGGCAACATATAGAGATGGTCCTTACCCAACAGTGGGCTCATAGTCTAAAAGGGGGAGACAGAGAACAAAACCAAACATACTAACAAAATAAAATAGAATAGATACGTACAAGTAAAATAGAGTAATAAATATGTACAAACATATATACATCATCATCATCATCATCAATCGCATTTATTGAGTGCTTACTGTGTGCAGAGCACTGTATTAAGCGCTTGGGAAGTACAAGCTGGCAACATATAGAGACAGTCCTTACTCAACAGTGGGCTCACAGTCTAAAAGGGAGAGACAGAGAACAAAACCAAACATACTAACAAAATAAAATAAATAGAATAGATATGTACAAGTAAAATAAATAGAGTAATAAACATGTACAAACATACATACATATATACAGGTGCCGTGCGGAAGGGAAGGAGGTAAGATGAGGGGGATGGAGAGGGGGACGAGGGGGAGAGGAAGGAAGGGGCTCAGTCTGGGAAGGCCTCCTGGAGGAGGTGAGCTCTCAGTAGGGATGCCCACCTCCCATACGGCACTTCTAGAGAGGGGGATGCGGGTCCAACTCCAAAGGGTTCACACGGCCCCAGCCATCAGGGAAGGCTGGCGGCTAGCAAAACGGGGAAATGAGTAGAGTGGGCATGGGGAAATAGAGGCCACCTGCCAATAGCTCAGGACAGACAGGAAATAGCCAAGAGGCCCAACCAGCTGGGCAACACAAAAGCTGATGACATTCACAAATGCAAGTTAACACATGTTGAGAAGGTCACCTATAACTGCACAAATGCATTTTTGAGTCATTCACAAAAGCGACCCAAGCCTCAGGCCAGGCATCAGGCCTCCAAAGAGATAGTGAGGCAGGTTGTCATGGCGTGCCCCGAGAGCCATCAGGCCCATATTTTCCCAAAACCCTCATTGTCCCTTCTACCCCCTGGAAGAATTTGCCAAGGGACAGGGCCCCGAATGAGACAGCAGGTTGACCACCTAGGACCTCTTAGAGGGGCAGCCAAAAAGTACATTCTGGTCATGGCAGACAATTGGTCTGGGTGGATGGAAGCAGCAGCTAGCGCCGGTATGGACCGAGGAAAAAACATAAATTTAATCACCACCCACATTATCTACAGGCATGGAACCCTGCTAGAGAAGCAGAGTGGCTCAGTGGAAAGAGCACGGGCTTGGGAGTCGGAGGTCATGGGTTCTAATCCTGACCCTGCCACTCGTCAGCTGTGTGGCTTGGGGCAAGTCATTTAACTTCTCTGGGCCTCAGTTCCCTCATCTGTAAAATGGGAATCAATCAATCGTATTTATTAAGCGCTTACTGTGTGCAGAGCACTGTAGTAAGCGCTTGGGAAGTACAAGTTGGCAACATATAGAGACAGTCCCTACCCAACAGTGGGCTCACAGTCTAAAAGGGGGAGACAGAGAACAAAACCAAACATACTAACAAAATAAAATAAATAGAATAGATATGTACAAGTAAAATAAATAGAGTAATAAATATGTACAAACATATATACATATATACAGGTGCTGTGGAGAAGGGAAGGAGGGGATGAAGACTGTGAGCCCCATGTGGGACAACCTGATTACCTTGTATCCCCCAGCGCTTAGAACAGTGCTTTGCACATAGTAAGCGCTTAAGAAATGCCATCATTATTATTAGTATTAACCACAGAATCCAACAAGGGCCCAGGATTTGCGGGGAGCATGACCCAAGATTGGGAGAGGCAGAAGATTATCCAGAGGATCCGTGAAGAACACATCGGGCCATAGAGGGGAGGAAAGAACTAACTGGCTGTTGAAGCAACGGCTGCTTAAGAGAGGAAGGATCATCATCAATCGTATTTATTGAGTGCTTACTGTGTGCAGAGCACTGTACTAAGCGCTTGGAAAGTACAAACTGGCAACATATAGAGACAGTCCCTACCCAACAGTGGGCACACAGTCTAAAAGATGAGAAAAAAAGGATGAGAAACTGGGACAGGGTATTGGCCCAGGCAGTATGGAACCTAAGCAATGGGGCCCATCCTCAGGTGCCCTTTGGAAGGGCATGTGGGAATGGTTCAGCATGAAGCACCTTCATCTGAATCTGGGCAACAACCTTCAGGGTCACAGGTTCCTGAACGGCAGAAGCAAATACAAGACCCAAAAGGTATTACCTGGGCTGTCCCACGGATGGCCCCAGCTTCTGGTCAGACCTGGAGGGTGATGAACCCTCAGGGAATAATAACCTCTGTCCTGGAGTATAGCTTTCTCTTTCCATCAGGTCCCCAGGAGGTTCCGCTCATAAGATATACCTATGCATATCTATAATAACTGAAGTTTGAGTCGCAGGCACCAAATCTACCTCACATCACCTGCAACATCAGTGGCTGACACAGATCTCGTATGCTGAAACCGGCTACTTAACGTCCCCGATGAAGAAAGGTTCCCCATGACCCAAAAACATCTCTGTTCTGTACCAAAAAGAGTGTGAGTGTGTTGGAATTGGCCTGCGTTTGTGAATGAATGAAATGTGTTCAAATGAACTGGTGTGAAAGTGGTAAGAAAAACGTGAATTGTGCATTGAGAAAAATTCCTAAAAGATAACTGCATAGCTCCGCAGTTCAGGAGCTATCAGTTTAGAAGGGAAAAGGGGAATTTGTTGGGGGAAGGCACCTCCTTCAAGTAAATGACTAGCTTCCCTCATTGTGAAATGTGGACCTCCTGGTCGGAAAGATTACCTTGCAATTAGTTAAAGTGTAAAACTGCAAAGGTGGTAATCAGGAGGAGAGAATTTGCAACTCCTTTCCCTCCCTCAGGAATGCCTGCAGGGGTGGCGATTCAATTGCTAATTTAGTAAAGAGGTCTGTATGCAGGTTAGAACTGTCACTTTTATGATGTCTGGATTGGGTAAACGTGATAGTTTGAGCAAAGAACCCTGCTTTGAAATGTTCACCATGGAACTAACAAAATGTAGTGAAGAAAAGAATGTACATATATGTTCCTTATCTAATTTTGGGTAAATCGACATATGTAAACGGTATAAAGAAATGTGTTTCTGAATATAAAATGGTAATGCTAAAAACTGGAAGGAAGGATTTGGAATGGCAACTGAATTTGAGTCTTTTTTCCTCCAAGAAGGGAAATTAAAGGAGAACCTAAGGAAATTGTTGGACACCGGGCAGCCTCCCAGGGAATGCAAATTTCTTGAGGAAAGGACCCAGTAATGGGACTGTGAACTCGTTGTTGGGCAGGGATTGTCTCTCTCAGCGCTTAGAACAGTGCTTTGCACATAGTAAGCGCTTAATAAATGCCATCATTATTATTATTTGTTGCTGAATTGTACTTTCCAAGCATTTAGTACAGTGCTCTGCACACAGTAAGCGCTCAATAAATACGACTGAATGAATGACATCTCCTTATTGGACAAAGTGCGCTTTGGGCCCACCTAAAACCTCTAAAAAAAAAAAAAGTTAATGGAAATTAACTAATCTAAAGCCCGCTGTTGGGTAGGAACCGTCTCTATACGTTGCCAACTTGTACTTCCCAAGCGCTTAGTACAGTGCTCTGCACACAGTAAGCGTTCAATAAATACGACTGAATGAATGATCTAAACTGAAATTGTTTCTCCAGTCCTGAATCTTGATGGGTTGGTGATAAGAGGCCCACCGCCACAAGGTGGATATCTACTTGTAGAAAATTGCAGAGTAAATAGAAAAAATGTGATTTGTTATTTTATTTCTTCTATTTATACGTTATTTGCTCAACCTGGCTTGTTTTATTAATGATATGTTTATACCTATAATTCTATTTATTTATATTGATGCCTGTTTACTTGTTTGGATGTCTGTCTCCCCACTTCTAGACTGTGAGCCGGTTGTGGGTAGGAATCATCTCTGTTGCTGAATTGCACTTTCCAGGGACTTAGTGGTTCTGAATATAAAATGGTAATGCTAAAAACTGGAAGGAAGGATTTAGAATGGCAACTGAATTTGAGGGTTTTTTTCCTCCATGAAGGGAAATTAAAGGAGAACCTAAGGAAATTGTTGGACACCGGGCAGCCTCCCAGGGAATACAAATTTCTTGAGGAAAGGACCCAATAATGGGACTGTGAACCCGTTGTTGGGCAGGGATTGCCTCAGCGCTTAGAACACTCAGTAAGCACTCAATAAATACGATTGAATGAATGAATGGTTAAATCAATCAATCAATCAATCGTATTTATTGAGCGCTTACTATGTGCAGAGCACTGTACTAAGCGCTTGGGAAGTACAAATTAGCATCACACAGACACAGTCCCTACCCAACAGTGGGCTCACAGTCTAAAAGGGGGAGACAGAGAACAGAACCAAACATACCAACAAAATAAAATAAGTAGGATAGAAATGTACAAGTAAAATAAATAAATAAATAAATAGAGTAATAAATATGTACAACCATATATACATATATACAGGTGCTGTGGGGAAGGGAAGGAGGTTAAACAATGAAAGCCTTGCATGCTGTCTCTACTATAGCCTAGCAAATGGGCTAGAAGCTAATAAGTGTGTCAGTCAGTGTGATATAGATCATCTGTAAAACAAAAGGTCTGAATATTTATCTTTGCCTTCACAACTGTGCTTTTTTTTTTAGAGACTGGAAAGGTTTAGATAAGTTATCCCAAGGTTCTGAAAACAAAGAATTGGAGATACATGTTGGAATATTATTGTGGAAAAAACTGTTATATCAAACTTTGTCAATGGTGTAGCAACTATGTGATGCGGCTGGGTACTTAGTCTGCCTAACAGTTCTATGGTTGAGATTGTAAAGTCCTGTATTCGAATCCAGTAGCACACACTGGCCCACAAAGGGACCACCACGCAACTGCTTCAGACAAAGCCTGTCTTCAGTCCAAGCCATGATGTGAAAAGGTCACGTTCCCACCAGAATCCTAGTCCAGAGAAAATTTGAGCACCAGTGCCTGGGTAAAGATGGGGACTCCGCGGCCTTAAAAACTTTATGTTGTTGTTTGAAAATAGTTTCAAATAATTACTGGGTTTATTACACTACCAGTTCAGAAAATCCCTACTGAAGGGATTGGTGGTGATACTGATCACCACTCATATGTGTTAATTAATCTGTTAACTTTTTGTGTCTGAAAATTGTTTCATTATAATTATTGAGTTTACTATACTTACTGCTGGTTTAGAAAAATCCCTATTGAAGGGATTGGTGGTGATACTGATCACCACTCACATCTGTTAATTAATTTGTTATTGATTCATGTCAAGGTCATATGTATGCACGTGACATAACTGTATGCCGGAATCATGTACCCTGATGTGAATTTCCCCCCTAGGACTGAACCCCTGTATGAGTGTGAATGGACGAATGTTGTTGATCCACGGGATCAACATGAGAAGCGGCGTGGCTCAGTGGAAAGAGCACGGGCTTTGGAATCAGAGGTCATTGGTTTAAATTCCGGCTCTGCCAATTGTCAGCTGTGTGACTTTGGGCAACTCACAACTTCTCTGGGCCTCAGTTTCCTCATCTGTAAAATAGGGATTAAGATTGTGAGCCCTCTGTGGGACAACCTGATCACCTTGTAACCTCCCCAGCACTTAGAACAGTGCTTTGCACATAGTAAGCTCTTAATAAATGCCATCAAAAAAAGAACGGGGTTGGATGTAGCGTGGCTCAGTGGAAAGAGCACGGGCTTTGGAGTCAGAGGTCATGGGTTTGAATCCCGACTCCACCACATGTCTGCTTTGTGACCTTGGGCAAGTCACTTCACTTCTCTGAGCCTCAGTTACCTCATCTGTAAAATGGGGATTAAGACTGTGAACCCCACATGGGACAACCTGATCACTTTGTATCCCCCCCCCAGCGCTTAGAACAGTGCTTTGCACATAGTAAGCGCTTAACAAATGCCAACATTTTTTTTTTTATGTAGTGAACCCGCAGAAAACCATTTTACGAGTGACTGATCTCCAAACCTTCTGGCACGGGATCAGCGGGATGGGCTCCCTTGACCAGCAGACAGGTACCGGACACTTGTTGGAGTGGGTGTGAGTTAGTGGGTGTATGTGTTACTCCTCTGCATCTGGGTTAAGAATTAAGTAAAGCTTGGTGGTTTGGCTCTTCACTCTGAACTTGGCACGGAGTATCTGGTCTAGGAAATTCCTGGCTGGTATAATAGGTAGGTATGTATTTGACACAAAAAGTGCTCAAATGTTAGTTGTGATGGTATGAACTAGGGAGAAGGAAAATTAATCAAGACAGACCTGTGATTTCAGAAAGGTCTGAGATGGAGAGCTCATGTCTCCATTTTTTTTTTGAAGTTTCAGGCAGGAGGCAAGCTTTGAACAAGCGGTCAGAGACAGGAAAGAAGAGAGCGAAGCAATCAGTCTGTCAGTCGTATTTATTGAGCACTCACTGTGTGCAGAGCACTGTAAGGGGCACAGAGGGTAAGTGAGCTTGAGAGGAATATAAGGAGTGCGAGCTGGGGTCGTGGTGGGACAAGAGTGGATCTATAAGAGGGAGAGAACTGATGGAGTGCCAGGAAGCCCATGGTCATGAGGTTTAGCTTGGATAACCACAGAAGGTTTGAGTGTGCAGATCCACAGAACGACTTGCCGCTAATCATCATCATCATCAATCGTATTTATTGAGGGCTTACTATGTGCAGAGCACTGTACTAAGCGCTTGGGAAGTACAAATTAGTACAAGTACTAATCTCCTCACCGTGCCTCGTTCTTGCCTGTCCCGCCGTCGACCCCCGGCCCACGTCCTCCCCCTGGCCTGGAATGCCCTCCCTTCCCACATCCGCCCAGCTAGCTCTCTTCCTCCCTTCAAGGCCCTACTGAGAGCTTACCTCCTCCAGGAGGCCTTCCCAGACTGAGCCCCCTTCTTCCTCTCCCCTTCACCTTACCTCCTTCCCCTCCCCACAGCACCTGTATATATGTATATATGTTTGTATGTATTTATTACTCTATTTTATTTGTACATATTTATTCTATTTATTTTATTTTGTTAATATGTTTTGTTCTGTTCTCTGTCTCCCCCTTCTAGACTGTGAGCCCACTGTTGGGTAGGGACCATCTCTATATGTTGCCAACTTGTACTTCCCAGGCGCTTAGTACAGTGCTCTGCACACAGTAAGCGCTCAATAAATACGATTGAATGAATGAATGAATGACTTGTCCAAAACGATCCAGATGGTCACACATGCAGGAGACATTCGAGAGATGTGAGTGTACAGAGAGAGGGAGAAAAGACAAAGCACTAAAAAAATGCCTGCTCCAGTCCCTAGTAGGTGTCTTTTTCTGTCTCAGGCGGCCAAAAAGCCCAAACCATTGCCCGCTTCCCTGGGGAGGCTAAAGTGAGCCGTTGGCATTGGGCACAGTGGGGATGCCCGGGGTTACGAAAGGGTGGCACACTTTGCTCTAACAATGATGATTCCAGTGAAATCCTTCAAGCTGGTCTTACAGTCATGCATTTTTTTAAAGCTACCGACTGATCCCAGAGCTGTGTTTTATCCACTAGATCACGCTTCTTCCCACCACAATACTCTTGTATTTTACTCTTCCAAGCACTCACTACAGCACTCTGCAAAGTGCTCAATAAATACCATTGACTGCACTTTCCCAAGTACTTAGTACAACTGGTGCTCAATAAATACGATTGATTGATTGTACCTGTTGGGAAACGGTAGAGGTACTCTGTGGTTGGTTAAAAAGAAGCAGCTTGGCTTAGTGAAAAGAGCACAGGCCTGTGAGTCAGAGGTCATGGGTTCTAATCCCACCTCTGCCACTTGTCAGCTGTGTGACCTTGGGCAAGTCACTTAACTTCTCTGGGCCTCATTTACCTCATCTGTAAAATGGGGGTGAAAACTGTGAGCCCCATGTGGGACAACCTGATTACCTTGTATCTACCCCAGCGCTTAGAACAGTGCTTGGCACATAGTAAGCGCTTAACAGATACCAATATTATGATTATTATTATCCATCTCATAGTTTGAATCATTAGGTCACCCGACCTGGGGAATAATAACTACTTGTTAAGCCCTTACTATGTGCCAGGAACTGTACTAAGCACTGGGGTGGACACAAGCAAATCAAGTTGAACACAGTCCCTGTCCCATGTGGGGCTTGCAGTCTCAATCCCCATTTTACAGATGGGGGAACTGAGGCCCAGAGAAGTGAAGGGACTTGTCCGAGGTCACACAGCAGACAAGTGGTGGGACCAGCAAAGAGGGAGGTGGGATGTCCGGTGAAGCTCAGGAGGGAGGAATACAAGTTAACCATGGGGCCTGACTGAGAGGTTTCCTGCAAAAATCTAAGCATGTGTTGTATAGGGGTGGGGAGTTGGGGGGGGACCTGGAGCTGATCCACTAGGCAGGTGGGAGGGAAAGAGAAAACGAGGGGGACGACATTCCCAGTTCCTTCCACGGGAAGCAGCATGGCATAATGGATAGAGCACGGGCCTGGGATCCAGAAGATCACGGGTTCTAATCCCAACTCCGCCACTTGTCTGCTGTTGTGACCCTGGGGAAGTCACTTCACTTCTCTGGGCCTTAGTTCCCTCATCTGGAAAATGGGGATGAAGACTGTGAGCCCCAAGGGGGACGACCTGAATGTCCTGCATCTACCCCAGCACTTAGAACAGTGCTTGGCACATCGTAAATGCTTAACAAATACCATAATTATTATTCCTCGGGAGGGTTGGTGCTACCCTAGACCCATCTCTCCACTCGTCACACAGGAGTGGGGAAAAGCAGGAAAAAGCTCCTGCGAGTAGCCTCGTATTTGTTTTCTTTTTTTTTGAAAAACAAAAAACAAATCCCCTGGGCCAGCAGAGGTCCGAGGAGCCTGGGACCACACATCAGATGGCCTCATAGGACTGGCAGGGGGAGGCGGTGGCAATTCAACCCCTTCACCCTGTGACTGGTGGAATTGATATGGTGCCCAGGCAACTTTGATAAGCCCATCAAACACCTCTTGGCAAATCACACACCCCCTGGGAAAATCACTGCGGAGGGCTTTCCCAAGGCTGGAGCAGATGAGAAGGAGGCTCATTACTTTACACTGGTTGCCAGCCCTTTCCCCTCCTTCTCCCTATCAGTTCAGACCTCAGTGGGACGAGAGGAAGGAAAGCAAAGCAAAACAGGCAAAGGAAGGGGATAAGATCAGGCAGCCTGGGATGGAGGGAAAAGAGA
Source organism: Tachyglossus aculeatus (assembly GCF_015852505.1). Lineage (NCBI taxonomy): Eukaryota > Metazoa > Chordata > Mammalia > Monotremata > Tachyglossidae > Tachyglossus > Tachyglossus aculeatus. The sequence goes on along the minus strand of NC_052066.1, from coordinate 40,312,943 downwards.
AAGGGACGGAGAGTAGGGAAGCAACAGAAGTCTAATCAAAGCAGAGCTATCTGGGTTTTTTTCTTCCAAGTTTAAGTCACACATTTAAAATATAATAGTAGAGGGGTAGACATGCCAGTAAGACTGGAAATATAAAAATACATACTAAGTAAAGGACTCAAGAAAACGTAAATGCTTTTACAAAGATTTAAAGAATCTAACCCAATGCGAAGCTTTATTCCTTTCCTTCCCTATACTGAAGTTACTAGTACAACTCAATTCTTTCATTTTTAATCATGATCAGTTATCTATATTAATGTCTGTCTCCCGCACTAGACTAAGTTCAATTTGGGCAAGGAACAGGTCGACCAACCCTGTTGTATTGTACTCGCCCAAGCACTTAGTACAATGCTCTGCGCACCATAGACGCTCAGTCATCATCATCAACATCAATCGTATTTATTGAGCGCTTACTATGTGCAGAGCACTGTACTAATACTGTTGAGACAAGCTGAGCCACCTCTTTCATTTTGGAGCTGAGTTCACACTGAAAGGGCACCTTCTCCAACTGCTAGACTTTAAAGAGCCCTTTCTCTGGGGGAAAAGATCACTGTATCTTCTGTAGGTCCCCAGCAGCACTAAGACAGTGCTGATGCTCAAATACTAATTGGTAACATATAATGGACAAGCAAATGTCATAAAGAACTCACCACCCATTCTCCTGTTTAAAGTAAGAAACACTCTGAAATTTTACTACACTGTACTATGAAAATGCCTTTCATCTACACAACTCAATGGCTATAAGGCATTAATTACATTTTACCGCCGCCCTGACTCCCATTTCATGTAGCACAATGAATTTCCCAAGGGCCAAGAGGGAGTCGGGCAAGGTGGGGGTGAGGAATGTCTGTTCTCACCCCTGCCCATGTATCTCCTCCTCGCCTTTCCCATTAAATCGTTTTGGGGACCTGCGGCCCACAGCCAGATTAGGTTTTTGGTCTGCGGCTCCTTGGTTTCTGATGCCTGCCCATTCCTTTCATTGGAAAGCTTATTACTGGATGTTTGTTTTACCTTTGCACAATGCCGGGGAATCTAGGAAATCCTGACCTACTCCGATTAAATCTGCATTCAAAAGACATTCCTTTTTTCTTCCAAGAACTCAGTTATCCTGAGTTAGTTTAACTCAGTTAATTTTTCAAGTCCTTGCCTCTTCTATTACTATTCAACACCAACTTTATATCAGGGAATATCAACTTTATATCCTTAGGAGGGAAAGTGGCTACCAATTCTGTTGTAAAAGTGTACCTTCAAGTGCTTAGTTGAGTGCTCTGCACGCAGTAAGCGTTCAATAAATACTACTGATTGGTACCATAGCTATATTTTTAAAAGCATTAACATATTAACAGTCTTTTTACATTCACACAGGCAGTGTTCAAACATATGTACACCATCTGAACTTGGAATGTATTTAACATAACCCACTAAAATCCACCTACTACGGCTGGAAACCGACTGACACATTAACACCTCCCGGTCCACCGACTCTCCCAGACATTACTAGTTTCCAGATCTCCCTTGGGTTTAATACTCTTAAAAACTCACCCGGAATTTTTTTTTTTTATAACTTACAGGTGTTACGATCTGGCACCGCCACACAGAGCGAGCGTCCGCCTGTTTATTGCCATGACGTGTTTCTTCGGTATTAGCCACTACGTGCTTTAGGTCTCAAGAGTGACGCGCACATTTGCAGTCAGACACCCGCCAGTGGAGAGCTTACGTTTCCCGAGCAAAAACGTACAACTGCAACTTTGCCCAACCCAACATTCACACTGAAAAAGTGGCTATGAGGCATCTTTTCTATTGCCCAGGATCCAATGGGAGTATATTCCATGGAACGCGACAACGGTGGACGGGAGCATGGGTTTCTTACCAGAGGCTGCGTCGGCCAGAGGCGTGTGGACAGGCCAACTGATCCCTCTGGAAATGGCTCCAGGGATGCCAGGGGCCTCACCCTCGTGGTGAGCAGGTATCGTGCCTGTTTACTGCTATATTGGACTCTCCCAAGCGCTTAGTACAGTGCTCTCCACACAGTAAACGTTCAATAAATACGACTGAGTGACCGAGGCGCCAGCCGGCCGCCAGCCTCCCGTAGCCTGACTAGAGAGCGATCAGGCAGGCTCTGCCGCTCCTGTGGAGGTCAGGAGGTGGGCCTTTCTCCCCTCCAGTTTCCTGCCAGGGCCCGAGCCTACCCTAATGAGGAAAAGCAACCCGGGAAGACAGGGCGAGCTGAAGCTTGGGCCTGGCGGAGGACCAAGTCTCCGAATGGCTGTTTGGGTCCAGATGTCGCCTGGCCAAGGAGACAGAGCCCTGTGGGACTGGGCCAGCAAGGGGTTGGGACCCCCTCAGTCGCTGCCCCCTAGGCCCTCCCCCTCCACGTCTGGCTCAAAGCCTTTCTGAAATCACATCTCCTCCACGAAACCTTCCCCAATTCATTTCCCTTGCCCACAGGCTCTAGCCCCCAAATACCACTTCAACACTTCGAGCCAACTACACACTTCTGTGCTCACGACCGCTTGTGGTGTTCCTTTACATATCCACTTATATACTCTACTATTTTCAGCGTGTCTCCCCTGCTAGACTGTAAGCACCTTGGGGGTAGAGACCATGCCTACTAACTCTCCTCTACAGAAAGCATTACTGATGAAGGATACCAGCAGTGGCCTGATCTACTTGGAAAGGGCAGTGTTAATGTCCCCTGGTGTGGGGAAGTAAGGTGGGCGAGGCAGTCAGACCTACACTGGTCCTGTAGAGAAGCAGCGTGGCTTAGGGAAAAAAGCAGAGGCTTGGGAATCAAAGGTCATGGGTTCTAACCCCAGATCCTCCACTTGTCTGCTGTGTAACCATGGGCAATCCACTTAACTTCTCTGTGCCTCAGTTACCTCATCTGTAAAATGGGGATGAAGATTGTGAGAACCCTGTGGGACAACCTGATTACCATGTATCTACCCCAGTGCTTAGGATAGTGCTTGGCACATAGTAAGCGCTTGGCAAACACCATGATTATTATTCAAGAAGCAGTTGAAGACAGCCACCTTTCCCTACTCCTAAAAGAAGCCCGAAATGTGCAGAGGGTCACCAGGGGCCCCTTGATATGGATCTCATTTATTCAATCATATTTATTGAGCGCTTACTGTGTGCAGAGCACTATACTAATCTCCTTGATCCTTGAGACCCATCCCCCCACCCTGTCCTACCTCCTTCCCCTCCCCACAGCACTTGTATATATCTGTACAGATTTATTACTCTATTTTACTTGTACATAGTTACTATTCTATTTATTTTGTTAATGATGTGCATATAGCTATAATTCTATTTATTCTGACATGTCTTGTTTTGTTGTCTGTCTCCCCCTTCTAGACAGCAAGCCTGTCTCCGGGTAGGGATCGTCTCTATATGTTGCCGACTTGTACTTCCCAAGCGCTTAGTACAGTTCTCTGCACACAGTAAGTGCTCAATAAATGCGATTGAATGAATGAATGAATGCCCATTTTGTAGCTGAGAGAACTGAGGCCCAGACAAGTGAAGTGACTTGCCCAAGCTCACACAGCAGACAAGTGGCGGAGTCGGGATGAGAGGTCTTCTGATTCCCGGGCCCACCCTCTGCTAAGCCATGCTGCTGGTCCCACACAGCGAGCCAGAGCCTCTCCTGTTATCTCTCCTAGCCGGCCTATTACCCAACTGCACACCTGGAGAGATTCCAAGCAGAGATCGTAAGTACATAACTGCAATGTTATTTATTTATATTAATGTCCGTCTCCCCCTCTAGACTTTGAGCTCACTGTGGGTTGGGAATATGTCTGTTTATTGTTATAGTGAACTCTCCAAGCGCTCAGGACAGTGTTTTGCACACAGGAAGCGCCCAATAAATACGACAAAGAATAAATGAGTCTCCCTGCTGCTGGCTCTGGTCAGGCCCTATAGGTAGTCTGTACATCTGTCTTGGGCCAGGATGGACATTCATTCATTCATTCAATCGTATTTATTGAGCGCTTACTCTGAGCCGAGCACTGTACTAAGCGCTTGGGAAGAACAAGTTGGCAACATATAGAGACGGTCCCTCTTGTCTCCATCGTATTGAGATGGTGCATCACCTCCAGGAGCCGTGTTCACTGGGTCCTGTTTGGCACCTAAAAAGAATTTACAAGGTCCCATAACTGAATGACTGAGGTGACGCCAATGAGCTCATCAACCTTTCGGAGGCACAGCCCCAATCCAGGACTAACCTGCTATTAGTCCCCTGTCAACTCTGGCAGGCAGTAGGAGGGCACTTCGGATATTATGGAGAACAGGAAAAATCTTCAAGCTTTTAAACTCTCTTAGCCTAGGGCCTCCTGCATGCATGATCAAGGCAGATCCGGGCTACCAACTCGGCTTCCCAAGCAGAGAAGGGAAACTCGCAGCATTACTGAGGAGAAAGGAGAAGCTGTAATTGCTTGCAACAAGCTTTTCCAAAACTCTTTTGGTTTACGCCCATTCGTGATCAAAGCAGGCGGTGGGAGGTGTTCACTGGGAGAAGGAGGGGGGGGTGTCCCCTGCAGGGCCTGCCTTTCCTCCACTCCCAGCTGTTTGTTCTCCAAGTGGAAGGAGAAACAAAGGGGCAGGAGAAGGTAAGGAAGGGTGCTAGTAATGTACTAAGGAACCCTTCTCTTCCCCGAGTGCTCTATGGCACACAGAGGCAGGGGATCCTGGCCCAAAGCCCAAGTCTACTCAGCTTCCTGGGAACTTACCCTGCATACCCGGCTCCACCAATTGTCAGCTGTGTGACTTTGGGCAAGTCACTTAACTTCTCTGTGCCCCAGTTACCTCATCTGTAAAATGGAGATTACGACTGAGCCCCCCGTGGGACAACCTGATTACCTTGTTACCTCCCCAGCGCTTAGAACGGTGCTTTGCACATAGTAAGCGCTTAATAAATGCCATCATCATTATTATTAAAAACAATCGTGGTATTTGTTACGTGTTTACTATGTACCCAGCACTACACTAAGCATTGGGATAGATGGAAGATAATCACATCTGACAGTGTCTAATGGCTCTGATCTTGCTTTTTTTAAAAAATGGTATTTGTTAAGCATTTACTATGTGCCAGGCACTGTAGTAGATCCAAGCTAATCAGGTTGGACATAGTCCCTGTCCCACATGGGGCTCACAGTCTTAACCCCCGTTTTACAGATGACGCAACTAAGGCCCCAAGAAGTGACTGGCCCAAGGTCACAGAGCAATGAGTGGAGGAGTGGGATTAGAACCCAGGTCCCTTTGCCTCCTGGGCCTGTGCTCTATCACTAGGCCACACTGCTCTCTTTAATTTAAAAGGACCCTCAGCATTTCTGCACTTCTGCTATAACTGGTTCCTCTGCACGAATGTGTTTTAATAATAAAAATAATAATGATGGCATTTGTCAAGCGCTATGTGCCAAGCATGCAAATATGCCAGGAGACGTCAGCCTGACATTAGTTTACAGGGAAGGGGGAGGGTTTATTCCCAAAAGCTAATGAAGGTGAGTCCGTGAGAACTTCTGATGGATCAATATTTGTTGACTGCTTACTCTAAAGGCAGAGCACTGGGCTAAACACTTCTCAGCCAGGTGTCATGGGAAATGGGAGTGGAGACTGTAGAATGTAAGCTACTTGGGGGCAGAAACATGACTACCAACTCGCTTATGCTGTACTTTTCAAGCGCTCAGTACAGTGCTCTGTACACCGTAAGTGCTCAATAAATGCCACTGATTGACTGCATGATTACACTCCTTGCAGGCAAGGATCTTCTACACCTATTCTCCCAACATTGCTCTGCACACTGTTAAGAAGTGCTCAATACATATCAGTGACTGATTGGAGAAGGAGTCACCTTCTTTAAAGCACTCACTTGTCGTGGGCAAGGAATATGTCTGTTCGAGTGTTCTACTGTACTCTTCCAAGTGCTAAGAAAAGTGCTGTGCACACAGTTAGAGCTCAATAAATATGATCAACTGGCTGAGCACCTTAGGATCGCCCACCTTCCTTCACTGTTCTCATACAACAACCCACCCCACACACTTCGCTCCTCCAATGCTAACCTACTCACTGTACCCCAAACTCATCTATCTGGCTGCCCATGTTCCACCTTTGGCCTACAACACCTTCCCTCTTCATATCCCACAGACAATGATTCTCCACCCTTCAAAGACTTATTGACTGACTGAGCCCTCCTTTCCTTCCCTCATTCATTCATCATCATCATCATCATCAATCGTATTTGTTGAGCGCTTACTATGTGCAGAGCACTGTACTAAGCGCTTGGGAAGTACAAATCATGGTGGTATTTGTTAAGCACTTACTATAATAATAATGATGGCATTTATTAAGCGCTTACTATGTTCTAAGTGCTGGGGAGGTTACAAGGTGATCAGGTTGTCCCACTTGGGGCTCACAGTCTTCATCCCCATTTTACAGATGAGAGAACTGAGGCCCAGAGAAGTGAAGTGACTTGCCCAAAGTCACCCAGCTGACAATTGGCGGAGCTGGGATTTGAACCCATGACCTCTGACTCCAAAGCCCGGGCTCTTTCCCACTGAGCCACGCTGCTTCTACTATGTGCAAAGCACCATTCTAAGCACTGGCGGGGGCTACAAGGTGATCAGGTTGTCCCACTTGGGGCTCACAGTCTTCATCCCCATTTTACGGATGAGGTCACTGAGGCCCAGAGAAGTGAAGTGGCTTGCCCAAGGTCACACAGCTGACAGGTGGCAAGGGAGCGAGTCAATCAATCAATCAATCAATCGCATTTATTGAGCGCTTACTGTGTGCAGAGCACTGTACTAAGCGCTTGGGAAGTACAAGTTGGCAACATATAGAGACAGTCCCTACCCAACAGTGGGCTCACAGTCTAAAAGGGGGAAGCCCCCCAGGTTGGCCTTCTCAGCCGCCTCCAACCCCCCCCCCCCAATACACACACACAAACACACACATACACAAACACACACACACACAGCCCCCCGCGGAGCGCGCACACATTCATTCATTCAATCGTATTTATTGAGCGCTTACTGTGTGCAGAGCACTGTATTAAGCGCTTGGGAAGTGCAAGGCGGCCACATACAGAGACGGTCCCTACCCAACAACGGGCTCACAGTCTAGAAGGGGGAGACAGACAACGAAACAAAACTGGATACGGGCGTCAATCCCGTCAGAATAAATAGCTATATGCTCATCATTAATAACAGAGTAAATAGGTACAAATAACAGAGTAATAATATATTGACCCCACTATAATTGACTTTCAAGTCATTTGGCACTTTTTTGAGTGCTTACTGTGTGCAGAGCATGGTCCTAAGCGCTTAGAACAGTGCTTTGCACATGGTAAGCGCTTAATAAATGCCATCATTATTATTATTACAATTCAAGCAACAAAGAGACAATCCCTGCCCACAACGTGTTTCACAGTCTAGAAGAGTGTTTCACACACACACACCTGTGCGGGAGAGGGCTCTGCGGCCCCAATAACAATATAATAATGGTATTTGTTGAGCCCTTACTATGTGCCAAGCACTGCTCTACGGGCTGGGGGGAATACCACAATAATAATAATAATAATGGCATTTGCTAAGCACTTACTATGTGCCAAGCACTGTTCTAAGCGCTGGGGGGATATAATAATAATATTGGCATTTGTTAAGCCCTTACTATGTGCCAAGCACTGTTCTAAGCGCTGGGGGGGATATAATAATAATATTGGCATTTGTTAAGCCCTTACTATGTGCCAAGCACTGTCCTAAGCGCTGGGGGGATACAATAATAATAATAACAATAATGGCATTGGTTAAGCGCTTACTATGTGCCAAGCACTGTTCTAAGCGCTGGGGGGATACAATAATAATAATAATAATAACAATAATGGTATTTGTTAAGCACTTACTATGTGCCAAGCACAGTTCTAAGCACTGGGGGATATAATAATAATATTGGCATTTGTTAAGCCCTTACTATGTGCCAAGCACTGTTCTAAGCGCTGGGGGGATATAATAATAATATTGGCATTTGTTAAGCCCTACTATGTGCCAAGCACTGTTCTAAGCGCTGGGGGGATACAACAATAATAATAATAATAACAATAATGGTATTTGTTAAGCGCTTACTATGTGCCAAGCACTGTTCTACGCGCTGGAGCTCAGCGTGGCTCAGTGGCAAAGAGCACGGACTTTGGAGTCGGAGGTCATGGGTTCGAATTCCGCCTCCGCCAACCGTCAGCTGTGTGACTTGGGGCAAGTCACTTGACTTCTATCTGTAAAATGGGGATAAAAGTTCCTTCATCTGTAAAATGGAGATGAAGACTGTGAGCCCCCTGTGGGGCAACCTGATCACTTTGTAATCAATCAATCGTATTTATTGAGCGCTTACTGTGTGCAGGGCACTGTACTAAGCGCTTGGGAAGTACAAGTTGGCAACATATAGAGACAGTCCCTACCCAACAGGGGGCTCACAGTCTAAACCTCCCCCGCAATTAGAACAGTGCTCTGCAATCAATCGTATTTATTGAGCGCTTACTGTGTGCAGAGCACTGTACTAAGCGCTTGGGAAGTACAAGTTGGCAACATATAGAGACAGTCCCTACCCAACAGTGGGTTCACAGTCTAAACCTCCCCCGCGCTTAGAACAGTGCTCTGCAATCAATCAATCAATCGTATTTATTGAGCGCTTACTGTGTGCAGAGCACTGTACTAAGCGCTTGGGAAGTCCAAGTTGGCAACATATGGAGACGGTCCCTACCCAACAGTGGGCTCACAGTCTAAAAGGGGGAGATGGAGAACAAAACCAAACATACTAACAAAATAAAATAAATAGAATAGATATGTACAAGTTAAATAAATAGAGTAATAAATATGTACAAACATATATACAGGTTCTGTGGGGAAGGGAAGGAGGTAAAATGGGTAGGTAAGATCAATCAATCAATCATATTTATTGAGCGCTTACTGTGTGCAGAGCACTGTACTAAGCGCTTGGGAAGTCCAAGTCGGCAACATACAGAGACGGTCCCTACCCAACAGTGGGCTCACAGTCTAGAAGGGGGAGACGGAGAACAAAACCAAACATACTAACAAAATAAAATAAATAGAACAGATAGGTACAAGTTAAATAAATGGAGTAATAAATACGTACAAACATATATACAGGTGCTGTGGTTCCCCACAGCAAGGAAGCAGGGAAGGAGGTAAGATGGGTAGATAATATGCACCTAGTAAGCGCTTAAAAAATGCCATTATTATTATGACTATTATGCCCATTTTACAGATGAGGTAGATGAGGCCCAGAGGAGTGAAGTGACTTGCCCAAGGTCACAATATGTACAAACATATATACAGGTGCTGTGGGGAAGGGAAGGAGGTAAGATGGGTAGGTAAGCTGCACCTAGTGAGCGCTTAATAAATGCCATTATTATTTTGATTATTATGCCCATTTTACAGGTGAGGTAACTGAGGCCCAGAGGAGTGAAGTGACTTGCCCAAGGTCACAATATGTACAAACATATATACAGGTGCTGTGGGGAAGGGAAGGAGGTAAGATGGGTAGATAAGCTCACCTAGTAAGCGCTTAATAAATGCCATTATTATTTTGATTATTATGCCCATTTTACAGATGAGGTAACTGAGGCCCAGAGGAGTGAAGTGACTTGCCCAAGGTCACAATATGTACAAACATATATACAGGTGCTGTGGGGAAGGGAAGGAGGTAAGATGGGTAGATAAGCTCACCTAGTAAGCGCTTAATAAATGCCATTATTATTTTGATTATTATGCCCATTTTACAGATGAGGTAACTGAGGCCCAGAGGAGTGAAGTGACTTGCCCAAGGTCACAATATGTACAAACATATATACAGGTGCTGTGGGGAAGGGAAGGAGGTAAGACGGGTAGGTAAGATGCACCTAGTAAGCGCTTAATAAATTCCATTATTATGATGATTATTATGCCCATTTTACAGATGAGGTAGATGAGGCCCAGAGGAGTGAAGTGACTTGCCCAAGGTCACACAGTTGACGGGGGCGGAGGCGGGATTCGAACCCATGACCTCTGCCTCCAAAGCCCGGGCTCTTTCCACTGAGCCACGCTAAGCCCGCACTCCCTACGCGCACGCGCGCGCGCCCCCCGGCTCGCCCCGTCCCTCACCGAAGCCGCCGCTGTAGTAGTCGCCTCGCTCTCGTGCCGCCGCCGCCGTAGTAGCCGCCTCTCTCGCGCGCGCCACCGCCGCCACTGCGCCTGCGCCCGGAGGTAGGAGGCGGCCCCCCGCTCGGAGCGTCAGTGCGCAGGCGCCGACCGCGGCAGCTTGAACTGGCCCCGCCCCCCTCCGAGCGCCAGCCAATCCGGAGCGCCGCCGCGCTTTCAAATGGTAACGGTCGCGGGGGATGAATCCGGGCCTTGCTGCCTTCCCCCCGGGATTGTTGTTAATGACTTTTATTAATAATAATAATAATAATAATAATAATAATAATAATAATAATAATAATAAAATATAATAATAATATATATAATATAATATAATATATAATAATATAATAATAATAGTTGGCATTTGTTAAGCGCTTACTATGTGCAAAGCACTGTTCTAAGCGCTGGGGAGGTTACAGGCTGATCAGCTTGTCCCACGTGGGGCTCACAGTCTTCATCCCCATTTTGCAGATGAGGGAACTGAGGCCCAGAGAGGTGAAGTGACTGGCCCAAGATCGCACAGCGGACGTGCGGCGGAGGCGGGATTCGAACCCATGACTTCTGACTCCAAAGCCCGGGCTCTTTCCACTGAGCCGCGCTGCTTCTCTAAGCGCTTACTGTGTGCGAGGCGCCGTTCTAAACCCTGGGGAGGTTACGAGGTGATGAGGTTGTCCCACAGGGGGCTCACAGGCTTCACCCCCATTTGACGGATGAGGGGACTGAGGCCCAGAGAAGTGAAGTGACTTGCCCAAAGTTCATTCATTCGATCGTATTTATTGAGCGCTTACGGTGTGCAGAGCACTGTACTAAGCGCTTGGGAAGTACAATCAATCGTATTTATTGAGCGCTTACTGTGTGCAAAGCACTGTACTAAGCGCTTGGGAAGTACAAGTTGGCAACATATAGAGACAGTCCCTACCCAACAGTGGGCTCACAAGTCTAGAAGGGGGAGACAGAGAACAAAACCAAACATACTAACAAAATAAAATAAATAGGATATGTACCAGTAAAATAAATAGAGTAATAAATATGTACAAACATATATACATATATACAGGTGCTGTGGGGAAGGGAAGGAGGTAAGATGGGGGGGACGGAGAGGGGGACGAGGGGGAGAGGAAGGAAGAGGCTCAGTCTGGGAAGGCCTCCTGGAGGAGATGAGCTCTCAGCAGGGCCTTGAAGGGAGGAAGAGAGCTAGCTTGGCGGATGGGCAGAGGGAGGGCATTCCAGGCCCGGGGGATGACTGACGGGTGCCGGGGGTCGATGGCGGGACAGGCGAGAACAAGGTACGGTGAGGAGATTAGCGGCAGAGGAGTGGAGGGGTGGACTGTAGAAGGAGAGAAGGGAGGTGAGGTAGGAGGGGGCGAGGTGATGGACAGCCTTGAAGCCGAGAGTGAGGAGTTTTTGCCTGATGCGTAGGTTGATTGGTAGTCACTGGAGATTTTTGAGGAGGGGAGTCACTTGCCCAGAGCGTTTCTGCACAAAGACGATCCGGGCAGCAGCGTGAATTATAGTTTGAAGTGGGGAGAGACAGGAGGATGGGAGATCAGAGAGGAGGCTGATGCAGTAATCCAGTTGGAATAGGATGAGAGATTGAACCAGCAGGGTAGCGGTTTGGATGGAGAGGAAAGGGCGGATCTTGGCGATGTTGCGGAGGTGAGACCGGCAGGTTTTGGTGACGGATTGGATGTGGGGGTGAACGGGAGAGTGGAGTCGAGGATGGCACCAAGCTTGAGGGCTTGTGAGACGGGAAGGATGGTAGTGCCGTCAATAGTGATGGGAAAGTCAGGGAGAGGGCAGGGTGTGGGAGGGAAGATAAGGAGTTCAGTCTTGGACATACTGAGTTTTAGATGGAGGGCAGACATCCAGATGGAGATGTCTTGAAGGCAGGAGGAGACATGAGCCTGAAGGGAGGAAGAGAGAGCAGGGGCAGAGACGTAGGTTTGGGTGTCATCAGCGTAGAGATGATAGTTGAAGCTGTGGGAGCGAATGAGTTCATCAAGGGAGTGAGTGTAGATAGAGAACAGAAGGAGACCAAGAACTGACCCTTGAGGAACCCCTACAGTAAGGGGATGGGAGGGGGAAGAGGAGTCTGCAAAGGAGACTGAAAATGAATGGCCGGAGAGATGATGAGAACCAGGAGAGGACAGAGTCTGTGAAGCCAAGGTTGGATGGTGTATTCATTCATTCAATCGTATTTATTGGGCTGATGCAGTAATCCAGTCGGGATAGGATGAGAGATTGAACCAGCAAGGTAGCGGTTTGGATGGAGAGGAAAGGGCGGATCTTGGCGATGTTGCGGAGGTGAGACTGGCAGGTTTTGGTGATGGATTGGATGTGAGGGGTGAACAAGAGAGCGGAGTTGAGGATGACACCAAGGTTGCAAGCTTGTGAGACGGGAAGGGTGGTAGTGCCGTCTACAGTGATGGGAAAGTCAGGGAGAGGGAAGGGTTTGGGAGGGAAGATAAGGAGTTCAGTCTTGGACATATTGAGTTTTAGATGGCGGGCAGACATCCAGATGGAGATGTCCTGAAGGCAGGATTAGACCCGAGCCTGAAGGGAAGGAGAGAGAGCAGGGGCAGAGATGTAGATTTGGGTGTCGCAGCCTTCTGCTCTTCCATGTCTCCAAGGAGGAGTCTCAAATCCTCCAGCCCTGACCTCTCTCCTTGTCTGCAATCTTGTATTTCCTCCTTCAGGACATCTCTACTTGGATGTTCCACCAACACCTCAAACTAAACATTGCCCAAAACAGAACTCCTCATTTTCCAACCCCGTCGTCTTCCTGTCTTTCCCATCACTATAGACATCACCGCTATCCTCCCCATCTCAAAAGTCTGTAACCTTGGCATTATCTTCAACTCCTCTTTCATTCGACCCATATGTTCAATCTGTCATCAAATCCTGTCAGTTCTACCTTCACAGTATTGCTAGAATTCACCCTTTCCTTTTCCACCCAAACTGCCAGTTCACTAATCCAAGCATTTATCATATCCTGCCTTGATTACTGCATCAGCCTCCTCGGTGACCTCCTTTGCCTCCTGTCTCTCTCCCTTCCAGTCTTTACTTCACTCTGCTGCCCGGATCATTTTTCTATAAAACCGTTCAGTCCGCATTTTCCCCATTCCTTAAGAACCTCCAGTGGTTGCCCGTCCGCCTCTGCATCAATCACTCATTCAATCATATCTGTTGAGCGCTTACTGTGTGTGAAGCGCTACAAAACACTTGGGAGAGTACAATATAATGACAAACAGAAACTCCTTGCCTCAGCTTTAAATAATCCAATCTCCTTGCCCCCCTCCTGGTTTACCTCACTGATTTCTTACTACAACCCAAATGGCATACTTTGCTCCCCTACTGCCAACTTACTCACTGTACCGCAAGCTCATCTTTCTCGCTGCCAACCTCTCACCCACATCTTGCCTCTGGCCTGGAACTCCTTGTTCCTCCCTATACGACAGACCACCACTGTCTCCACCTTCAAAGCCTTATTAAAATCACATCTCTCCAAGAGTGATTTTAATCTCTCTAAGAGGCTTTCCCCGACTAAACCCTCATTTCCCCCACTCCCTCTCCACTCTGCATCACCTGTGCACTTGGATCTGTACCCTTTAAGCAGTTGATATTCACCCCATAGCACTTATATACTTATCTGCAATTCATTGTAATGTCTGCCTCCCCCTCTAGACTATAAGCTCCTTGTGGACAGGAATCTATCTACAACTCTGTTGTACTCTGCCAAGCACTTACTGTGAGCCCACTGTTGGGTAGGGACTGTCTCTATATGTTGCCAATTTGTACTTCCCAAGCACTTAGTACAGTGCTCTGCACATAGTAGGCGCTCAATAAATACGATTGATGATGATGCTCTTAGAGAAGTAGCATGGTGTAGTGGATAGAGCAATCAGAAGGTCATGAGTTCTATTCCTGCCTCCTCCACTTCTCTGCCGGGCCATCTTGGGCAAGTCACTTCACTGGGCCTCAGTTCCCTGATCTGGAAAATGGGGATTGAGACTGGGACTGTGTCCATCCCGATTTGCTGGTACCTACCCCAGCTGTTAGTACAGTGCCTGGCACATAGTAAGTGCTTAACAAATACCACAGTTGTTATTATTACTGATATTGCTCTGCAATAGTAAGCACCCATTGACTGATTGGGCTTGCAAGCCTGAGCTGCTCTTTGTCAATCTAAAGTCAGAATTTCTGGGAAAAGTTCCCAGAATAAGACTGGTAATGTGTGAATCCAAAAACGTTATCCATGCTGGATAAGGTGATCCCTGCAACCATTAGGTGTGTATCACGGGCTATAATTGCCTCATGCAGATTTAGATTAAAAACGATTGATGATGATGATGATGATGATTAAAAATGGACATTCCCAGTGGGAAAAAAAAAACCATTATACAGTTGGCCAATTTTTCTTCCCCCATGTTGCATTTAATTCTCCTTGCAGACAGACAACTTTGCCACATCTCAAGGACATAATAGGTCTGAAACAGATCCAGATCTAGAACTATACATCATAAAATTTTAAAAAATGAGTCCAAAGATAATTTACTGGTTAATTTTGTAAATATTTTCACTTCAACTAGTCGATCACTCACCAAATATTGTTTATGCAGAGCACTGGAAGCAAAAGTCACCTTTCCCTCCCTCAAGGGGCAGTCTGATAGAGGAAGACAGGCAAGTGCAAGTTATTAATTGGTGGCCCTTTCTAAATTTGTAAGCTCCTTGTGGTCAAGAAATGGGCCTACTGAATTCTATAGTGTACTGTCCTAAGCACCTAGTACAATGCTCGGCACACAGCAAGTGCTCAATAAATACCACTAACTGATCAATTGATTGACTGGAGGGAAAAACAAGGATTCAGAAAGGAGTAGTATGAATTTGTCAGAATCAAATAGCTTAACAAATAATTCAATATGTATATGTCCAGAACTCTTGAAGATTGGTGTAAATACAAAAATTCTTTATACAGGTGGATTTGGGATTGATGGAACAGGGTGTTGGGAATTAATCAAGAAATGCTTCTCAGGAAGGTTGGATTTTAGGAGGGTTGACAGAGCATGGACTTGAGAGTCAGAAGGACACGGGGTTCTAATCTTGACTGTGCCACATGTCTGCTGCGTGATCTTGGGCAAATCACTTTACTTCTCTGTGCGTCAGTTACCTCATCTGTAAAATGGGGATTCAGACTGTGAACCCCATGTGGGACATGGACTGTATCCAATCAGATTACTTTGTATCTAAGCACTCAGTACAGTGCTTTGCACACTGTAAGTGCTCAAAAAATGTAACTGAATAAATATCTACCCTAGCACTTAGGACAGTGCCTGGCACATAGTAAGTGCTTAACAAATACCATTAAAAAAAAAAGATGAAGAGCTGCGGGCTGGCAGACTTGATTTGCACCCCACACTCGGCCCCACAGAAGCAGCATGGAGCACAGGCCTGGAAGTTAGAAGGTTGTGGGTTCTAATCCCAGCTCCACCACTTGTCTACTGTATGACTTTGGGTAAGTCACTTCACTTCTCTGGGCCTCAGTTACCTCGTCTGTAAAACTGGAATTGAGACTGTGAGCCCTATGTGGAACAGGGACTGTATCCAACTTGATTTGTTGTATCCACCCCAGCACTTAGGACAGTGACTGGCACATACTAAGTGCTTAATAAATACCATTATCATATCCATATCTGTAGTTTATTTAATGTCTGTCTCTCCCTCTAGACTTTAAGCCCCTTGTGAGCAGGGAGTGTGGCCAACTCTGTTGTATTGTACTTTCTCAAGGCTTAGTACAGAGCTCTGAACACAGTCAGCACCTAATCAATACCATTGATTGATTAATTGATAAAAGGAATTTCTAGGCAGCGAATACTATTTTCTAAAGGCAGAGATTTCAATAAGCACAATCACAGCTTCCTATGAGAATTTCTTAATTGAATTACTGTAATATGGGTGGCTTTAGACAGATGAGAAGCAGATAGAGCAGTGGAAAGGAAGGCTGGTGCTTGTGTAGCACGTTCCTAAAATGAAGCGACCCGCTGTTGGGTAGGGACTGTCTCTATATGTAGCCAACTTGTACTTCCCAAGCGCTTAGTACAGTGCTCTGCACACAGTAAGTGCTCAATAAATACGATTGATTGATTGATTGGAGCATTACACTCTTCCCATTGAAAAGAAAAGGCTTCATTTGTGAAAACACCCTTTCAGAAAAATGTGTTGTAGGTATCAGGGGTAGCGCATAATTCTTTAAAAGGGCTTTGTAGCTCTTGTGAGAATTAGACTGGCTACACTTCAACTCGGTTAGCTACTAGGGGGAGTTATAAACTTCATGCATTTTCACTGCTACTAAATCCCTTCTTCATAAAGTCTATTTGATCCAGATGTAGAATTGGAAGAAATAATTGTTTCCAGAAACATCACGGCTGTTTTTCTTGCCAGTAATTGGGTGACCTGCTTCACCAGGGACACTGGTGTGCTTCTGACAGACCTGGGAAGCTTGCTACCGTTTTTTAGGTGCTGTGACCTTGTGGGGAGCAGCCTGGCCCCGCGAGCCAAGCCCGCAGTTAGGGGTATCGGTGACCCTGTTCTTGCTCCTGGTGCTTTAGGCAGGAATCGACGCATGCACCAAGTCATCATCATCATCATCGATCGTATTTATTGAGCGCTTACTATGTGCAGAGCACTGTACTAAGCACTTGGGAAGTACAAATTGGCAACATATAGAGACAGTCCCTACCCAACAGTGGGCTCACAGTCTAAAAGTGAAATTAATGCAGCCCTCCCTGGAAACAGAGCTTGTCCTGCTGCATTAAAATAGTTCATTCATTCACGGAGCAGCATCACGCTGCAGCAGCCTGGTCTGGAAAGAGGAACCCAATTCCCAAGCATCATCTCCTAGTGTGGTTGAGTCAATCAATCAAATGATCGCATTTATTGAGTGCTTATTGTGTGCAGAGCACTGTACTAAGAGCTTGGGAGAGTTCAATATAATAGAGTTGGTAGACACGTTCCCAGCCCACAATAAGCTTACAGTTTAGAGAGGGAGGAAGATATTAATAGAAGTGAAAACCAGTTATGGATGTGAACTTTTTTCATTTAATCATATTAATTGAACGCTTACTATGTGCACAGCACTGTACTAAGTGCTTGGGAAAGTACAATACAGCAATAAAGAGAGACAATCCCTGCCCACAATGAGTTCACAGTCTGGAGGGGGGGAGACAGACATCAATCAATACAAATAAACAGATATCAATATAAATAAAATAACAGATATATACGTAAGTGCTGTGGGTTGTGAAGAGGTGTGAGGAGGAAAGGGAGCAAGTCAAGGTGATGCAGAAGGGAGTGGGAGATGAGGAAAAGTGGGGCGCTTAGTACAGTGCCATGCATACAGTAAGTGCTCAATAAATATGATTAAATACTTCGAAGTATGGCCCCCTCAGCCATCATTTACAGACTAGAAAGTGTAACCGAACTGCTTCTTTACAACAGTTCTGTGGAGACCATATGTTGTCTCCTTCGAGGGCTCCTCTTCCCCCCTCCCATCCCCTAACTGTGGGGGTCTCTCAAGGTTCAAGCAGCATGGCTCAGTGGAAAGAGCACAGGCTTTGGAGTCAGAGGTCATGGGTTCGAATTCTGACCCCGCCAATTGTCAGATGACAATCTAGAGCCGGAGGCAGAAGGTAATATAAAGAAATTATCAAGGGTGCAAAATCCAAGTGCAAAGCACGAGCGCTATTTTTTTTCTAATGATATTTGCTAAGCAATTACTCTGTGCTGGGCACTGTACTCCATGCTGCGG
This sequence comes from Tachyglossus aculeatus, assembly GCF_015852505.1. Taxonomy (NCBI): domain Eukaryota; kingdom Metazoa; phylum Chordata; class Mammalia; order Monotremata; family Tachyglossidae; genus Tachyglossus; species Tachyglossus aculeatus. The sequence goes on along the minus strand of NC_052066.1, from coordinate 40,294,916 downwards.
AAGATATGAGGTAATCAGGTTGGACATAGTCCATGTCGCATGTGGGACTCCGAGTCTTAATCCCCATTTTACTGATGAGGTAACTGAGGCACAGAGAAATTAAATGACTTGTCAGAGGTCACACAGCAGACAAGTGGCAGAGCCTGGAAATAAAGGAACTCACATAGTACCTAGCAGGAGAAGCAGTGTGGCCTGGCGGAAAGAGCACAGGCCTGGGAGACAGAGGACCTGGGTTTTAATCCTGGCTCTTCCAATTGCCTGCTGTGTGACCTTGGGCAGTACACTTCTCAGTTTTCAGTGAGAAACAGTTCTCCTGTTAAAACTGTGAGACAGGAACATGTCCAACTAAACTTGTATCTACCCCAAGGGCTTAGAACAGTGTTTGACACATAGTAAGCAGTTAATAAATACCATTAAAAAAGGTTTGGGGAGAGGTGCTATCTATTCTATTGCTCTCTCACTCTCATTTTTGCCCATAGGCTGTCCGATGGGATTATCCTAGTGAGCATCTGTTTTGTCTTCTATGTCGGTGTGAGTCTGTCAGTAGGTCTCTCTCCTCCTGTGTTTCTCTGGGTGTTCCTGTCTCTTCCTTTCCTGCCTCTTTCTCCCCCCACCCCTTCCCATTTTGAAAGACCTTCAAAGAAGCTCCACTCGCTACATTTGCAAGGAATTAGTAAATAGAAGTATATTAATTCATTTCCTATTTTTCTGGTTAATAATCATATATCAGGTGCAAATCCATTTACAAATGATTATTGGTAATTCGCAGTTTTTCCAAAATGTGGTCTGTGCAGGAATGACAACCTTGGTGTCATCCTCGACTCTGCTCTCTCATTCACCCCTCACATCCAAGCCATCACCAAAACCTGCCGGTCTCAGCTCCGCAACATTGCCAAGATCCGCCCTTTCCTCTCCATCCAAACTGCTACCCTGCTCATTCAAGCTCTCATCCTATCCCGTCTGGACTACTGCACTAGCCTTCTCTCTGATCTCCCATCCTCGTGTCTCTCTCCACTTCAATCCATACTTCATGCTGCTGCCCGGATTATCTTTGTCCAGAAACGCTCTGGACATATTACTCCCCTCCTCAAAAACCTCCAATGGCTACTGATCAATCTGCGCATCAGGCAGAAACTCCTCACCCTGGGCTTCAAGGCTGTCCATCACCTCGCCCCCTCCTACCTCACCTCCCTTCTCTCCTTCTACTGCCCAGCCCGCACCCTCCGCTCCTCCACCACTAATCTCCTCACTGTACCTCGCTCTCGCCTGTCCCGCCATCGACCCCCGGCCCACGTCATCCCCCGGGCCTGGAATGCCCTCCCTCTGCCCATCCGCCAAGCTAGCTCTCTTCCTCCCTTCAAGGCCCTGCTGAGAGCTCACCTCCTCCAGGAGGCCTTCCCAGACTGAGCCCCTTCTTTCCTCTCCCCCTCGTCCCCCTCTCCATCCCCCCGTCTTACCTCCTTCCCTTCCCCACAGCACCTGTATATATGTATATATGGTTGTACATATTTATTACTCTATTTATTTATTTATTTATTTATTTATTTTACTTGTACATTTCTATCCTACTTATTTTATTTTGTTGGTATGTTTGGTTCTGTTCTCTGTCTCCCCCTTTTAGACTGTGAGCCCACTGTTGGGTAGGGACTGTCTCTATGTGATGCCAATTTGTACTTCCCAAGCGCTTAGTACAGTGCTCTGCACATAGTAAGCGCTCAATAAATACGATTGATTGATTGATTGAATGATAACTGCTGCATAAGCAATTGCCCCCACCCCTATCCAAGGTATGGGTTTGATCCATTATTTTATAACAATAAAATAAGGGCCAGTAAGCTTCAGTGAGAGGTGCTTCATGGATTCAAAGAACTATTGGGGGTCTCTCCATCTGGAGTGTGTAGAATTGTCCATCCAAACAGCCATCTACATCCAAAAAGCCACCACGCTGGTCCAGGCTCTTGGATTCTGACTTAACTATCACCTTAATCAGTCAGCCAATCAATAGTATTTAGTGAGCACTTACCGTGTTTCTTGGGAGAGGACAGTACAATACAATCGGAAAACACATTCCGTGCCCTCAAGGAGTTCACGGGATCTATCTTCCTATCTTCCAGCCCATACTTTTCTCTTACTTTACATCCAGTGGTTATACATTTCTCTCCACATCAAGCAGAAACTCTTGACCCTCAGTTTCAGGACACTAAATCAGCCCTGCTGCTACAGCTCAGCTACTCTCCAGCCAACTTACTCAGTGGGCCTAATTCTTGTCTATCTCACTGTTTACCTCCTGCTACCTCCCCCTCGGTGAGCCCGTTGTTGGGTAGGGACCATCTTTACATGTTGCCAACTTGTACTTCCCAAGCGCTTAGTACAGTGCTCAGCACAGCGCTCAATAAATACGATTGAATGAATGAATTTGGATGCTCTCTCCATCTTCAAGGCCCTTAGAAAATCACTTTTCCATTTATTCATTCATTCAATCATATTTATTGAGTGCTTACTGTGCTCAGAGCACTGGACTAAGCGCTTGGGAAAGTACAACAATAAACACACACATTCCCTGCCCACAACAAGCTCTCCTCCATTCATTCATTCATATTTATTGAGCGCTTACTGTGTGCAGAGCACTGTACTAAGCACTTGGGAAAGTACAACAATAAACACACATTCCCTGCCCACAAGCTCTCCTCCATTCATTCATTCATTCATTCATATTTATTGAGCGCTTACTGTGTGCAGAGCACTGTACTAAGCTCTTGGGAAAGTACAATAAACTTACACATTCCCTGCCCACAACAAGCTCTCCTCCATTTATTCAATCATATTTATTGAGCGCTTACTGTGTGCAGAGCACTGTATTAAGCGCTTGGGAAAGCACAACAATAAAACACACATTCCCTGCCCACAGCAAGCTTCAGGGGTGGCCTTCCCTGATTCACCTCTTATCTCTCCACGCTCTCTGTCTCTTGACTACTTCAGCATATCTATAACTCACACTCTGACCCAGTGGCCTTATATACTTATACTAATAATAATAATAATAATGGCATTTGTTAAGCGCTTACTATGTGCCAAGCACTATAATGTTGTTCCCCCTCGCTAAATTGTAAGCTCCTTGAAGGTAGGGATCGTGTCCATATGGTCTACTGTATTGTAATAATAATAATAATAACATTTATTAAGCACTTACTATGTGCAAAGCACTGTTCTAAGCACTGGGGAGGTTACAAGGTGATCAGGTTGTCCCAAGGGGGGCTCACAGTCTTAATCCCCATTTTACAAATGAGGGAACTGAGGCCCAGAGAAGTGAAGTGACTTGCCCAAAGTCACACAGCTGACAATTGGTGGAGCCGGGATTTGAACCCACAACCTGACTCCAAAGCCCGTGTTCTTTCCACTGAGCCACGCTGCTTCTCTTGTACTGTCCCGAGTGCTCAGTATGGAGTGAATGCTCATTCATTCATTCAATCGTATTTATTGAACGCTTACTGTGTGCAGAGCACTGTATTAAGCGCTTGGGAAGTTCAACTCGGCAACATATAGAGACGGTCCCTACCCAACCACGGGCTCACAGTCTAGAAGGGGGAGACAGACAACAAAACAAGTAGACAGGTGTCAATACCATCAGAATAAATATGATTATAGTTATATACACGTCATAAATACTGACCGCTGAATGGACACCACCACAGAGTGAAGTTCACCTATAGGCACGTGGTTATAGTCCAGTGTGGGACCCAAAGATCCAAGCACACAAAGACTCCTCCCTTTGTTGTGCTAGTGAGAATTATCATCGTAACGACCCAGGTATTAAAGTGCTCACTACATGCCAGAGCCCTGCAGTAGCACTAGGGTAGGGAAGGGGAGAGATTCCTACCCACCAGGAGCTCCCAGGCCCTTTAGGCTGTAAGCTCATTGTGGTTATTCATTCATTCAAGCACTTACTAATAATAATTTAATAATAATAATGATTTTGGTATTTGTTAAGCGCTTACTAGGTGCCAAGCACAGTGCTCTGCACTGTAAGCACTCAATAAATACAGCGTGGCTCAGTGGAAAGAGCCCGGGCTTGGGAGTAAGAGGTCGTGGGTTCTTATTTTATTTTATTTTGTTAATATGTTTTGTTCTGTTGTTTGTCTTCCCCCTTCTAGACTGTGAGCCCGCTGTTGGGTAGGGACCGTCTTTATACGTTGCCAACTTGGACTTCCCAAGCGCTTAGTACAGTGCTCTGCACACAGTAAGCGCTCAATAAATATGATATGAATGAATGAATTAATCAGATCACAGTTCCTGCTCCCCATGGGGCTCCAGGCCTAGGGGGAGGTAGAAGAGGTATTCTGTTCCTGTTTTGCAGGTGAGGAAACTGAGGCCCAGAGAAGTTAATAATAATAATGCGCTTATTAAGCGCTTACTATGTGCATAGCACTGTTCTACTTGCCCAAGGCCACCCAACAAGCATTTTGTGGCACCCGGCACTGCATTTGATTTTGCTAGTCTCACAACCATTTTGGAGCATCTGCTCCAAGAATTTTACCTTGATTTTGCTGCCCATTCTGGGGGTGTGTGCTGCAGATGACTCCCAGTTCTCAGCTGAGCCTCACTTGATGTCTCAGGCTTTGTTTTTACTGCGGCCCTAAAACATCTCCTTTTTCTCCTTCGTCTTCAGCCATCAAACTGCACCTCACTCCGTATCAGCGTTTGGGTACCGTTATTGGCGTCCAGTCTCCTCCCATGCTGTAGTACCCAGTGAAACACTGTTGTGAGGTTTAGTTTCAGGGCTAGAAGGCTGACTTGGTTCCAGGGCTTCATCGTCTGTGTTGTTGCCTTGCCACCGTATGTTGACTATGCCTCTCAATCACCAACTTTTCCATTTTAAATTAAAAAAATTAATTTCTTAGACTATTGTTGAGATTTCCTATACTGTATTATGCAGTTTGTGCCAAGCACTGTACTAAGCACTAGGATAGAGCCAAGATAATCAGATCGAACACCATCCCTGTCCTGTGAGGCTCAATCTTACGGGGAAGGAGAATAGATCATTTATCTCCACTTAACAGCGAGGGAACTTCGTTACGGAGAAGTTTGGTGTCTTGACCGAGGACACGTAGCTGGCAAGGAGCAGAATCGGGACTAAGACCTAAAATATCCTGATATGATGATGATGGTATTTGTTAAGCACTTACTACGTGCCAAGCACTCGTCTAAGCACTGGGTAGATACTAGGTAATCAGGTTGTCCCACGTGGGGCTCACAGTCAATCCCCATTTTACAGATGAGGGAACTGAGGCACAGAGAAGTCAAGTCTCGGTTCCTCAGTTCCCGTTCTAGTTTCTAGACTGAGCCCGTTTTTGGGTAGAGATCCTCTTTATATGTTGCCAACTTGTACTTCCCAAGCGTTTGGTACAGTGCTCTGCACACAGTAAGCACTTAATACAATTGAATGAATGAAAGTCACTTGCCCAAGTCACACAGCTGATAAGTGGCAGAGCTGGGATTAGAACCCAGGACCTGTGACTCCCAAGCCTGTGCTCTTTGGGTTACATTGCCTTACCCCCTTTCAGGGTTGCACCTGGAGAGTTTGCAGTCCTCTACCAGTCTCAGCTACAGGAGGGAGAGTCAAGCAGAGGCCTATTCCTTCCATTCCTAGCTTGGCCAGTGGCTAGCGAGCGGAAGGCAATCTGCTACAAGTCAAAACTCACCCACGCTGGGCAGTAGCTGCATGGGAGAGAGTCGAGAGCAGAGACTTGAGTTGACAGAGGAAGGAGGCAATTGTAAACCACTTCCATATTTTGACCAAGAAAACTCTACGGATCCACTACCAGAACGATTCCAGATGGAGAGGGCATTCAGGGAGAGACGTGTCCGTGGCGTCCCTGTGGGTCGGCAACGGCTCGACGGCATAAGACAAGACATTGCCTTGCAAGTTTCTGTTGCCTAGTAGCCCAAGCTACAATTTTTATTAGTAAAAATAAAACTGAAGTCAATTCGATCTCAAACCCGGATCCTGAAATATAACATAGCATTAACTTCGGAAGGCTGCTTTTCCTCAGAGGAAAAATGTAATTGACTGAAATGTGAAGATCTCAACTATAAGATAAATCTCTATTGTTGCATTTTGCTGTTATAAAGGTGTGTGTGTGTGTGTTTCTCCACCTGAGTATTTTCTGAGCTCGTCCCCTCTCATCCCCCCCATCTTACCTCCTTCCCTTCCCCACAGCACCTGTATATGTTTGTACATATTTATTACTCTATTTTACTTGTACATATCTACTCTATTTTATTTTGTTAGTATGTTTGGTTTTGTTCTCTGTCTCCCCCTTTTAGACTGTGAGCCCACTGTTGGGTAGGGACTGTCTCTATATGTTGCCAACTTGTACTTCCCAAGCGCTTAGTACACTGCTCTGCACACAGTAAGCGCTCAATAAATACGATTGATTGATTGATTGAGCTCCATCCTTCCTGCCTATAACATCTCCTGCTCCAAGCTATTGTAGGCCAAATATGTTTCCTTAGTGATAGCCACGGAGATTGGCCACCAGCATTGTAGTTTGAGTATAATAATGTAGGTATTTATTAGGCACTTACTACGTGCCAAGCACTGTTCTAAGTGCTGGGGTAGATACAAGGTAATCAGGTTGTCTCACGTGGGGGTCAGTCTTCATCACCATTTTACAGATGAGGTAACTGAGGCACAGGTTAAGTGAAGTGACTTGCCCAAGGTCACACAGCAGACAAGTGGCATATATGCCCTTGCCCTTTTGTGGGCGGAGAACATGTCCACCAACTGTTACTCACCCAAGTGCAGAGTACCTGCTCTGTACGATTATTCTCCAGAAGAGAATAATTAGAAGCAGCATTAATAATTAGAGAAGTAGCGTGGCTCAGTGGAAAGAGCACGGGCTTTGGAGTCAGAGGTCATGGGTTTAAATCCCGGGTCTGCCAACTGTCAGCTGTGTGACTCTGGGCAAGTCACTTAACTTCTCTGTGCCTCAGTTACCTCATCTGTGAAATGCGGATGAAGACTGTGAGCCCCATGTGGGGCAACCTGATCACCTTGTAACCTCCCCAGCGCTTAGAACAGTACTTTGCACATAGTAAGCGCTTAATAAGTGCCATCATTATTATTATTGGAGGGAGTGTGTTTGAAAAATGTAGTTTTATTATTTTCAGGTCCATACTGTATTATAAACCGGTCTTTGGTATTTATTGAGCGTGATGCGTAGAGCACTGTACTAAGCATCCGGGAAAATCAAAAAAGAATTAGGAGCCACATCCCGTGCCCATAACAAGCTTAGTCTAGAGGGAAAAACTGCCAGTGGCCACCATTAAGTAGTTCTTACCCGTTACATGGTCCCTAGAAACACATCCTCACCCCTACCACGGTTTTTAGTTGGGGTTAGCTGATCAATAATCTTACTATCCTTACTGGCTGAGCAACAGACGATGTATCGCTGGAGCTGGAGGGATGAGCCGACTGGGTGGACCCAAGGGACAGCACTTCTGGTCTCTGAAGGGGGAAACCCCATTACTTCCCCCAACTTCAGCCCTGTGCTATCACCACCTTTCGCAGTCTAACTCCCCACTTCCCTGTCCCAAGCTCCAAGCATCTACATTTATCTCTGTTCAAGGCAGGAATATATTTTTTAAGCCTGACAATAAAGGGGTTTAAGCTAGGAACCTACCAGCCGTGCACTCTTCACACTGAGTAGGTGGCGATGGCGGAACCCGTGCTAAATTCCTGGAGAGCAAAGGAGGCACACGAAGAACAGCAGAAAGGTTTTGGTCACGAGTCCTGACAAAATGGGCAGTGTTTTCTCTAGTCAAAACAAATGATGTACGTCACAGATTCTCAATTAGTGGTGCCAACTGCACCAAGTTAGAGGAAACCTTGGGTTCTGAAGAAGTCTAGAATTACCACACAAAATCATCTTTCCCATTAGAACAGGTTTGTTACGGCATTAAACTTTTATTCATAAGGCAAAGGCTTTTTCGAGGAGAGTCTGCTCTTGTAGGACTGTTGCTTAATACAAATGATCTCCAAGGTTTTCAGCAAACTGTTTTCAACTCAGATATTAAGTGAAAATTAGTGTTCTTCAGATCTCTATATACCACAGCTACTGGGTCCAGATTGATACCTTAGAATTTAAACAAGACATACATTGTGGATCTCCAGTAATAATTTTAATTTTAAATAATTTTACATGAAGCTACAGCTGAACCCTTACACTTTTGCATTGGGATGGGGTGGGAGTTGGAGAAAGAAGTATAGGGAATCCTTGTTCTGTTTGTTGAGACAGTCGGTTCCTGAAAAGCCCTTGGGTTGGAATACGTAAATCAGATCGACTTTTCTTATAGGAACAATTTTACAAGTGCAGGTTTGGTTTCTGAACCATGGCCAGATGCCTGATTTTTTTTTTTTTAAACCACAACTTCCTCCTCAGATGAGTAATTACAATCAATCAATCGTACTACTCAATATGGTGCCCACTTCTATATAGTTGTAAAACAGACATGCCAACCCTTCCTGGTGAATCACCCCTTCACCCCCCCACCGTCGCACCAGCCTAACCCTACCCCGTCACCCCCAATCCTCTTTAAAACCTTTCCTCCTCTTCCCCCGCCCCAGCTCTTCAAGTTACCTTCCCCATTTGCCCGCGGCTCCCCTGCAGCCTTCAACCTTGCTCAGACCCCTAGACTTAGCACCGTTAAGGAGGATAAAGTTATAAAGTCAAAATGGTGTAAATTTAGAACCGATTTTCGGGCTGTTCGACTAGGTTCGAAACATCAAGTCAAGGACGGCCTGGGTGCAAAATGTCATCTACGAGGGAATTCAGATGCATAGCGTTATTCCCCACCAGCTCTAATTCTTGAGCATTACAATGCAGATACACTTTATGGAAAAGCGCATGGATACTTCATGGAAAATATTTTCCCTCCAATTCTGGCTTCAATCGGTTCTTTGACAAAATCGAGAGCGTCAGAGGTCCGGAAATCTCAGAACTTAACTTGGAACACCGAACCGCTTCCCTACTGTTAATTTCAGCATGTTGTTTTCTCAAACCCCTCCATCCCTCCCTCCCCCCACCCTGCCCTACGTAAAACACTGCTTTGTTTTTTTTTAAAAAAAAGAACCCCACACACACCACACCCTAGGTAAAACATTGCTTTAAGTTTAATGTTTATTTCCCCAAGACAGCCCTAGCCTGAATTCTACTTGGATAAATTTTACAAGCTAGTTTTCTGCTGCTTCTAGTTTTCAACTTTAACCACGTTTCGGATGACAAGGAATGCTGCAAAAATACTCTAGTCCAACAAAGAATTATGATCACAAAATAATCTTTATCCATTCTACAGTGTTTCAGAATTACCAGTTGATTTTTCAACACAAAGTAGATATAGATGCTAATGGTGGCTAATCTGGTATGTTTCTTATAGCAAACTGTTGTTCATGCAACACTTGTGCTCAAAGGGGAAGGCACAGGATTTCCTACAATGAGCCACCTTATAAAGAGTTCTCCTTTTTGTACAAATTTTTTCATGTCCCATTAATTTAGTGTGCAGAACCTCAAAACTGAGGTATTATTCCAATTTATAAAAACCACTTGCATGCCTTTTATGCAAGTTTTAAAAATACAAAGTGTTCTCCCTAAAGTGGCTCAAAATAGATTGTTCATGGCTGCCTACATCTAAGATAAAAAGATTCTAAAACAATTGAACAGATTAGGCATATTATTAAAGGTGTTCAAACCATTACTTGATTTGTACATCTATTCACACCTCTTCATCGGTCTTTATTCGGCAGTACATATGCACCAAATTTCATTTTAGAAGTTTCCATATCATTTTCATAGAAAACAAAGTTTGAAAACAAGTAACATTTAAACACAGCACGGTATTCTACCACAACTGAAACTTTTTTTTTTTTTTCTTCTTCTTCTTCTTTACAGGACTCAACAAAATCTAGAAATGAACTATGCCGTAGATTACCACATGCAAAGATCTTTTTATGTTATCTCTGAAAATGAAAAGGATGGCTTTTAAAGCACATTTTACTGTTTCCTACTATTATGGCGACTTGTGCGTACTGCAACACAGTCTATTTTGAGGGAAATTTATATGGTTTTTTTTCATGCAAAAGTCTACACAAATTAGTTTTGATGATATGGAAAAGCTTTTCATAACATCAAACACTCATCTGGTGCAAATGCACAGGGAAGCCTTCCTGAAAAGTTTTCTGACTCGACAAGCAACTAAAGCCGTACTAGGTAAAGAAATTAAAAACAACTTTAAAAAAAAAAAAAAAAAAGGAAAAAAAAGGAAAGGAAACACAGGCTGCAGGAGTAAACCAAAGTCTGCTGCTAAACCGGTCTTTGTTTTCATGTCCAGTGTAAGTTAACACTTATGATCTCGCTTTGATGATTGGTTAGGTTTGTCGTCAGCCCCCTGAAGGCGATTCAAGCTTGCATGCGTTCACAGACAGCACCACAACCATACTCTCGTACACACGCCACTCCAGGGCTAGGAATCCGCTTCACGAGTGAAAAGCCCTAGATTGGAAAGATGAGCCTGGCTCCACAGCTTCGCGACCAGACATTCACTCAATGTTGTCCACTCACACAGTGCTTCATAGCAAGGCCTGGGCTCATTCCCCTTAGACTTAGAGGGCATCCTACTCTCTCTTGGAGGCTTACAAGGCCCGAAGATGAGAGTTACTACACTGTCCCCCCACCAACTGCTCTACTAAGTCAACGCTCCTTCTCAGGCATTGATGATCTTGGACCTGTAGCCCTTTTGACTTTGAACAACCTAAATAAGCATTCGTGTGAAGTTTTTCGTTACATTTTGCCACTCATTCTCACTCGCACCCACTCGCCACCTTGACTTCATTTGGGCTTTTCTGGGATTCCAAATGAAATCTTCACATTTTCTTTCCCCGATTTAATGCAGCAGCAGATCCCATGAGCCAAGCATGATGGATCAAACTTTTTTTTTTGTTAAATATCAGTGCTGCATTGTACCTAACTTCCAAAACATCTTTCTAAAACTGGAACCCTTCCGCTGGTACATTGGCAGATGAATTGAACCCAAACGTTCCACCTTGTATTGCCTCCGGAACAAGGCTAGGATCTTCATCAATCTAGTTGGGATGGGGGGTCACAGGGAAGAAAAAGAAAAAGAGAAAATAAGTAAGTTTATATTCTAAAAGCAATTCTTTGTACCATTTCAGAATGTAGTCTTCTCCTCCCCCCCCGCCCCCACCTCCTTCATATCTTTAGCTAGGTAGGCTTTTCATTAGGAAAAATTTATAAAGGAGCAGAAACAGGGAGAACCTTATTTTCTTAAAAAAAAAGTCATCATTCATTTAAGTGTGACTCTATTACTCCAGTACCCCTAAGCGTTAGCTGGAAATTTAAGTTTTGGTGCTGTATCCTGAGCTTAGAAACTAATGAATGATCTCTTCCTACCAGGCATCACACAAAGTTTGTGTGTCCTGTGATCCTAACACTCAGTAGTCTGTCTTGAGCTCTGAGAAAAGATATTTTAAGTTTTCTGAACAGAGCGCACAGCACTCTACACTTGCTTGCATAAATGAGTGGCAATGGTTCCTGAAAAACAACCCTGAAGGAGGCTTAGAAATAGGGTAAAATGTTTTCAGGAATGTCACCAAAGGCAAACAAAAAGAGAAACGTTTTGATTTCAATATATTTTGTCTGAGAAGACACTTGGATGCCACCCGTCAACATGGAAGAAAAAAGAAAACAACTGCTCCTAAGAAACTGGGCAGAACTCCTGACTGTCCAATGTAGAAGCTGAGGATATACAAATGGTCGAGGCCACTTTTCCCAACCAAAAATAATGGGAGATAACAGATCTATACAATTGGTTAACTGAAAATGTGAGTTATTCAAGATTAGTTGGTTTCTACAGTTTCCATCCTATCAGGTATCTATTTGTTTTTCAAAAACACCGGCTCCTGATGTAAACATTAAACCAGGTCATTTAGAATGACCATCTGATCACTTAGAATTGTGCCCTATGATTCCCCCCAAAATAGCGATTCCCCCTTACATTCAGGTTTTTGAAACCATGAGGACTTTGAGATAAAGTAAATTGTGCTGTGGAATTTGAAAATATATCACATCTGATAAAAAAAAACCCAGAAAAATAGTTCAAATATCCCTTTCACAGAGAAATTGAATGAGCCTGTTGTTGGGTCGGGACCGTCTCTATCGTGGCCAACTTGGACTTCCCAAGTGCCTAGTACAGTGTTCTGCACACAGTAAGCGCTCAATCAATACAACTGGATGAATGAATGAACGAGCCCGTTGTTGGGTTGGGACCGTCTCTATCTGTGGCCGACTTGGACTTCCCAAGCACTTAGTACAGTGCTATGCACACAGTAAGCGCTCAATAAATACCACTGAATGAATGAATGTAATATGGACACAATTTTTCATTTATCGGAAATTATCTACTAGTCTCTACTAACACCAATGAATTGATTTTTTAAATGCATGTTTTCTCACATAGATCAGCAGCAGCTACTGAGTAATTACCGAGACTATACTGATGATCTGAGAAGCCATATGGACTGCTAGGTTATATAAAAGTTATATAAGATATGGCATTCTAAAATATTCTATTTTTGAAGTTGTTTTTCTAGAGTAGTCTTTTCAAATTGCTGGGGTTGAAAGTTCCAAGAAAAATTATATTACAGAATTAAGTTGTTTTAACTACTTAATACTGGTTTTTGACATCACTGCACTTATAAACATGCTCTATCTTCCATTCTGATTGTCAAGCCCTCCCCCCGCGAGAATGGCAGCCAAATGGAAACATTCAAGAGAACAATCACTGAGGAGGGTTATTTATCTGGTGGAAAAAGGGATTACTGCAATTATGGATCTATTAATAATAATGTTGGTATTTGTTAAGTGCTTACTATGTGCCAAGCACTGTTCTAAGCACTAGGATAGATATACGGTTATTAGGCTGACCCACTTGGGGCTCACAGTCTTGATCCCCATTTTACAGATGAGGTAACTGAGGCTGAGAGAAGTGAAGTGAATTGCCCAGAGTCACACAGCTGACAAGTGGTGGAGCCGGGATTAGAACCTACTTCCTCTAACTCCCAAGCCCGGGCTCTTTCCACTAAGCCACACTGCTTCTCAATGAAAGCAGCACCTACTTTGAATATCTACTGGTCTAGTGCAGTAATGTGTTTTGTCTTTTTTTAAAAAATGTAAAACTACTGTTAGTTTACTATAAATGTAAGGAGGTGCAACTGTTTCTAACACTGGGCAAAAAACTACCTTCTGAGCATTCCTTGTACTATTAAAAGGAGGGACTTTAAAATGAGGCACTTGCCTAGAAACAGCAACCAGAGAAGCAAAAGCTGCCAGTTTCCTCTTAGTATAATTCTGGTTCATTTCAATTTCAACTTAATATGCATAGTTATCACTAGAGTACTCTAATCTTTTCTTTGCTCTCACATTTATATAGTTAAGAAAAGTAAAATTATTACATCATCTGATGAGAAGAACTGATCAATGATTTCATAAGCAAGTTTGTAGATGTCTTCATTTTCATGGTTTTGAAGCTGTTCGATCTTCTCCAGACCTGCAAGAAGCATTTCATTCTTTTAAGTGAAAGAAATGGCAGTAAAATTAGATTGGCTGAAGAGTGGGCTATCTGGTAATCAGAACTATCCTTTCCAGGACAAAAACATAGAATTTGACGACAGGAGCGGGGCAGGAGAAATAAGGAGGCGTGTACTGCCCATAAAGTACAGCTGCTTTAATCCTTAAATGGATTAAGTGAACCCTCAGCAGAATTTTCTGTTTGGGAACATTGATACTGCCTCTCTCCCAGAGTCATTTATCGTCTCAGCATTACCCTTTAAAAATGGAGTTATAGAAAAAGGAACATTTTCCCAATATGAGTTAAATGGACAATGTTTGGACACAGGTAGAAAACGAGCACACTGGAGTAAAATTAAATTCCGACTGCCAAGAAAACTTGGATTTTCTATTTCATTGGGGTAATTCAATTTAACGGGCTCTTTCAATTGGGTTCCACTAATGACACAATATGGCCTAGTGGACAAAGCACAGGACTGGCAAGAGGGAACCCCAGATTCAAGTTCTTACACTGTCCTGCTATTGAGGCACAGAGAGATTATGGGACTCGCTCCCAATTTCCTCATTGGTAAACTGGGGATAAAATAGCTGTTTTCCCTCCCTTTGGGACTGAGTGTCTATTGGGGATTGGGGAGTGAGGGGGGTCGGGAGGGAGAGGAGAGGGAGAGAAGGGACAGGGAGTGCCCTCAGGGACTGTGTCTAACATAATAATTCTGGTATTTGTTAGGCATTTACTGTGTGCCAGGCACTGTACTAAGCGCTGGGGTGGATCCAAGCAATCAGGTTGGACACAGTCCCTGTCCCACATGGGGCTCACCGTCTTAATCCCCATTTTACACATGAGGACCCAGGGACAGAGAAGTGAGTGACTTGCCCAAGGTCACCCAGCTGACAAGTGGCAAAGCCCAGATTAGAACCGCTTTTTAGAGAAAACCACCTTATAATTCTGCCTTGATAAAGCCTATTCAGTTATCTTGTGGAGACAGTAGTGGATTTTTCAAAACCTTACTGTTTTATTTGGTTTCGCCACCAAGAATCGAAACAAAATACAGATAAAGAATTCTAACGTTGCTTAGAATTCAGAAAAGTAAATGGCAAAAGCTGGCAAAATGATTAGGCTTCACTAGCTGCTGTGAGCATTTTAACAACTTACCTCCACATTCTTCTATAAGATTGGCTATGGTTTCTGCCTCATCTTCAGCCATTTTTAATATATTACTTAATCCATCCAGCACCACTTGCACAACTTGAGCATCTTTTACTGTTAACAAGTTACAAAAGGGTGGGATAACATTTTGTTGGATAAGATACGCCACCTATGGAAAGAGAATACAAGGGAAAAGACAGACATGCTGAAATCAAGAACTTTAATTTTACACATGTTAATTCTAGACTTTGTGGGGAAGTAGAAAATATAATTTTTGTCCTTCCAGAATAAAAAGATATATTAATTGGGTTTGAGAAGTTCAAAGAGCCCATTACACTGACACACGGACCAACCAGAAAGCCTGCTGATTCCCTGTTAATATAGCAGACTCACAGCCACATTAAAACAACCATCAGAAAGCTCTTGAACAGACTCTCTCCATTAATTTAACTTTATATTCCAGGGGAGATGGAAATAAAAAGGAGATGAAAGGACAAGAATATGTACCTAGAGAATGGAGAAAAGGTTCTAGGGGCACAAAAAAACCCAACTCACTTTTCCCCATTTTCTGTCCAAAAACCAAATACCACTGAGATGAAAATGACTGCCTTTTTTTGTGAAACCCGAGAAAACTCAGAACAAAGTTCCCCAAAACTAGGAGATGGCTAAAATTTTGGATGTTGATATAGAGACTCAAAGATATACTGAGAATACAGCCCTTATATCCAGAACAATATAGATGAAAATGCTTTTAACAAATATTTTGTTGAAAAATATGTTCTTTCCCCCAACACCACTCTTCCCCCTCACCCCCTACCCAGGATCCCTCTGTACCAGCGCCAACCCTCAACTCCTCCCTCCCGGCCCCCTCCCTCCACTCCTCCCCGCCCCCACCCCATCCCAGTTCTCCTTTCTCATCGCCACCCCTCTTCCCACTCTCCCCGCCTAGGCCCCCGCCAACTCATCCCAATCCAAACCCTCCCCACCCCTCGCACCCTTCCCCCTCCCTCCCCTCCGTCCACAGCTGCTGCCAAGTGTGGCCTCTGGAACCCCCGCTCCGTTACAGGTAAGTTCCCTTTCATCCTGGACCTATTTCTTTTTCCAGCTCTCTACTCCTCCTTGCCCTAACTGAAACATGGCTGTCTCCGGAAGACACGGTCTCTTCTGCTGCTCTCTCCAGTGGAGGCCTCTTCTTCTCCCACACCCCCAGACTCACCGGAAAAGGAGGAGGTGTCGGTTTCCTTCTCGCCCCCCAATGTCGCTTTCGCACTATCCCTCCTCCCCCTTACCTTTCCTTCCCTTCCTTTGAAGCCCACATTATTCGCCTCTACCACTCCCTCCAGATTCTTGAAGCCATCATCTACCGCCCCTCCAGCCCCGCCTCCAACTTCTTTAACGATTTTGACCCCTTCCTCACCTTCCTTCTCTCCTTTTCCATGCCCACTCTGATCCTCAGAGACTTCAACATCCACATGGATATCCCTGGTAACTCCTCCTCTGCCGCCCGCCTTCTATCTCTCCTTGACATTGCCAACCTCTTGCTCCACCCCACCTCGCCCACTCACCAACTTGGTCACACCCTCGACCTCATTATCTCCTACCACTGCACTATCTCCACCCTCACCAACTATGAAATCCCTCTCTGATCATAACCTTCTCACCTGCCTCCTCACTCACACTCCTCTCCCCTGTAAATCTATATTACTACCTCACAGAGACCTCTGCTCTCTCGACCCATCCATCTTTCTGAGTGCCTCAAACCCCACCTCGCCTCCCTTTCCTCTCTACCCAACCTTGATGATCAGATTACTGCTCTCAACTCTACCCTCTCTACTCAACTCGACTCCCTCGCTCCCCTTTCCCTTTGCCACTCTCATACCACTAACCCAAAGCCCTGGATCACTGCTACTGTCCGCCTCCTTCGCCCTTATGCTCAAGCTGCTGAAGGCTGCTGGTGAAAATCTAAACACCATGCCAACCTCGTTCACTTCAAGTTTATCCTTTCCTGCCTTAACTCTGCCCTCTCCTCTGCCAGACAACACTATTTCTCCTCCCTTATTGACACCCATGCCCATCATCATCATCGCTGCTTGAGAAAGCAGTGTGGCTCAGTGGAAAGAGCCTGGGCTTTGGAGTCAGAGGTCATGGGTTCAAATCCCGGCTCTGCCACTTGTCAGCTGTGTGACTTTGGGCAACTCACTTCACTTCTCTGGGCCTCAGTTCCCTCATCTGTAAAATGGGGATCAAAACTGTGAGCCTCCCGTGGTGTCCCAACCTGATGTCTGCCCGCCATCTAAAACTCAATATGTCCAAGACTGAACTCCTTATCTTCCCTCCCAAACCCTGCCCTCTCCCTGACTTTCCCATTGCTGTTGACGGCACTACCATCCTTCCCGTCTCACACACCCGCAAGCTTGGTGTCATCCTCGACTCTGCTCTCCCGTTCACCCCTCACATCCAATCTGTCACCAAAACCTGCCAGTCTCACCTCCACAACATTGCCAAGATCCGCCCTTTCCTCTCCATCCAAACTGCTACCCGGCTGGTTCAGTCTCTCATCCTATCCTGACCGGATTATTGCATCAGCCTCCTCTCTGATCTCCCATCCTCCTGTCTCTCCCCACTTCAATCTATACTTCATGCTGCTGCCCGGATCATCTTTGTGCAGAAATGCTCTGGGCATGTTACTCCCCTCAAAAATCTCAAGTGGCTACCAATCAACCTACACATCAGGCAAAAACTCCTCACTCTCGGCTTCAAGGCTGTCCATCACTTCACCCCCTCCTACCTCACCTCCCTTCTTTGCTTCTACAGCCCAGACCGCACCCTCCGCTCCTCTGCCGCTAACCTCCTCACTGTGCCTCGTTCTCGCCTGTCCCGCCGCCGACCCCCGGCTCACGTCCTCCCCCTGGCCTGGAGTGCCTTCCCTCTGCACATCCACCAAGCTAGCTCTCTTCCTCCCTTCAAAGCCCTACTGAGGGCTCACCTCCTCCAGGAGGCCTTCCCAGACTGAGCCCCCTCCTTCCTCTCCCCCTCATCCCCCCCCACCTTACCTCCTTCCCCTCCCCACAGCAACAGTATATATGTTTGTACATTTTATTACTCTATTTTACTTGTACATATTTACTATTCTTTTTATTTTGTTAATATGTTTTGTTTTGTTGTCTGTCTCCCCCTTCTAGACTGTGAGCCCACTGTTGGGTAGGGACCGTCTCTATATGTTGCCAACTTGTACTTCCCAAGCACTTAGTACAGTGCTCTGCACACAATAAGTGCTCAATAAATACAATTGGATGAATGAATGTTCTTGCTGATTAGAAACAGAGGGGAAAAAAGTGACTACTAACTGAGGGAAAGAGACAAATGAAAAGGCGGCACTGATAGGCACCATGGGTATCTGTCCCCACCCTTTGGAGCCAGGAGGAGGGCCAGGAGTCCAAACAATCAATCATATTTATTGAGTGCTTACTGTGTGCAGAGCACTGTACTAAGCACTTGGGAAGTACAAGTTGGCAACATACAGAGATAGTCCCTACCCAACAGTGGGCTCACAGTCTAGAAGGGAGAGACAGAGAACAAAACAAAACATACTAACAAAATAAAATAAATAGAATAGATATGTACAAGTAGAATAGAGTAATAAATATGTACAAACATATATACATATATACAGGTGCTGTGGGGAAGGGAAGGAGGTAAGGCGGGGGGGGATGGACGGGGAGGAGGGGGAGAGGAAGGAGGGGGCTCAGTCTGGGAAGGCCTCCTGGAGGAGGTGAGCTCTCAGTAGGGCCTTGAAGGGAGGAAAAGAGCTAGCTTGGCTTCTTGCTCCTTGTCACAGGCTGCAGCTTCACATCCTCATCCCGCCATTTGGAAGGGAATAATAATAATAATAATAATAATAATAATAATAATAATAATGGCATTTGTTAAGCGCTTACTATGTGCAAAGTACTGTTTTAAGCGCTGGGGAGGATGCAAGGTAATCAGGTTGTCCCATGTGGGGCTCACAGTAATAATCCCCATTTTACAGATGAGGGAACTGAGGCACAGAGAAGTTAAGTGACTTGCCCAAAGTCACACAGCTGACAAGTGGTGGAGCTGGCATCTGAACTCATGACCTCTGATTCCCAAGCCCATGCTCTTTCCATCGAGCCACGCTGCTTCTCATTTAATTGGATTCCCATGGGGTTTTGGGTCAGGTTGCAAGTTTCTCTAGTTCCCATATCAGAGCTCAGTAGAGGCAGGTTAGATATACCGGCCTTGCTCTTATCCCAAGCACTTCTTGAGTTTTTGGACTCTGTATCTGCTGAGGTTCCAAAGAGTTAATTGGCTGGTGGTGGCAGTGGTGGGAAAAGATGGAGAAAATGGTATGAAAGGTAAGCCCTCTCTCCTTCCCCTCTCTCCTTTCAAGCTGTCCCTAGCCAAACACTCAAGGCATTTATTTCATATCTTACCTTGATTTCCCCATTACTATCACTGTCAATGGTATTTACTGAGCACTTAGCACTGTACTAAACATTTAGGAGAGTACAATACAACAGAGTTTGAAGACATTCCCTGCCCACAATGAGCTTAGAGTCTAAAGTCTACAGGCATGAATATAAATAATTTATAGATATGCACCTAAATGCTGTGGGATTAAAAATGGGGTGAATATCAAATGCCCAAAAGGCCAGAAAACCAATTGCATGGATGATGCAGAAGGGAGTCAGGGAAAAGAGGGCTAAATTGAGGAAGGCCTCTTAGAAGAGATATGACCTTAAAAAGGCTTCGAGGGTGGGGAGAGTAGTGATCTGGTGTATATAGAGGGGGAAGGAGTTCCAGGCTAGGGGGAGGATTGGGAAAGGGATCAGCAGCAAGATAGGTGCGAATGGGGCACAGTAAGGAAGCTGGCACCAGAGGAGCTAAGTGTGGAAGGCTGGACTGTATTAGATGAGTGAGGTAGAGCAGGAGGTGGTGAGCACGTGTGCTTTAAAGCCAAGGGTAAGGAGTTTCTGCTTATGCTCTTACTTTACCTATTCAACATTATGCTATCGATGATGATAAAATTGCCACGTTTCCCCACTGGGTCCTGGACAGGGTAAAGGACTTTCCCCGCTCCTCCCTAAATGAAGAGCTGGCATCCCTTTTGTAATCGTCACTGCCCCAGATGAAAGAATCGGATGTCTTTTCTATGGCGGTTCAGATTTTGCTACTTAAATTTCCTGAGCTCCAAACAAGTTGTTCATTTGTCATATTTGGTCTACTGAAGTTAAAGTTTTACTCACTTGATCTTTCCTTCCACTGATGGTTAAGTTACTTATAGCCCAAGCAGCTTCTTTCTGAGTGCCAAAATCACCCTAAAATGAGGGAAAAAAAACCACCTAAGAATTTGAAGAAATCGAAGAAAGAATACATTTTTCATAGAGTCTTTTTCTAAAAGTTGTATCAAATGAAAGGACCTAAGGATCATTATGCACACCTAAGGTAGAACAACCAAACCGTCTTAGCTAGAAAAAAACATTTCTGATTGAGTAACAAAACAATTTCCACAAAAATCCATCAAATGGTCAAGAATCAACCTGAACTATAAAGTGCTCACCTTTTGGCAAAGTAAAATACTGGCATCTTTCCAACATACACCCCTTCCACTCGACAATGCTACTTCAGGTGTGACTGGCTGATTTTGTTTTTTGGAAATGATGGGGACTGGAATTTCTTAACAACTGACTTCTAGGCATTTTAAAGGTAAATTACTCCCAGTGCCCTAAACCTAAAGTATTGTAATCTTTGGTAATGAGATCTCACTTCTTTCAATTAGCACAATGCTGGCAGAAGTAAATGTCAAAATTTGAAATGGGATATCAAGTCACACTGTTAATTTTATCAGTCTGAATTTAACTGGATATTGCACTTTGAGACAATCGAAATAGAGGAAAAGTGTGGAATACCACAATACTATCTTTTAAGCAAGTCCAACATGTAGGAAAACATGAAGCTGATAATCTAGGAAGGTTTCATAATTTTAATTCATATTTGTGCCAAGAGTACCAATTACATTTGATTGCAACATGGGTTTTGGCCCAGTTTGGGGACACACCTATGATAACACATGACACACAAAACAGTAGATATATCTGATTTTAAAAGTACAGGATGAACATTACCCACACATGCTTCGGAAGTGGTAAGGAAAAGTATGAGTCATAATTGTTTGATGCCCCCATTTTGGACCTAGAACCATTATACTTTATAACCATCTCAGGCCGTCACTGACACATCCTGGCATTTTGAAAACTGCCTCTTCATTCTTACACATTACAGTTCTGAACTGGGACCATACCTCCTGGGCACACTAATTTTTGATAAAAGAATCAAATGTTGGAGCCATCAGGAAATACGCTGAAAAGAACAATATTCATCATACATACACTATAAAAAATACTAAGTGTTCTACTGTCCTTGGCTCCTGGCTCCAAATCAAATTTCAAATAAACCCATTGATCTAGCGAACGTATTCACACTGAGACAAGTGTCCCCGTCCCTGCAAATAATTGAACAAGAAAACTTACCTTATCTAAAAGGTGTATTATCATTGGTACGAGGTTAGCCTCTATGACTGCCTGAACTTGTTGCTGATTTCCTGCGGTGATGTTAGATAGGAACCATACTGCTTCCTGCAGAACAAAAACTCTTCAATATTTTAGAGATGTCATTTAAAAAAAATGAGACATTGAGTTTTGTTCAGAGGTAAGTGCTCAATAAATATCTCTGATTAATCAAATCAATAATATTTATTGAGCACTTATATGCAAAGAATTGAAAAGAAGCATTTAGGAAAAGACAAAAGAGCTAGCAAAGTGCTTGCCTTCATACAGCTTACAGTCTAGGGATTTGACAGACACTAAAATAATTTACAGACAGAAAGATGATGGGACAGAGGATATGTGCATTTAGTGCTTAACAGGAAATGTAAAACAGTGGCTAAGTGCTAAAGGATGTTATGAGTACACAAGTACTTAAATGACGCAGAAATGCTGAAGTGACAGTTCGGGGAGGGGAGAAATACAATTTGGGAAGAAAGATCTTGGGAGGAAAAAAAAAGAAGCCCCCTGAAACCAGGAGCCATTTTACTTGGGTAGTTTGATGAGCCATCTAACCTGCCAATTATTTTTGGTTCAAATTACTCTTTAAAATCATAATGACTGTAAGCCACCACTTGATATGCTAGACCACCAGAGACTAGGTTATAGCACTTATTTCAAAAGACAGCTGGAGGTCTCACTGCAATGAAGAAAACTTTCTCTTTTAGTTTCAGAATGGAGGACAAGAGTTTCCCGGCCCAAATTTGGAGTGAGGCTTACTTGTGGATGTTTATTATCTCTTCAGCAAACAAGAGCCCCAGAGCCAACCCAGCCACCTCCCGGGAGGGAGCAAGGAGTCAGACAGATACAGAGCCACGAGGCCGACTCCACTTCTTGGCGCTTCAGCCCGGGAGTCAAGTGAGATTACACCATTGCCTACTTCGCCCTTAGCTCCCTGACAGGGCCTGGAATATGCTCTGGTGCCAGAGAACCTGAAGTGCCCTGTGGCAGCTGGGGAAACCCCACAGTGCTCATCTGCACGGCTGACGCTCCACTTTCCAGTTTGATCGGCTCTCCTCCGCCGCTGCTGCGTGTCCCAGGTCAGTACTGTAGTCACCGCCACTTGTAGCGTCGGCAGCGGAGGGTAACCATCCTTCTCTTTCTACCCCTCGTCACCTCCCCCCGTTTGCCCCTGTGCTCAAAATGAAATGTAAGGTGCCTTTGGTCTCGACGCCACTCATGGAAACGAACAGCACGACCACTGCTACCAAAGCCGACGGGATAGGAACACACATACTCACTGATCTAAGCTTGGAATATTTCTGTAACTGTCTCCAGGATAAAATGTCGGGACAATCTAGTCCTAAGAGTGAATATGGGCTACAAAGGTCACAAACACTAGATTGTGAGCCCCTAGGGTCAGAATCTACGTAATTCCCACAAGTATACACTTTCCCAGAGCTTAGTGTATACTACTTTTATTACTGTATAGAAAAAATTCGCTCCTTTGGATCAGATCACAGGTGCACAGAGATGAACCTGTTAGAGATTTTTGGGCGCTAAGCTAGTCAGGTGAGCTATTTTGGGGGCTATAATCACCGGCAATGTTGCTAATGAGGCCCACATATTTGAGCAACAGCCTCAGATGCACTCCAAAATCAGCACTACTAAGTCAGTGCCCCCTTACCATAGCCTTATATCCAGTCATACACAATCAAACCATTAAAATTTACACTAATGCTAAAACTTAATTTTACGACTAAACCCTCCCCGGCCCCCACACGTCATACACCATTCAACCACTCCCAATATCTCTATTTCATCATTTCCAAAAGAGCAAGATAAGTGTTTTTGCAATTTCATTGTTTTATTTCTTCACATTGGAATGAAGTGCTCTCTTCTTTTTCTGGTACATGAGGAAACTAATTCCGTTTAGGAGCTTATCTCAGGTCCAGATCTTTTAGGCAGCGTTTCCCACAGAGGTTGCACAGATTATACCTAATTGTTTTCCTATTTAACGTACGAAGCCCAGTCTGTGGCCCTGTTTCTTATTTAGCACCCTTCGCTTCCACAACGGAGTATTCTATTCGTTTCTTCCTAGGGTCCACATGTCATACGGATAGTTTCATCAGGCCTGGAGCCAAGTAATAGACATGTTAGTATACGTGTATCCAGATTTTCCATACATAGCACATTTTGAAATAACACAAACTTAGAATACAACAAACTTGTCAGAATGCTTATTTTCTCAATTCCCATAATCTCCTACGCCTGAGTATGTTCTACTGGGGTCTACGAACATGCTAATACCTTAGAGGGCTTCCCTCAATCAAAAGCGGTGGCACAGTACATGACTTGAGACATGACTGCAATTGTGCCAACAGTTCTGATTAGCTCCAAAAAGAACTTTAAAACTGTGCCTCGTTTACGTGGAATTAAATATTGACCTACCTTATTAATTTTTTCTTTGGGATGAGTCAGAAGTGCTGGGAAGTGTGAAAGAGCATCACAGTTCAGAACTACTTGGGTCTGTTCATCAGTGCCGGTCACGATGTTGCCCACAGCTCTAAGTGCAGCAGTCTGAAACATAAATACACTTCATCGTCCCAAGAACAGGAAAAATACCACAGCTTGGTCAGGCCTATGATAGACCCCGCTCAGAATTTTACCTCTGAGAGTAGCAATGTTTCTAAACTCCCAAGCTGTTACATCCAAGTGGAGTTACATGGGCCTATCTCTTTGGTGTTTTGTTTTTGTTTTTTTATTAATCCCCCTGCTCTACATTGCCCAACATACAGTGGGCCTTTTTTGATGTTGCTGATTCAGCGCTCTTACCTGAGTCGTGTCGGATGGCTCAAATCCATCACCACTTCGCTGAAGTGTGGATTACATTTTCTGAAGGGTATCACCTTGAATTTGCTTACCCTGAAGCTCGCTGGGCCATTTTTCAGCCCACGCTCTCAGCTTTAGGAGGTCTTCTTGCAATCTATCTGGAAGGCATTTCGCCATCTGGAAAAGCTTTGTGTCACCCATAAACTTTCACTGCTAAATCCTTTCCCATTTTGTCAAATAAAACCAACCCTAGATAAATCCCTGGGGGAACCCTGCTTTCCATGTTTCTCTATCCCAAATAGTAGCCCCTTATCCCTACTTGTCTACAATAGAACACACGCCCAACCCCAATCAAAATTCCTCCATTCTTTTGCAAACTTTAATTGTGGAACTTGTCAACAATCTTTTGTAAAATCAAAATATAGTATACCCTTTGCCCCTCTATCCACGTGCTCATTAACCCCTTTGAAAAATCCAGCAGATGGGACATGATTTCCTCCTATAAATACATGTCTTTTTTCCCTACAATAAGCTGTCCTCACTGACCTAAATTTGACCAATTTGCCAAGCCTACTGCTGGGAATAATCAAGTTGTAATTTGCAGGATCACCTCTAGAACCGTCCCCCAACCCCCCTTTAAATAGTATTTGTTAAGTGCTTTCTATGTGCTGGGCACGACACTACACACTGGGGTAGATACATGTTACTCAGGCTGGACACAGTCTATATCCCACATGGTTCTCACGCTGTTTAGCCCCATTTTACAGATGAGATCTCAGGCACAGATAAATTCAGTGACTTGCCCAAGGTCACACAGCAGACAAGTAGTGGAGCCAGGAATAGAACCCAGGTCCTTCTAACTTTCTGGCCCGTGCACCATCAACTAGAACATGCTGCTTCTTGATGGCTGAAATCCATCATCACATTCACATTGGCATTCTTTCAGCTCTCTGGCCCAGGGCCATTGATCATTCGTGCTCGTTCCCCAACTTCCCCTTCAAGTTCCAACAGGACTCTAGGGTGGATGCCAACCAGCCCCAGTGATTTATTTAGATTTAGTTTATCAGTTTGGTCTACAACATCCTGTGTGGTTACCGCAACTGAATCCAGGTCCTCTGAACTACCTGTTACAAACCACCACTTCTGTGTGTGGGATGCTCTCCGATAACTTCCCATCTGGCAAGACAAATACCTTCCCATCTGGCAAGACAACATTAACTAAGCTGAGAAACAGCATGGCCCAGCTGATAGAGCATGGATCTGGGAGCCAAAAAGACCTGGGTTCTAATCCCAGGCTCTGCCACTTTTCTGTTGTGACCTCGGGCAAGTCACTTAACTTCTTTGTGCCTCGGTTACCTCACCTGTAAAATGAGGATTAAGACTGAAAATCCTTTGGGGGGCAGGAACTGTGTCCAATCTGATTAACTTTTATTTACCCCAGCGCTCACTACAGTGACAGACATAGTAAGTGCTTTTGTACATTATTAAAAAAAAAAATCACCTGGCTCTCGCCTTTCATAGAATGACACCACCTTAGCCAAGTTTCCAGGCCTGGCTATCATTAGCCTGCTGTGAGATACTGGAAGAGGACAACATAACTTTCCCAACTGCCCTAAGATGAACAGTTGAATTTATCGATGTGGTACACTCACTCTGCTGTCAACTCTGATTGTTTCAGTGCTGCCCGAGCAGGCTCAAGTAGGCCACGTCAGATCCAAGTAGGCCTCTCCGTGTCTCTTTTAGCATTCATCCGTCCCTGTAGAATTCCACCTCTGATCTGAATGGCAGCTCTCAGGGCAGCCTAGTCCCCCATGGGCACAGGTCTATCCCATGAAAAAGCAGCCCGGATGGAGGTGGGGTGGTCTGCATTACCCAGCAAGGGTAATACCCACGGTGCCGTCATACAACCGTGATACACTGTATTTGAGCCCCATTTTCTTAAACCACCCTGGGTCTATAAATCCCAACACTCCCTTGGGAATAAGTGCACTTGCATGATGTCACATGTGACCTCCAGTGTCTTAGGTCAGGATGGGCCATCACCCCCTTTGGTTTACTATTAGTAGGCACATGAGAAAGAATGGAACTTGGATTTCGAATTCCCAATGACAGGTGGTCTCTGGTACATTATATCTCACAAACTGAATGGGCTTGCCCAGCCAAAATGACTGCAAACTGGCCAAACCTTTGTGCACTAAAATTTTGTAACTTCTCAGAGCCCAAACCCAATTTCATATTTTCATCAAATACACTACTGAATCCAATAGAACACAAAAGTTGAATGACTAAAGACTTCAATTTCATTCTGCTACTAGCCTGTTGTTGGGTAGGGACTGTCTCTATCGGTTGCTGAATTGTACTTTCCAGCCGCTTAGTACAGTGCTCTGCGCACAGTAAGTGCTCAATAAACACGACTGAATGAATGAAACAACCCATACTTAAAATTTGAGAAGAACCATGGCCTAGTAGGAAGAACACAGGCCCGCGAATCAGGAGCTCTTGGTTCTAATCCCAGCTCTGCCACTTCCCTGTTGTGTATTCTTGAGCACGCCACTTCTCTGTGTCTCGGTTTTCTCATCCAATAAGCTTACTCTGTGAAGAGCTTGGTAGTAACACAGAGTTGGAAGTTTACACGCAATGCAACCAGTTCCGCCTAACTCATGTTCTGGCTACCTATTTGGGATTGGACACAGAATTAGGGAGAGTTCTTCTGACAGCAGGTAGTCGGGTCAGAAGGAATGGTTGTGGGCTCTATGCCTCAGCATCCAGTACAGTGTGAATGCTAAAACGCAAGGTTTCCTTCACATGGGGTTCTTCAAGAATGCTGCTGCTGCACTCTAAGACACAGAAAGTTAGCCTTTGAAAATAAATCTAAAGCACTTATAGTATGAGATCTTTGGTCACGTTGCATCTGTTTTAACTGGCTTCCGACTTACCTGAACTTTAACTTCCTGGTGGTTGAGCAGAGGAACCAAATGAGGAACTATTCCAGAATCTATTACCATCTGTATCTGCTCATTTCCTGCATCGGTTAGATAAGACAGGGCCCAGACGGTATCTACCAATATCTAATCAACAAAAAAGAGAAACATATATTACTAAGATAATACTAAAAGATGTCCAAGGATCCAAAGCTTTATTTCTCACTTCCTCCTTACTTTCCCGGAAAGTACTCATAGGACTATAATTGCTCAGGATCCCTCCCCTCCCCAGCCATAGCCTCTTCTGGACTTGGAGAAATCTAAACTGAGTCACTGACATCCCCTCCCCTAGCAGCTGCAGACCGCTATAGCCAGAGTTGAAGGTAAAGGAAAGTATCTCTAAAGTTACAAGTCAAGAGTTCCTCTTGATGGTAAGTAATTTGTGGGCAATACAATACAAGCCCCCTCTAGACAATAAGCTCACTGTGGTTAGGGAATGTGTTTGTTATATTGTTATATCGTACTCTCCCAAGTGATTAGCACAGTGTTCGGTACCCAATAAGTGCTCAATAAACACGACTGACGGTACAACTGTTAGATCGTACTCTCCCAGGCGCTTGTGAGAAGCAGTGTGGCCTAGTGGATAGAACACAAGCCTGGGAGTCAGAAGGACCTGGATTCTAATCCCAGCTCCTCCACTTGTCTGCTGTGAGACGTAGGGCAAATCACTTAACTTCTCTGTGCCTCAGTTCCCTCCTCTGTAAAACAGGGATTCAGACTATGAGCCCTATGCAGGACAGGGACTGTGTCCAACATGATCACCTTGTATCTATCCCAGCACTGATCAATGCTGAACTAATATCACAATTATTATTATTATTATTACAGATAGTAAGCTCTCAAATACCATTGACTGACTGACTACTCTGTTGATATCTGGCAAAAAAGACATTTATGATAGTCATTTTTGAATACTATCTCTTCCTTACAACTGTGACTAATAATAATAATAATAATGATGGCATTTATTAAGCGCTTACTATGTGCAAAGCACTAAGTGCTGGGGAGGTTACAAGATGACCAGGTTATCCCACAGGGGGCTTGCAGTCTTAATCCCCATTTTACAAATGAGGTAACTGAGGCATAGAAGTTAAGTGACTTGCCCAAAGTCACACAGCTGACAATTGGCAGAGCCAGGATTTGAACCCATAACCTCCGACTCCAAAACCCGTGCTCTTTCCACTGAGACATGCTATATGCTGAGCATTGTGCTAAAGTGCTGGGGGAAAATAAAAGACCCCATGATTGTAGAAATCCAATTCCCAGTACAGCTAATAATAATGACAATAATACTTGTCATATTTGTTAAGTGCTTACTATGTGCCAGGCACTGTTGAGCGCTGAGGTGGACACAAGCAAATCAGTTTGGACATAGTCCCTGTCCCACATGGGGCTCACAAACCATCTCCATTTTACATATGAGGTAACAGATACAGAGAAGTGACTTGCCCAAGGCCACACAGCAGGCATGTGGAGAGCATAATCTCTTAAAATGATTCAGTTGAAATAGAAAGTTCAAAGCAGTTCCCAAGCTTTCCAGTTCAAATAGACAAGACACCCTCAAAAACCCATTTGCAGTGTTCAATGCAAAGTAAAGATACTGTGCCAAAGGACAATTTTCAAAAATGAATTTTTGAATTTCCCATCCCCACAGCACAGAAGTATATATCTGCAATTTATTTATCTATTTATATTAATGTCTGTCTCCCCCTCTAGACTGTGAGCTTGCTGTGGGAAGGAATGTGTCTATTTGTTGTTATATTGTACGCTCCCCCAAGCATTTAGTACAGTGCTTTGTACGCAATATGCGTTCAATATAATTGAATGGACGAATTATTCCTTAGGGAGTCTTCAGAAATTCTCCAGTCCCCACAAAAAAAATATGCAGCAAGATAACATTAAGTGTGTGTCCTAACATGCCTAGGTGCATCCAGCCTTTGCAAGTTAGAGCTAATCTAAACTACAGATCAGATTTTCCAATGAGTTGGCTTTGCTCATAAATAAGGAGTGACCCCACCAGAATTTATTCTATAAGTTAGTTAATTCCTATGTGAATACACTTAGAGAGATATTTCTACAAGACATTAAGTTTCTGGGAAAAAAAACTCAAGAACATGGACAAAATTAGGCAGCCACATGGAGCGATTTCCATGATTGATACACAGAATCATGTATCACAGGTAGAGAATTGTAAAGACCATAGTAATAAAAGACATTCAGATTCACAGTATCAATAGTAATGTCACTAGTAATAACAGGAGAAGCAGTCTGGCCTAGTGATTAGAGCACGGCCCTGGGAGTCAGAAAGACCTGGGTTCCAATTCCGGCTCTATCATTTGTCTGTTCTATGACCTTGGGCAAGTCACTTAACTTCTCTGTGCCTCAGTTACTTCAACGGTGTTTTAAAGACTGTGAGCCCCATGTGGAACGTGGACTGCGCCCAACCTGTCTAGCTTGTATCTGCTCCAGCACTTAATACAGTGCACGGCACAAAGTAAGCGCTTAAATATGTCATAAAAAGCAAAGCTTTTAAACCTTTAGCCTTGCAGGTATATTTCAGTTTTACAGCATACTTCACCTTCTGAAAAATGCACTGCCAACACACTCTAATTCTAACTCAATTCCAACTAATTTAATTGCGTTCCAAAAGCTTCATAGAGACTTGAGGCAATAACCTACCAGATAACCTGAGAAAATTTAGGTAAGGGCACTACATGGATATGAACGTGTCTGCTAGTTCCGTTGTACTGCATTCTCCCAATCAATCGTATTTACTGAGCACTTACTGTGTGCAGAGCACTGTACTAAGCGCTTGGGAAGTACAAGTTGGCAACATATAGAGACAGTCCCTACCCAACAGTGGGCTCACAGTCTAAAAGGGGAGACAGACAACAAAACCAAACATACTAACAAAATAAAACAGAATAGGTATGTACAAGTAAAATAAATAAATAAATAAATAGAGTAATAAATATGTACAAACATATATACAGGTGCTGTGGGGAAGGGAAGGAGGTAAGATGGGGGGATGGAGAAGGGGATGAGGGGGAGAGGGAGGAAGGGGCTCAGTCTGGGAAGGCCTCCTGGAGGAGGTGAGCTCTCAGTAGGGCCTTGCATTTAGTACAGTGTTCTGCACATAGTAAGCACTCAATACCATTGATTGATTGTATAGGAATACTCTGATGGCAGAAGGCAATGTTAAAGGCTTCCCAAGAAGCCTGCTATTCTGAAGCAGAGAGCAATCTGCTACAAGTCAAAACACCCCTGTGCCAGGCAGCAGAGGCGTGGGAGAGAGTTGAGGGTGGAGACTCAAGTTTACTGCAGGAAGGAGGCAATGGTAAACCACTTCTGTATTTTTACCAAGAAAACTACCACAACGATTGCAGGTGGAGGTGGGGCGTTCTGGGGGAGATGTGTCCACGGTGTCACTATGGGTAAGAGACAATTCCACAGCATAAGACAAGACCCCAACAGTACTTGGCATTTAATAATAATAATAATGATGGTATTTGTTAAGCGCTTACTATGTGCAAAGCACTGTTCTAAGCGCTGGGAGGGATGCAAGGTGATCAGGTTGTCCCATGTGGGGCTCACAGTCTTAATCCCCATTTTACAGATGCGGTAACTAAGGCACAGAGAAGTTAAGTGACTTGCCCAAAGTCACACAGCCGATAAGTGGCAGAGCCGGGGTTAGAACCTATGACCTCTGACTCCCAAGCCCATTAGTATGCATTTAACAAGTACCATTATTATTATTATTATTACTATTACAGCAAACAGTCAATAAAGACCCGACTGACCTGTCCAAATGTGTAGATATGTATTAACACAGTAATTCCACTGATGGCCCTAAGGAGCAAAAGGACTGCCAGTTTCACCATGGTGACCCAAAAGGCCAACGGTGGACAGTTTACGATGGGCAGGGCTGGGGAAGAACCCCAGAGTTGGGTCCGGGATGGGGAGGATACTCAAGTCAAGGGTGGGCAGTTCTGTATTCAGAGCGCTGTGCCCATGTTTCCCAAGGTATCGTTTGTCCTTTCCGGAGGAGCCACCACAGCCACCCCCTCACCCGGGCTCAGGCCCGCTCCTCTCACCCTCCTGCAGGGTTGGAAACAGCACCAGAGCTTCGTCCGGGGCTCGGCAGAGTTTGGATGCTGGGGATGGGCACTGCAGGGCTAAAGTGGCATGCCCCAACTTTCCTGCAGGAGGGCTCACTAATAATAATAATTATAATAACAACAACAACTGTGGTATTTGTTAAGCGCTTAGTATGTGTCAAGCACTGTTCTAAGTGCTGGGGATGATACAAGATAATCAGGTTGGACACAGTCCCTGTCCCACACAGGGCTTACAATCTAAGTAGGGAGGAGAACATAGACCGTTCTCACCTGTCCCGCCGTCAACCCCTGGCCCACGTCCTCCCCCTGGCCTGGAATGCCCTCCCTCCGCACAACTGCCAAGCTAGCTCTCTTCCTCCCTTCAAAGCCCTATTGAGAGCTCACCTCCTCTAGGAGGCCTTCCCAGACTGAGCCTCCTCCTTCCTCTCCCCCTCCTCACCCCCTACTTTACCTCCTTCCCCTCCCCACAGCACCTGTATATACGCATATGTTTGTACATATTTATTACTCTATTTTACTTGTACATATTTATTCTATTTATTCTGTTTTGTTAATATGTTTTGTTTTGTTGTCTGTCTCCCCCTTCTAGACTGTGAGCCTGCTGTTGGGTAGGGACCGTCCCTAGATGTTGCCAACTTGTACTTCCCAATCACTTAGTACAGTGCTCTGCACACAGTAAGCGCTCAGTAAATACGACTGAATGAATGAACATATACTGAATACTCATTTTACAGATGAGGCAATTGAGGCACAGACAAATGAAGTGACTTGCCCCAGGTCACAAAGTGGGCACGTGTTGGAGCCAGGATGAGAAGCCAGGTCCTCTGATTCACAGGCTCCTGCTCTTTCCACTAGATCTTGCTGCTTCTCTTCTCCAGGGGAACCTCCATAGGGGTCACCTGGGTTCTGGAATCCACTCATTACTCAGTCTCTACCCTGAATACCCTCTAGGTCATTTCCAAACTCCAACAGGAAGATGTGCTGTGAATCTGAGATGAGATGAGATGGACTGTGAGCCCCCCGTGGGACAACCTGATCACTTTGTAACCTCCCCAGCACTTAGAACAGTGCTTTGCACATAGTAAGCACTTAATAAATGCCATTATTATTATTATTATTATAAACCCAAGTTTTAACTGAAAGAATAGAAACAACCAAGATTTCCCCAAAGCCTATCATGTGTAGTAGGAATTGAAGTTTAGCAAGCAACTAACCTGTCATGTACCACTAACTCCCTGCCTCACCTATTCTTAGGTGACATTTGCTTGTTTGGTTTCAGTGCTAACTCAGTAAGCCCAGTACTGGGCATAAAAACATTAATCAAAAACTTTTACTCACATTTACATCTGTATGGTGAATTAAAACACAGAGGGCAGGAAGTATCTAAGGAGAGAAACATAAACATATTGAAATGTCATTGATAACATTTTTAACATTTAGTTTCTTTAAAAAAAAAATGAAAGTGAAAGTTACCTCCTGAATGGTTTCCATTGGCGGTGGTGGATCTTTGTGGCGACATAAATTGACCATGACCCAAGTAACATTTCTTAAAAATGTTATGGGAATAGATGGGCTGATGAAGGAAAGCAGAGGCTTCACCACTCCAAGACTTATGACATAATCTCTACACTGGGGTCCATCACCTGTGGTGAGATTGTTTTACATTTATTACATTTACCAACAATGTAGTAGAGCTAATTTCTCAAAACTCAATTGAACATTAAAATAGTTATGTTTACTTCAAGGATTGAGAGTTTTCAGTGACATACAAATACAGCAAAATAATTGGTGTCACAAATTAATAACTCTTAGCAACTTGAGATTTTTTTTGACCATTATTTATTTTCCCCAGGTATTTAGCCATTTACCTCTTAAGAAGCCTTTAACATTAGCTAAATCTGAGTAAAATCACTGCAAAATTGGTTCAGAGGATAGTGTGAGGATATCTACTGCGCCTCCCAATTAAATGCTTAGTATGGTGCTCTGGCCACAGTTAGGCCCTCAATTACCATTAAATGAAAACTACTTTTATTGCCACAGTAAAGATAACTGACACTTTGGAGAGGTGGAAAAAAAGGTAAGCCTTTTGCTAATTTAAGTATTTCCTGAAGATTAATAAACAAGTAAGTGAGTCAACTTGTGAAGGGTTCAAAAGAGCTATTAACTTTTATAGAATTGTTTACATGTAAGTATTGGTTTCAGCAAAATTAAAAGGACTAACTGCAGTATGGGGATGGGAGGGATCAACCAGTAGTATTTATTGAATACATACTGTTCTAAGCACTGTACCAAGCATAGAGTTCTGTCTACCCACTCTCCTAAACACTTAGAAAGGTGATCTGCATATAGTAAGTGCACAATAAATACCATCAATTGATTGCAATAAAGTTGGCAGAAGTGGTCTGTCTTCAAGGAGCTTACAATCTAGAGGGATTAAACAGACCCTAAAATAAAATACAGGTAGAAGCAATTGAGAATAGGAAATGTAGTTTCAGAAGGTCCTTGAAAATGGAGAGCAATGACTTTCCAGATGTGATGAGGAGGACATTCCAGGCAGAAACTCTTGCTGAGCAAGAGGTCAACAGTGAGAGAGATGAGGACAAGGTACATTAAGTAATTCGGCTTTAGAGGAACAAAGGGTGCAATGTCGGACTGTAGTGGGAAAGGAATGAGGATACATCTGGAGAAGAGCGCTGACCTTCTAAAAAGTCAATGGTCAGGAGTTTCTGATGAAAACGGGCAACCACTGGAGGTTTTTGATGAGTAGAGGGATGTGCAAAAAATGATGTTTTTTTAAAAAATGAACTACGTAAATCAGTGAATGTCCTGGAGAGGGGAGAGACTAGAACCAGAATCTGCAGTAATTAAATCAGGGTATGTTATAACAAATTCCTGGACCAGCAGGGAAGCAATTTGGATGGAGAGGAAGAGGTGGGACTCTGGAGATGTTATAAAAGAAGAACAGGATTTGATGACAACTGAATATGGGGATTGCGGGGTGGGGCAGGGGAGGAAAAAAATCAAGAATAATTCCATGTTTTAACGTGGAATTTTGAGAGACAGAGAAATGGTGGTAACTGCCAACAGTGACTGGGAAGTTAGGAGGAGCACAAGATTTGACAGGAAAGATGAGTTCATTCTGGGATGCACTGAGCTTGACGTCGCAGCAGGACATCCATGGAGAGATGTGATGGAGGCAGGTTGAGCTGTGAGTTTGCAGAGAAAGAACGAGGTCCGGGGTTGGTGAAGTGGTTTTGAGAATCATCTGCGTAGAGGTGGTAGTTGAAGCAGTGAGAGTAGATGAGCTCCTCAAGAGGGTGTACTCCTAGTATGCTGGGCAACTGCTCAACTTGAGTGCACTTGGTAAGTACTCATGATGTCCATGACACGGACGTGCAGTATGCAGTTGGGCTCCAAGTCTCTGTCACAGGCCAATCACAGCTTACTCAGAACGTGTTTTAACAATCAGCTCAAGGCCTGGGGATTCACAAGTAGGGTGGCCATTCTGCAATGGTCAATTTTCCGCACAAGGCCGAAGAAACAGAGTTGGAAAAGCACCTCTTGCCGTGACTCAGGGTCTCTCAAGTTTTCAACACTAACACAGTCAGAAAGCAGTATCTTTTTCAACTTAGGGTGCTACTATATTTGATTTCTTTTTGCTCCGTACTGCGCACTCGAGTTGAAGGACTAAAAAACAGGTTTCCAACCGGAGTAAATCTTTGCATCTCTGGTCAACCTGAACGTTACATCCAACATGTCCTCGCCTTGCAGACAAGTTGCAGAACCAGGATTAGAACTCTCTTCTTATGACTCACAAGCCTGTGCTCTTGCCCCTAGGCCATGCTGCTTCTCTGCCGAGCTACCCCAGTGCTACGGATCACTACGCCTAAAGGAGACCAAGGCAACGTGCCAGTGGGCTGCAACATGGAAATCACACTCACAAACAAAGATCTTCACTGGTAATTTCAATCTGAATGTCAGTACGATCGCAGAATTTTGTTACCTAGTTAACACACTGTACACGGATACAACAATCAAATCAGAAAGAAGGCAGTACCAAATGGACATCAGCATTGTAGCGCTGCCCATCACAACGTGACTTCCAACTTGAACGGCTCTATCGGCCCTATTCAACTTCCTACTGGTCATACTCAATATCCAGGGGTATGGCAGGATCAGAAACATCCAAGTCCTGGAACAAGGTCAGTGTGGCTATGCTTTCTTCAATATGACTTCACTCAATGGGGCATGGGAGGAGAATGAACTGACAGCCGGCTATCCAGACAGTTAGTACTGTATGGCAAGCTGAAGTGGGGCAACTAAAAAAGAGGGGTCAAGTTTTGAGGATGCAGTAAAATGGAACACAGCAATCAAAAAAAAAGAGTTGGTTTCTGGAGCAGAAGTTTGGAGAGTACTGGGAGGCAGAGAAATAGGAAAACAGACCAGGACCGTTAGTAACGAGGACAGTGCTTGGGTGCCCGTAGAGTGGACACCTAACACTAGCCTCCCCAGCCATTGACACATCCCATATGATAGCTTTATTTTCAAACCTGGAAGATCTTGTATATTTACATAAATATGGGTATATAAATTAGGGTGCACCAATTAGTTTCCACACAAATTTGTAGCCTGTTTATACCCATTATTTTACCTATAATTCAATGAAGTATCCCATAATAAACTTTCTTTAAAGAACATTTTGGGGTTTTGTCAGTAGATCTAGAGTTTTCTTTTCCCTCTAAGTACACTCCTTATTTCAGATATTACAATGAGTTCATACAAACCTATGATATTCCCTAAGGCCCAAACTGCCTGTTCACAAACGTTTTGATGGGGAGAGTGCAGGAGTCGCAGAAATAGTGGCACAGCATCTAGGGAAAAAGGGGGAGGTACGTTATTCAAGAAATGGCTCTAAAAATGTGAAGATATTATTTTCTTACAACCTGATGAGAGTATTCCGGTTTATTTTGGGAGCTTTTTAAGACCTAGTTCATTAAAAAAACCAACACAACACTCCACCACCTTTATCCTCGACAGAAGTAATTCAACAGAAAAATCTCTAAAGATCAGAAAAGAACTAATTTTTTCTGTAGTATAAAATCCAAATAACTTAATGAGTGCTAAAATTCACTTTGCAACAGTGATTAAGTCCTCACTTCCCCTATTTGCCTTCCTTCTTGCACTGTCTACACGCTTTGGTCTCCACCCCTTAAGCACTTTGATTTTTACCCCCATCCTCATAACACTGATGTACATATCCATCTTTATTTTACTGACCGTCTCCCTCTCTAGTCTGCTATACTGTTATATAGTACTCTTCCAAGTGCTTACTACAGTACTTTACACACAGTAAGCACTCAACAAATAAGAGTGAATGAATGAATGTAAGTTCCTTGTAAGCAGGGATCATGTCTACCTACTCTTTTGTACTTCTGCGCTTAGTACAGACTGTGCATACAGTAAGCGCTTAATAAATACCACTGACTGATTTCAATCAAGTGGTTCCACTGAAAATATGTTAGGGATTAAGTCATTCAACTGATTTTTTATTATTATAAATTGGCATGTGAAGGCAAGTCTTATCTTTCTCACTTCTGTGGCTACGAACACATCAGAAAGAAAGTAACCATCCCATGCTCTGAAACCCATAATGGAGTGAAATTCTACCTTGTAATAGCAAAATATTGAGGGGAAAGAAAAATCTACACACACACGCGCACACACACACACACGCACACACACACGCACACAAAAGAACAACCCCCCTATCAGGGCACAAATCATAAAACTATTAAAAAACATGAGCAACAATAATAATAATAATAATACTCGTTACAGCACTTACTATGTGCTAAGCACTGGGATAGAAACAAGTCAATCAGCTTGGGGTCCCTATCCCACATGGGGCTCACACTCTGAATCCCTATTTTACAGATGAGAAAACTGAGGCCCAGAGAAGTTAAGTGATTTGCCCAAGGTCACACAACAGACATGTGGCAGAATTGGTATTGGAACACAGGTGCTTCTGACTTCCAAGCCTGTGCTCTATCCACTACGCCACGATGCTTCTCTGCACTGCCCGAAAATGTTTTGGGAACATGGGTTATGTTTTAAAGGTAGGAGTGGGAAAGGGATGAGGAAAAGAGAAGAGAAACTGGTCTCGACTGATCAGTTGATAACAGAAACATAACTTTATAACTCTTCTGTGGAAACTGGGGTCAGTGAGAAGTGAACTATCAGCCAAAGGACCACTACCCATATGAGCTGACCCCAAAGACTAGGATGTTTTGGATTCAAAGACTAGGTGTAACATATTCTTTAACTGAAATCAGTAAGGGAAGAATGATTTGGTAGGCATTAGATTCTAATTTGTGATCCTTTCATATTATTTTGATTGATGCTTTTAGGGCTTTTAAAAGTAAGATGCCTCCTGCAACCATCAAGCAAATTTCCTTTTGACCATCCAATTTGGTGCTCTAAATAACTCAAATGACTTACGTAATGCTGTAGTTCAGTTTTCTACATTTCTCTGAAAAGCACATTCACTAACAGTCTACACAAGCTGCTCTTGATTCAAAACTACTTAAGAAATGTCTGCCAATCAACTGCTTAATCTTAACCAACATTACTTTTATTCGTACGAAATTTGTTAAGTGTTACCATGTGCCAAGTACCGTATTAAATGCAGGAGTAGGTACAAGATAATTTGATCAGACCCAGTCCCCATCCCAAATGAGGCTCACAGTCTAGACAGGAGGGGGAACAGGTACTGAGGTAACAGGCACAGAGAAGTTAAGTGACTTGCCCAAGGTCACATAACGGACAACTGGCACAACCAGAATTAGGACCCAGGTCCTCTGACTCCCAGGGTGTTGCTCATTCCATTAGGCCACGTTACTTCTCAAGCATTATCACCTGTTGAATGTACTCATCTGCTTTCAAGAGTCACATGGATCAGATCTCTTGGGAAAGGGCATGGAATCTGACTTCATCATCATCAATCGTATTTACAGAGCGCTTACTGTGTGCAGAGCACTGTACTAAGTGCTTCAGTCTCATCCCTAGGAGGGCATTCCATGTAGCAAGTCATCAAAGGAGCCAAAACAGACAAATTACATATTTTCTACAGTGGTCTATTAGCAAAAGTGAACAAATCCTTTGTTCTATTGTTATATCCAGTTTTTCTATACACAACATAATACTTTAAAATGGTAGCTTGTTCCTACAGCATAGCTTGCTGTACAAAAATATAGTTCATTTTAAGGGCATTAGAACTTTGAGACACATTGCCAAGGGCTTGCTTATAGTTTTTATTTCAAATAAATACTGAATCCTACACATTCCAGTACTTCTGAGATACTAGACTCAGCCAGATACAAGATTTATGCAGGCACAGAAGGATGTTCAAGCTTCAAATTCTTATGCTATAGGTTGAAGAAACTAATAACTTGCCAGAATGTGGGAAGTTTTCACATTTTCCAAACAAATTATTTGCTACAACTGAGATAACCTC
Source organism: Tachyglossus aculeatus (assembly GCF_015852505.1). NCBI lineage: Eukaryota > Metazoa > Chordata > Mammalia > Monotremata > Tachyglossidae > Tachyglossus > Tachyglossus aculeatus. The sequence continues at coordinate 40,256,122 of NC_052066.1, read as the reverse complement.
CCAATTAATCAAGGACCACAAATGAATTTAAAATAGAAGGCAAAGATAAAGAAAAGATATTGCTTTGATTACCACTAATCAGTCTGTTGGGGGATGGAAGGGAAGGTTGGAGGATGTGGAAAGTACAACAGACCTAAAAACATGGTTGTACTATGGTGTGCATTCTACCTTAATAGAGAGTTATCTTTCATTAAACGTTGGTTCTTGGAAGAGTCACTGGTTTAGAGCTTCACATTAAAGTTAGGAATTAAAATAGTTAAGTACTAATGAACTCACTGGATTGAACTACAGCCTGTGTTTGTTCCGAGGTTCCAGATGCAATGTTTGTCAAAGCCCATGCAGCTTCAAACTGTAAGGAAGGGCTAGAGAAAGAATAGTTTTACATTGTATTTTCTCCTCAATCACACAAAACAGAAGAATATTAAAATTTCTTAACACATTAACCTCCCCATATGAAGTATTTTTGAGGATGCCTTTTTACTCTTCCTCCAAAACCTATATCATGAAAACAGCCCCTTGTTTCCCACTTTCCCCTTTATTTCTCAAAACCCTTCTCAAGACCTGACCCCACAAAGTTTTCTGATATATGCATTTCTTTTCCCCATTTCTTGATCCAAGGGTTCCTTATTATAACAGACCAAGAGCTCACTCTACAGTCATTAAAACCAAAATAACACGCCAAAGCTTCACTGTAAATGTTTATCTTGGCCATCACAATGTTTTCTTCAATTGTGCTTGCACTTCTCCCATCCTTGAGAGGAATTCTAGTCTTCTCTCTACTTAAATCCCATTAACACATGATATTTTCTTTTATCTTTCAAGTTCTAGCATATTGCTCTTGATATTTGCCTTTTCCTATTGTTTCAAAGTGAGTTTCATCCATCCTTTATCCGTGCACCAACATCCCAAATCAAAAAAGCCCTCTCCCAAAATGCTACCTCTTTACCTGCTACATCACTTGATGCCATCTAACAATGTCTGTCAGACTTTTGTACCGTTCAACAACTCATCTTTCTCCCTTACTACAAATTTCCCTCCATTTGAATGTCTTGTCCTTCAAATTTATGTTTTGAGACTTTGAGGTCTTTATTAGAGAAACAAGTTACAGATTTTTATGTTTTACCTTGACAAACCAATTTCTACCCATTTTAGTTGGGGCTAACCTCTTAAAAAAAAAAAAACACCCACCCCAACAAATTTTTTCTCTTAGTAGTTTCATTGCTAGAATATACAACAGCAGAATTAGGATGGATTTGTAAACTGGTCTAAATCACTAGAATATTTTGATAGTGAAAACAACAAATGTTTTGGAAAAATTCAATCACCTTTAAATGTGCTGCACATTTTTTCCTAGTGAGAGAGATTTCCCGTCGTCCTACCCTGCCAAAAGTCTAGAGTTTCCTTTGGTAACTGGCATCCCAGATCAGTTATTCTTTATCTTTTGCCTAAGTGGCATTACTCTTCACTTCAATTTAGCCTTCTTCACTTATCAATATGAAGATGTGGCTATAGGAAGTCTTCAACCGCCTGAGTTATGGACACAAGGTACTGAATTTAACCCTCGGTGCAGGTTAGTGGCACTGGATCTGATTTTAATAATAATAATAATGATGGCATTTGTTAAGTGCTTATTATGTGCCAAGCACTGTTCTAAGCACTGGAATAGATACAAGGTAATCAGGCTGTCCCACGTGGGGCTCACAGTCTTAATCCCCATTTTACAGATGAGGGAACTGAGGCACAGAAAAGTTAAGTGACTTGCTCAAAGGCACAGAGCTGGTAAGTGGTGGAGCTGGGATCAGAACCCTCGACCTCCGACTCCCAAGCCAGGGCTCTTTCCACTAAGCCATGCTCTTTCAAGATACCAGTCCCCCGCCCACTCCCTCGGATCAAATTTTCTTCTACGGTTGCTGCTGGCCTCCTAGTTGGCCCTTTCTCCTCATCCTCTGGGATCCCAAAACACGGGGCTAGGTTCGGGTGTGGGAAGTTGGTTTGTGGTGAAGATTGACAAACCAACAGAAGGATTAGCCTGGCGGATTATTGCTCAGTGACCTTCGCTGCGCTACGCTGTTCTCTACTCTCCTCTTTCGGTGACTACATTTGGCAACAGCTGCTGTGGTGGCTGCTTTTCTTAACCCCTACTGGCAAATACCAAAGTATTTGCATTTTAAACTTTGAATTTACATACAATAGCGTTTCTTTATAACTCCTCTATAATAGACTTCATGCATAATTCTGGATAATGCTGGTTAAAATATGGTACCAGCTTGGTTCAGGAAAATGTAGTAATGATAATAATAATAATAATAATGACAGTGGTGTTTGTTAAGTGCTTACTGTGTGTCAAACACTAGTTAGGACATTGTTCCTTGTGGGAAAATTGGTTCTAGATTATATTTTGACTTGACATAATTTTTGGAACTGATTGCAATAAATCCTAGGACAGCCTGTAATCATTTCTTTGGCTGAAATTGCAGTGCCTTAACATTGTTATGCAATGCTTAGCTATTTGTTTCTTTGCAAATAACAAGAGAAGTATTACCCAAGGCAGATACCATCAAGATACTGAATGTTATAAAAGCAAAAATAAAACTAAGCTACTGAAATTCAAACCCAATTTTAAGAAAAACATACAACAAATTATAGATTGCTTCAAACCTGAAAAATCCACATCCTAATTCTGTATATCTGACCAAAATGACACTACTCAAACAGTTCACAACATTGTTTAAAAGCCACTTACTTGTCATCTCTTTCAAGACAATGAACTAAAATCGGTAATATTCCAGATTTTATTAAGTCATCAATTGGTGGATTGCGATCACTGGACAGAAGCTTTCTATTGGAGAAAACAATAAACATGAACCTTAAGATGTGATAATGGGATTTTTGAGTATGTGTGACAAAACTGTAGTGACTAAATATCCTCTTCATACATTTCTGGGTTGAAAAATAAAAGTGACATTCTTTCTGGATGGCTTCATAAAACTGGCATAACACGTCCACTTTTGGATAACTTAAAATTAACTAATAAATTTACATAAGTTCATTTGGAAGTTGTGTATAATAAAGTGTATTGGTAATGAGCCAGATATCATCTACCACCATTTTGACAGGTTTACCTTTAAATTCAAAAGAAATAGACATCTAAAAATTTAGATATTACCAGGTGTTTTTGAAGTTATCCACTAAAATGCATTCTGATAAAAGAAATTAATATGGTTTACCTAAGGGAAAAGACCACAGATTAATCAATCCTACTAGGTCATGACTAAATTAAATTAAAGGATTACCCTTGGCCATGACTGACTTTTCAAAAATGGTACAGGTGATCAGACTTTACATGGTGTGATGCCCTTAGACCTCATCCTTCAATAAATACAATGGACAGGAGCAACCGCAAAACCAAAGATACACTCTACCTACTGATTCCTTTCTTAGCTCCTTCAAAGAGTTGGAAAACACACCAGGATCTGCATGACAGTATCTTGCAAGACAGTGGATAGTTTTCTTCAACATGAGAAAACAAAATATGGAACGAGGGGACCAAAAATGAAAAATCTGTTCATCCCAGGTGACAATGAAACTAAATCTGGACAAACAATTGCGGGAGACAGCAGTGATTCAGACTGGAAGTTATCCACCCATCCTTGGGCTACTGAATCAGGAAGTGACATGGGGTGGGGAGACCAGATGATCAGTCTCGATCTGTGAAGAACCTTTTTGATAATTATATATTTACCATTATTATGTCTTCATCACTACAATCTTCCCTGTGCCTAAAGTTATTCCTTAAGTTTTTCTGGTGGCACACTAACTTTTCAGATCATTAGGAGGCAGTTATGTGCAAAGCTTACACAGAATTCATGTAGCAATACATTCATTCATTCGTACTTATTGAGTGATTACTGTGTGCAGAGCAATCAATCAATCGCATTTATTGAGCGCTTACTGTGTGCAGAGCACTGTACTAAGCACTTGGGAAGTACAAGTTGGCAACATATAGAGACAGTCCCTACCCAACAGTGAGCTCACAGTCTAAAAGAACTGTACTAAGCACTTGGAAAGGACAATTCGGCAATAGAAACAATCCCTACCCAACAACAGGCTCACAGTCTAGAAGCGGGCTTCAAGGTAAGCAATTAATTAGGCTGGGACACCTAAGAGAATTTAGGTAAACTGTTGAGGGCCGCACTTAGAATATGCTTTTCACAATACTTTTGAATAAAACTGTATGGCATTTGCTGTACAGGGAATCCATCATCACATTTACAGGCAAATTTACACCAAATCTACATCTCCAGCCCTGATCGCTCTCCCTCTCTGCAGTCTCACATTTCCCTCCTGCCTTCAAGACATCTTAGATGTCCTCCCGTCACTTCAGACTTAGCATGTCTAACAGAACCATTATCTTCCCACCCAAACCCTGTCTTCCCCACAACTTTCCCCATCACTATAGATGGCTTAACCATCCTTCCTGTCTCACAAGCCCATAATGATGGCATCATCCTTGACTCCTCTCTCTCTCTCTCTCTCTCTCTCTCATATTCAACCCACATGTTCAATCCATAATTAAATCTTATGGGTTCCACCTTAACAACATGGCTAAAAATCCCCCCTTTCCTCTCCGTTCATTCAATCTCCATCCAAACTGCTACCACTATAATCCAATCATCCTATCCTGTCTTGATTACTGCATCAGCCACTCTGCTGACCTCCCAGCCTCCTGTCTCTCCCAATTCCAGTGCATACTTCACTCTGCTGCCCAGATCATTTTTCTACAAAAATGTCCTGGACATGTTCGTTGCCCAACCGCTTCCATCATCAAACAAACAAGAACTGACCATTGGCTTCAGTGCACTCAGTCAAGCTGCTCCTCCCTACCTCCCTACTCTCCCACTACAACCCAGCTCACACACTTTGCTCCTCAAATGCTAACCAACTCATTGTGCCTAAATCTCATCTAATCCACATCCAACCCCTTGCCCACATCCTGCCTCTGGCCTGGAATGCCCTCCCTCCTTGGGTCTGAGAGACAATTACTCCCGTGCCCCCTGGTTCAAAGGCTTAATAAAGGCACATCTAAGCCCTCCTTTCCTCTTCTCCCATTCCCTTCTGCATCACCCGGACTTGCTCCCTTTATTCACCCCTCTTCCCAGACCCACAACACTTATGTACATTTTCTGGAATTTATTTATATTAATGTCTGTCTCCCCCTCTAGACTGTAAGCTTCATGTGAGCTGGGAAAATGCCTACCAACTCTGTTGTACTGTACTTTCCCAAGCGCTTAGCACAATGCTCTGTAGACAGTGAGCACTCAATATGATTATTAATTAATTAATAATAACAACAATAATAATACTTGTGGTATTTGTTAAACCCTTACTATATGCCAGGCACTATATTCAGCGCTGGGGTGGATACTACCAACTGAATTGGAACGGTCTCTGTCTCATGTGGGGCTCACAGTCTCAATCCCCACTGTACATATGAAGTAACTGAGTCACAGAAAAGCAAAGTGACTTGCCCAAGCCCAACTCACAAGCCTGCAACCTTGGTGTTGTTCTCGACTCCGCTCTCTCATTCACTCCACACATCCAATCCTTCACCAAAACCTGCCAGTCTCACCTCCACAACATTGCCAAGATCTGCCCTTTCCTCTCCATCCAAACCGCTACCTTGCTGGTTCAATCTCTCATCCTATCCCGACTGGATTACTGCATCAGCATCCTCTCTGATCTCCCATCCTCCAGTCTCTCCCGCCTTCAGTCTATACTTCATTCTGCTGCCCGGATTATCTCTGTACAGAAACGCTCTGGGCATGTCACTCCCCTCCTCAAAAATCTCCAGTGGTTACCTGTCAATCTACGAATCACGCAAAAACTCCTCACTCTCGGCTTCAAGGCTCTCCATCACTTCACCCCCTCCAACTTCACCTCCCTTCTCTCCTTCTACAGCCCAGCCCGCACCCTCCACTCCTCTGCCACTAACTTCCTCAATGTGCCTCATTCTCGCCTGTCCCGCCGTCAACCCCTGGCCCAGAATGCCCTCCCTCCACACATCTGCCAAGCTAGCTCTCTTCCTCCCTTCAAAGCTGTACTGAGAGCTCACCTCCTCCAGGAGGCCTTCCCAGACTGAGGTTCCTTTTTCCTCTCCTCCTCCCCATCACCCCCCACCCTACCTCCTTTCCCTCTCCACAGCACTTGTATATATTTGTACAGATTGATTACTCTATTTTACTTGTACATATTTACAGTTCTATTTATTTTGTTAATGATGTGCATATAGCTTTAATTCTATTTGTTCTGATGACTTTGACACCTGTCTACATGCTTTGTTTTGTTATCTGTCTCCCCCTTCTAGACTGTGAGCCTGTTGTTGGGTAGGGACCATCTCTATATGTTGCCTACTTGTACTTCCCAAGCGCTTAGTATAGTGCTCTGCACACAGGAAACACTCAATAAATGAATGAATGAATGAACAGCAGGCAAGTAATGGAGCTGGGATTAGAACCCATGTCCTTCTGACTCCCAAGCCCCTGTTCTAATCACTAGGACATGCTGCTTCTCATGACTGGTTGACTGAGATGAGATGGAGGTGCAGTAAATTGTATAATAAAACTTGATAAAGGTGCTATCCTGTATAGATAGCCTATATAATTTTTTAATTTGCTTAGAGATGGAGAGAATCAATTGCTGGCCCCAGGCTGCAGCCCTATGTGCAACCACAAAACCATTTAACTTCTTATCTGGGAATCATTTTACTTCTTGGAAGAACAGGGGAAAATGTGTTGAGGTAGTTCTTCTTTCTCCCTTTTACCAGAAGAAAGCTGTCAAACAGCTTTGGGAAGCTCACTGTGAGCAGAAAGTACAGTGACTTCTGCAACCGGGATAAGAATTCGAGCAAGAGAAAGGGTCTCCACTTGGGACTATGTGCATTCTAACCCCAGACTAGAAGCAGGCAGAAGCCTAAGGGAAAATCAACCTTAATCAAGAGGCAAATCCCACCTCACAGACTCACCCAGCTCTGGGGAACACAGGATACTATGAACTGGTTGTTGCAGTTTCAGTGGACATCAAAATCAGCATCTCCAACCCCAAAACCAATTTCTATGTTTACACAGCACATTACCCTGCATTGCAATACCCAGAGGAGACAGATATTTCTGACCGACAGCCAACCTAAACAGTGAAGCTAGCAATCCTCAAGTAGAAATGTTGTCTGGATTACCCTGAATTCCAGATTTGAAGAGGTGGAATTTAATGGCATATTTCATAACGTTTAAAGATGCCACCAACTAGAAAAGCATCGCCAAAGAGATGTAGGCTTCTTGAAGCCAAGGATCTTATGTTCTGTATTTCTCACAAGGAGAGTCTGATTATAACTTAAGATCACTATTCACCTACTATAAACTGGATCAAAATATAATTGCTCTTCTGCAGAAACTACAAGAGTGTAAAAAGGTTATACATTTATCTCTTACCTAGCAGCCTGAACTGCACTTAGCTGGATTCCTTGGTTGTCACTTGAAGCATTCTACAATGAAACATACAGTTTAGAATATAGGTACAACAGTCAAAGAAAAAAAGATGATGGGGATTGGAAGTTAGAAGAGAGAAACTTACCTGTACAATTGCTTCTAGAGAGGTATTTTGCTAGAAATAAAAATTGCACTATTAGAAATTACGTCAAAAAAAGCAATTTGAAAATTCTGTACTTGGAAGCTTTACTTGAGATTTAACTGCTATACTAAGAATACTTACCACTCTGAATTCACCATCGATATCAGACTCTTCACAGATATCTTCATGTGGTACATTTCTTCTCTTCAAGAGATGTTCATCTCTTTTGTTCTAAAAAATGGATTTGGGGTAATTTTTTCAAGGTAAGAAGAACATGTGAACATTTGGACAAACTTGACAAATAGTTTGGGTGCTAATTACTGCAGCAAGAAAATGGGAACAGATGAAAGTTTTTATAGGAATTTAAATTAATATTTATCCCCAAGACTCCAAGATTTTTCTACTGATGATTCAAATTCCAACTTCCATTATATTGTTAGTAACAGGTTACAAAGAGAAAAACTACCACACATATATCATTTCTGATTTGAAATGTTTATCTGATGCAACACATGTGCACCCCACTTCAGTTCATCCTCACTCCTCAGTGCTGGCTTCCCTTAGGTAACAAACAGAAATTCAGACTTCGGTGAAACCTGTTTTGGAAGATCAGCACCTCCAGGAAAGATAATTTTTTTTTTTTAAACCTAGTCTCGATGGCATAAGACAATAGTAAGGATCACAGGAGATTGAAGCCACAAGGCGAGCACTCACACCTATGGAGACTGGCTCTGCTGCAACTCTCTCTGGAGAAAAATGCTGCTCGCTCTTTGTTCCTTTGTGTCTGGGTGCCTTTTCCTCTTATATCCTCCTGTTTTATCAAATCAAAATACTAAAACCTGCACAGTTCACTTGTTTAAATACATCATGTGGGTTAGAGAGCTCCTTGTCAAAGATATCTATTACCTCCTTAGATCTGACACTACGTTATTTTTGTATGCTATGCAGACAGGGTAGGAAACTGGAAGGCAAGAAAGGTCAACTCAAATCCTATCAGCTTGGCCGACAGATGATGGAAAACTGTCATTATCATTATTAACAATAATAAAGGTATTTGTTAAGTGCTTACAATGTGCCAGGCACTGTTCTAAGCGCTGGGGTGGATACAAGCAAATCAAATTGGATGGAGTCCCTGTCCCATGGGGCGCTCACAGTTTCGACCCACATTTTACAGATGAGGGAACTGAGGAACAGAAAAGTGAAGTGACTTGCAGAAGGTCACACAGCAGTCATGTGGCGGAATTAGAACTCATAACCTTCTGATTTCCAGACCCATGCTTTATCCACTACACCATGCAGCTTCTTATGAATAGGAAGGAGCTTCAGGTGAGAGGGTGTTACATACACTTAAAGGAAACAATAGCTATCTCGACTTTAATGATCATGTTAAAAGGTGACCAAAAGATACTGAGCCTATCAACTGCACAAATTTTGAGGAAAAATTTGAAAATACTGATGCTACCAATTACAAGCATTTTTTTCCAGGGCATAAATAACAAAGGCCAAGTCTAAAAAAGCTAAAGCTGAATCTAACTGGAAATCAGGACACATTCACGACATTACTATTGGTATCTCCCAAAATTCCAGTATAGGCTACCTTCCTGAAATTATCCAGAATTGTAAATATATTTTACATAAAGGCAGAAAAACTATATTTTCCTACGGTTATCTATAAATTGGGATGTTCCCTCAAAAATAGTCAAGGCAGAACTCTACCCTTTCTAAGGAACCTTCCAGATGTGTTCCTAGAAGGAAACATTAAGGAGGATCAGATAAAAGAACATCGATCGTGATTTTCAATCTAAATCTTCTCTTGAAAAAACTCATGAGGTGCAAGGAATTCTCCATGAGTCAGAGTGGAAAACCATCCAACGATCAGGAAATCAAAGAGAAAATTCCCCTGATGCTCCAGGTCAGAATTCTGTAAATGCAAACTTAATCATCATCATCATCAATTGTATTTATTGAGCGCTTACTATGTGCAGAGCACTGTAATGAATTAATATCAAATATTAATATCAATTAATATCAAATCAATTAATTTCAGTTAATATCAAATATCAATATCAAATTTGTTCTCTGATTAGTTGTTATAGTAAAATTCCAAATAACACAATACATTTAGGAAGGCCTGTACTCTTTAAAGTTTGTTAGTGCAGTATTTACACTGGTAGCATTTTGGATTTATCCCTCAAAATGTAATTAAATTAGGCTCACCTTCCTTAACTCGACAACAACTTCATTTCGCTGTCTTCTCATAGACTGCAAGAAAAAAACAAAATCAGATTTCCAGAAGGGGTAAAATATTTTGAGTAATGCTCTAAAACGACTACTAATGTAAAGCATCATGAATTAAAAGGCTTCTTTGTAAGATTTAATCTCTTAGAACTTGGATAATTTTACAATAGCAAATTACAAATGCAAACTAATTTGCATATCCATCTTCCACACCAGTTCCTGAAAATACAAGGTACACTGACCAATTACATTGTTTTAGGGAAGTCCTTCGAACCCATGCTAGTGATAAGGATTAACCATGGGCAAAGCACTCGGGTACATACAAGATTGTTCATTTTGACCTTTACAACCTCACTAAACTGCCATTTCCTCTCCATCCAAATGATTACTGCACTGATCCAAGCACTTACCCTATCCTGGCTCCTTGCTGACCTCCCTGCCTCCTTTTTTCCCCACACTCCAACCCACACTTCCCTCAGCTGCCTGGATCATTTTTCTAAAGAAAACCTACGTCTATGCCTCCACTCAACAATCTCGGGTGGCTGCCCATCCATCTCCGCATAAAAAAAACAAACTCCTTACCACTAGCTTTAAGGAACTCAATCACCTCAGCCCTGCCAACCTTACTTTGATGATTTCTCATTACAACCCATTCCACACATTTGCTCAGCGCTTAGAACAGTGCTTTGCACATAGTAAGTGCTTAATAAATGCCATAATTATTATTATTATTATTATTATTATTAAATTCACCTCTCCTCCAAGAGGCCTTCCAGGCTAAATCCTCATTTCCTCTACTCTCTTCTCCCTTGTGTACCACCTAGACACCTTGATCTGTACCCTTTCAGCACTTGCTATTCATTTCACCCCCGGCCCTAACGCACTTATATGCATACCTGTAAATTATACATTCTATTATAATGTAGTAATACATTATAATACATTAGAAATTTTAAGCTCACTGTGAGCAGGGAATGTGTATACCGATTCTACTGAATTGTATTCACCCAAGCACTTAGTACAGTGCTCTGCACATAGTAAGTGCTCAATACCATTGATTGATTGCACATAGACTGTGAGCCCACTGTTGGGTAGGGACTGTCTCTATATGTAGCCAACTTGTACTTCCCAAGCTCTTAGTACCGTGCTCTGCACACAGTAAGCGCTCAATAAATACGATTGATGATGATGATGTAGAGAAAGCACTTTTATAAACATCCTGTCACGTTTTCAGCTACATGTCTTCCATATCTAAAAGAGGACAAGAAATGCTAAAAGTAGGACGATGTACTTCCTCTTCTGGTGATACAATGGGGGCCTCTATTTTTCTTCTGCTGAGTGGAAATGATTTCCTAAAGGAATAACCACAAAAACAATAATAATAATAATAACGGTGTTTGTTAAGCTTTTCTGTGCCAAGCCTTGGGGTAGATACAAAATAATCAGGTCCCACAAGGGGCTCAAAGACTAAGTAGGAGGGAGAACAGGTATTGAATCCCCATTTTGCAGATGAAGGAACTGAGCCGCAGAGAAGTTCAGTGACTTGTCCAAGGTCACACACAGTAGGTAAGTGACAAAGCCAAGTCCCCTCACTCCCAGGCCCAAGCTCTTTCCACTAGGCAAGGCTGCATCTCAGAATCCTAATCTCCTGACTAGCCCAGCTAACTTTGGTTAGGTGAGTCTGGCAAAGAACATTTCAGTGTCCACCACAGCCTCCTAGTGAAGAGTTCTCAGCCAAGGAGGTTGTTTTCCGCAGCTGGGCACTGATTATTTTTAACCACAGTCACTGCCAGGACCTCTGAAACCTGCTTTATCAACTTAGTGTGCATGTAGGGGGTGGGGGAAAGAGTCAGTATCCTTAGTTAACTGATTAGGAAATGAATGTGATTTATTTCAGTGGCTGCACAGACTTTAGAATTCACTCCTGCACTGCAAAGTTTCACAGCACCTCTACCTCTCCACTTTTTTAGTATTACCTCCAGCTGTTACCCCGTCACCAGATTCTTAACTCCCTGCCTTCCTAAACTGACACCTCTTTCATCCCCTACCTGTTACCTTATTAAAAACCTGTACTCTGAGCTACACAGGGGTAGAGTGAGAACAGATGTTGACTAAATACGGTACCTGCCAAAAAGGTGAAATAACACACTTTCATAATTGTCTCCATCACAATTTCCCCGACCCTTACTTTTGAGGAAGCAATAAAAAGTATGTTTTATACCACAAAAATGCAAACAGCTACAGCAGGGCAGGCTGGAGTAGGAAGAAAAGGGTCAAAATACAACTGCAGACACAGATTTGTTCCAGGGATGGGGACTTCCTTGAAAAAGGTGCTTCGGAGAACTGAAGGGACATTAACTGGGACAACAGAAGAGATGCAGTCTCAAGAGCCTTCTAAACCTCCCCTCTTCTTCTGCTCCCTTTATCCTAACACTCAATTCTTATATGACCCTGCATAAAATAGACCCATTCCTGTTTTAATGTTACAAAAGTATGCAAAACAGTGGGGCCATAAGTAAATGGCTTCTTTGTATGTACACATTCTTCCTAACACTTTGTAATAATGATTATGTAAGCACTTAGACTGTTTTCAAAGAGCAGACAATTGAAGAACTACTGAATTTACTTGCATAATGAATCTTGAGATAAAATACCACATTTTAATTACAATATTTTGCTATTTAATATGATTTTCTTAGGGTTTTTTCTTTGCACGCCTATTTGGATTGCATTTTGGGAAAGATGAATGGAGAAAAAGGAATCAATAGGGCAAGGAGGTGCATCTGATGAGAATAATAAAAAAAGTGAACGGAGATACAGAATAGGACAGAACTAAAAGGGGAAAAAAAAAACAAATGTTGGAAAGAGTAAGAGATGAGGCAGGAAAAAGTCTAAGGAAAATTCTTCTGCACAGAATCAATCAATCAATCATATTTATTGAGCGCTTACTGTGTGCAGAACACTGTACTAAGCGCTTGGGAAGTACAAGTTGGCAACACAAAGAGACGGTCCCTACCCAACAGTGGGCTCACAGTCTAGAAGGGGAGACAGAGAACAAAACAAAACATATTCACAAAATAAAATAAATAGAATAGATATGTACAAGTAAAATAAATAGAATAATAAATACGTACAAACATATATACATATATACAGGTGCTGTGGGGAAGGGAAGGAGGTAAGGCGGGGTGGATGGAGAAGGGGGGGATGGGAAGAGGAAAGAGGGGGCTCACTCTGGGAAGGCCTTCTGGAGGAGGTGAGCTCTCAGTAGGGCCTTGAAGGGAGGAAGAGAGCTAGCTTAGCGGTTGTGGGGAGGGAGGGCATTCCAGGCCCGGGGGTCGAATATGGAAACCACTTTCCCAGCTGGGATAAAAATGGAGTCAGATTTCAGCCCTATTTTTCCACTGATTTACTATTTGGGCTTAAAAAATAAAAAAAGCAATTATTCCTTTTTTAATCTGTTACAAATTAAATTTACCATTTCAAAGCATATTACAACAACATAAAATACATATTACTGCAAGGTTTTTCCTCTCCTGGTTGGCTTAAGGAAAAAAATACATATATATCCACTTGAGTTCGGGCTCTCTTCCTACGAAATTTTTCAGAATCTACTTTGTGCCTGCTTTCAACTACAACTTCCCCATCTCCAATTTAAAAATTGCTCTGTATTTGCTGTTTCCGCATGTCACTGTCAGTATACAGATTTAAAACATTATCACTAGTACTTAATGAGCACCCATGTGCACAGCACTGTTCTAAATACTTGGGAGAGTACCATGGAGGGCAATTAAAGATGATTACGACATCTACTAAGCACTTACTATATTCTAAGCACGGCGGGGTAGATAATTATGGTACCTAAATGCTTACTTACATGCCAAGCACTGTACTGAGTGCTGGGGTAGCTACAAGATGATGCTAATGGTAACAAAAATAAGAGTCATAGTCATAAGTTGGACCCAGTCCCTGTCCCACATGGAGCTCAGTCTAAATAGGACACAGTAGGATTTAATTCTCATTTTACCACTGAAGTTACTGAGGCACAGAAAACTTAAGTGAATTCCCTGAGGTCCCACAGCAGACATGTAGGAGAGCTGGGATTACAACCCTCTAACTTCCAGGAGAGTACTCTCTCCACTAGGCCAGGCTGCTTCTTTCCACATGGTTATGAGACAGCGTGGCTTAGTGCAAGAGCACAGGTTTGGGAGTCAGAGGACATGGGTTCTAATCCCAACTTCGCCACCTGTCTGCTGTTTGACCTTGGGGAAGTCACTTCACTTCTCTGAGCTTCAGTTCCCTCATCTGTAAAATGGGGATTAAGACTGTGAGCCTCACGTGGGACAACCTGATGACCTTGTATCTACCTTAGCACTCAGAACAGTGCTTGGCACATATTAAGCACTTAAATACCATCATGATATAGGCTCTTTCTCACACAGGCTTACAATTTATTTTATCTTCATTGCACAAATGACAAAGGTGAGGCCAAAGAGGTTAAGTGATTTGCCAATTGGGGGCGGGGGCGGGGGGGGGGGGGGAGAGAAGAGAGAGAAAGAGAGAGGGCGAGAGACAGGAGACAGATGCCCAACAGAGTATGTAAATTGATGTTCCCATAAGTGCTACACGTAGTTATGAATACTATAGGTGTTGAAGGAGATGCTAGATTATGCTAGACTACTTGGGAGCTTGAATTTGGGGAGGGGAGTTTGGATGAAAAGGTGGATTTGAGAAATAGTGAGCCAGTGAATTTTAATTTAAAGCATTTGTATTAAAACTTAAAATGTTAGGTAAGTAGAATATAAAGGGGCTTGGGTTAAAGAGAATGTGTTTATTTACTAGCAACTGTTGGAGAATAAAATACAACACAAGTGTAAAGCTAGTAGGAAAAGCAGTCATGACGGCCCACTGAGCGAAAAGCACCGTATTATGGACTTGGAAAGTACCAAAAAGTAATGGCATATTCCCTGTCCACTAGCTTACAGCCTAGTGAGGAAAAACGGACAAAAGAAATATTTATAGAGTGAAATTTTAGGTCAACAACTTTTCTGAAGGGGAGATGTACTTATGGACCCCATCGTTAGAGTGCTTACTGTGTGCAGAGCACTGTACTAACTGCTCGGGAGAGTACAATACAATAGAGTTGGTAGACACGATCCCTGCCCACAAGGAGTCTAAAGCGGGAGACACACATTAAAGGATGTTACAGATAGGGGAAGCAGCAAAGTATAAGAATATGTATAAATGCTGTGGGGGTGAGGTGACTATCAAGTGCTCAAGGGGCACAAACCCAAGTGTACAGGCAACCCAGAAGGAAGGGAGAATAGGGGAAGCATGGGCAGAGTCAAAGAAGGCCTCTTGGAACAGATATGATCTTAGTAGTAACAATAACAATAATAATAATAAGCCAGTGGTGCTGGCCAAGTGATGAAAGAGGCAGGCAGAGGATTCTGCTGAAGGCAAACAAGCAGAGCAAAAGCAACAGTCGTCATCACTGAGCAGAAGCGACAGCGAAGCGCTCAATAAATACGACTGATGATGATGTGCATATCCTTCTCGCATGTCGACTGAGAAATCTCTGGTTCTTGGTTTTGGGAATGTCAGTCAACTGTACAAAAGTGACAAGTGCCTCAAAACCAAACGGTGATCACTGCTAGTGAGTTGGGGAAGCATGACGATACAGCAGTAGTGAGACAT